>NC_060267.1:178780780-179090711 GCF_021613505.1 Equus quagga | reverse complement strand
ACTTTAACTAAAAATAGATTCAAAACTTATTGTGGATTCCAAAAATCATAGGAAAGTACAGCTTTGAGTATAAGTATCATTGTTAAAATGCAGAAATAAAATATTTTAATTACGTGATTAAGTGAGAACCGGGGTATGTTTGCAAAAATGTGAGAAAATCAAGAGTAATAAAATTTTTCTTATTCTGACTTTGATTTTTCTCGTGTTTTCTTCAAAAATCTCTTAGTAGCTTTACAAAGAGCAAAAATCATCAGGAGAGAGAAATGCCAGCTGTTTTAGTTTGCACATATCCACATATCCAGGCTGTGTATTTCCCTGTCTTTGGTTCCTTGAGGCAATATCACACAGCATGACCTCTGGATGAAACAAGGAAAAGATAACACAGAACACACCAAACTAGAGTAGGTCAATTAAAAAAACTTATTAACAAGCAATTAAAGCTCAGTAGTTTTTTCTTTGTGTGAGTTTGCGTACAGTAGTCAGTGGAGGGTTTAGCACGTTGGACCTATTCTTTCCTCAGGTGTCGTTTACTGGGACTGCCTGAGGAAGCTTGGAGAAGAATCAAAGCAACCAAACAAATTGTTGCACATTTGCCCTGTGTTATAAATGCACGAATTTTCTCATTGAAATCAGTCCTGATTCTATACTTAGTTAAAAGAAAAGTCTTTATCAATGCACCAAACCATAAAGCAATGACTGAAAATGGCGCATCAAAGGCAGGACCCACTGTAGGGGTGAACAAAGGCTGATGCCTTATTAATAATGGGCCAATCCTATGGTGAGCCCGGGTGGATGAACTGCTGTCTGCAAGTATACTGTTCACTCATGTGAAGTGAGTTAATACTTCCTGGGCACCAGGGTACGATTAGGTGCATTGAAACAACTGATTTACTATGGGCATCCTGGTGCCCTTGCACACCCGGCATCTCCGTAGGATCAGACAATGAAATTATACGGTGCCAAGAAACCAGACCTTACACATTTTAGGCAGTAGCCCAGTGAAATGGTAGGAATTTATGGTGGTTAAATCAGCTGGGGTGCTTCTCTAGCCATAGCAGGAATTTCATCTCTAGTCTCTGTAAAGCAGAGAAATTAGAGCAAGCAAATCATGCCTGATGACAAGTCACCTAAACCTTTCTTTCGTATGTTACCATGTGATTTTTGCAGGCTCTCTTCTTACTCACTGGGTGGAAAAAAGAAAAACAAACTAAAGATTTCCTTCAATCCTTCAAGCAAAGAACCAGCAAGGACGTTGACACTTAATAAAGACAACCCTTACACATTTTGTTTCCCACCATTGGCTACCCCCCCCCCCCCAAAAAAAATTATTTGTAGCCAGATTTAATAGCTAGGCTACAAAGGAGGCAGCAAAGCTTCATAAAAATAGGGGATCATAGTCTTAAATCGTGTCCCCACTGCCCTCCCACAAATTAAGCAGAACGTGCTCTAACAAAGCTGATTGTATTGGAAAATTATTTAGACTAGAGATATATGCATTTTTTTTTCGTAGGAGTAATGTAGACGTAGGTTAAATTAGTTATGAAAAAAGTAGGTGCTGCTTTAATTGGTAGTTTGAATAGTTGAATAATATTGGTGCCTTTTGTGATTTTTATTCTTTTTAAACTAAAGTTTAAAACTTCCTCATCTATTTATTCCAAAGACTTCCTGAGCTGTTATAATTAACCGGGGGTAAACCAAGTTTCATTTAGAGTTCTGCTTATGAAAGCTGCATATATTTGAGTTTTAGGATTGACTATACAGAAACACACAAACCCATGTAATTTTACCCAGCAGTTAGGTGGCCCCACAGAACTAAGAATGCTTCATTGAATCTGGGAAAATTACACTGGTATTATTTTGCTTTCTAATCTGAGAGGGCTTTGTCCATCTAATTCCATGGTTTTATATATGAATTTTTATGAATACGGAGCTTATATCTCAAATTAAAGCAGTATTCAAATTTGGCTCCTTGTTAAATCATTCCTTGTTGAACAAGGAAAACATATTCATTTATTCTGCTCACCCTTGAAATATAGTAGAAGCCAAACTGTTATATTGGCTGAGATACGAAATGAACACGTTGGGTTCTTTAAAGCTGGGACATGTTAGGAGTAATCATCTTGATTTTCTCCTAAGCACTAGTCATGCTAATTTCTGCCATCAACAAATTTGATTAAACTTAAAGAGGGTAAACATTTTTTTTCTAACTTGCAACATTCTTAATGTTTAGAAACAAAATTTGTCAGCCAGAAATGGGCTTTTCTAATATGAAATTGAAACTATATCTTTTAAAAAACCCACAAAGTAAGAAAATGTATTTTCTCGCGTTTTCCCTTTACTTCCAGGCAAAGAGAGTGTGATGCTGATCATGTGCTTTTCACGTTAAATTTTTTATCGTCAGATGAAATGGCTAGTCTCCTTACTCGCGGGGGTAACTTCATCCTCCCCTCCAGTCATTTTAGAATCTAAGATCAGTGTCAAAACATCTGGTCTGGGAAGTTAAAAAAAAATTCAGTTTATTTATTTGTCAAATATGAATAAATTGACCAAATCTTTGGTCTTACTTTTGAAAATTAAACTAAGTTACTTTTGCAACATTTCAGTCTGACGTCTTTCCTTTTTCTTAATCCTCAACCCCCAAAATATGTATTACTCAATTAGTACTCATTTAGAAAGACAACGCATTGAAGACATGTATCTGGAATATCCCAGCAAGTGCTGATACTCAGTAAGCAGTTGCTGGGAGAGCCTTGCTGAGGTGCTGTTGGAGAACAGACGTGGGAGACAGTTTCCGGAACTCAATTATTTGGAACTCCCAGAGCCTTGCTGTCACCCTGCAGTAGACAGAGCAGAAATCCACCAGTTAAATGTTCTCAAATGATGCCCATTGATAATTTAATTTAGCTTTTTACACCTACCAGTGACACTGTAATGAATGTAGACTTCATCATTGACATGTATCAAAATGCAAAAGGCCAGAATTTGGAGTTACGACTGGGGAAAAGATAACAAAAGTCATATTTTAAAATCCATCTTGGAAAAATTAATATTGAGGTAATTTCCTAGTTAAGTTTTAAAAATAGTAGTTTATCATTTTAGAATCAACACCAAAACAGATGCCACCATCTCATAAAATAAACATGCAGTGAAAGGGTAACACACGCATTAGCCACAAACTGAGTTTTCAGCCAATACAGGATGATGAGAAGAAATTCTCAGTGTGCTGTGATGTGCGATCGGAGCCATTAGCCATATGGTGCAGTGTGAAGAGGGCCTCTGTGACTGAATAACAGTTGTATGTTATATGGTTTATTAAATAATTATGTGATGGCAAGCAATGCTTTTATAATTATTGGCTGTTTTAAAATATTTTTGTTAATCTAGCTACATTTACCAGGTTGAAGGATGCGTGTTCCATCAGGCCTCCATGCTTCATATCTGCTTTGTGTATAGAATGGAAATCGGCTGCCATATTGAAGATTTAGGGCACATTTCTTGTATCATACTGTGTATCATCAAGGTATGCTACAGGGCATGTAGAAATATAGGGGCACATTCCTTTTAGAGTTGCCTTCCCACCTGCCACCTGTCAGTACAGACACTGTATGTGGGATAGAGAATGTGCTGTTTTTATGTAATTTCTACAGAGTAAGATAGGGAAGCATTAAGACATTCAAATGAAAAGCAAAGCATTCAATAAAATATCTGGATATTTTGCTGTGTGATGCTGTGCCAGTGGCTCTTTGGATACTAATTACTTTTTAACTGTAGACATTACTCTGACTCATTTCTGTTTACAGTATTTTTTCTTCTAAGAAAGTTCGTATTGTTTTCATTTGTTTACCTCCAACCTATATGACTTTGTCAGGTTCTTACACTCTGTTAACCACTCAGATGCCTCTCGCCTACACTAGATAGTTCCTTACGTATAGTATGCTGGTTCTGCAAGGTGGGATTATCAGAGCACTGGCAGCATGGCTGAAGCAGTGAAATGGCTGTGATTGCATTGTGCCCGCCACGGGACCGCAGGGCGGTTGCATCTGCCACTGAGAGAGATGTTGTGGCTTGATGAAATGCGTTGGCGTGATGGCATACTTCTGCTTGCATGAGCCCACTCTCAGCTGAAGGAGTTAAGGTTTTTTTGAATAACGGATGTGTACTTTCATGCATGATTGTTTTGAAGACATCTTAGAATTTTAAAAATTTAATTTAGAAGTAGTAAATGATAGTTGGGTCCCAAGGCTGAAAAGTAAAGCTAATTCACGTGCTATATTGACATTGCAAGTAATAGCCACAGATCTTATCTCTCCTATAAAAGAATTTTATTATTTTTTTGAAATATAATCCTTTATATATGTACTCCCTTATGCTAAGGCCTCCATCAAATTCAAAGAAGAAAATACAAGGAAATAAAGAGTAGTCATTAGGGCTGTTTGTCAGTGTTTCAGTCTCCCCCTGTCAGACACATAATAGGATTGCATTTCCTCACAGCCTGGATGTTCACCATGGCCGTGAGACCTCTCTGTCCAATGAAACTTGAGGAGAAGTCTTTACTAATTGACATGAAATTCACCATGGTGTCTTCCTGCTAACACAATGACCAGGGACATTCTAGGTGGAAGAAGCTCCTTCAGCCTCAGTCCCTGAGTGAGGACAACATGGAGCAGAGGTTCTGGAGAATATTCCAGCCCTCAACAGACAGGCAGCACAAGTGAGGAATAAATCCATGTTCTTTTAAGTCACTGAGATTCTTAAGGTTGGTTGTTTTTTGCTACTGACTAACAAAAAAAATAGATAATATTTGTGCTTTCACAGATGTTAGTATTTGGGACAAGGTTAAATATAAATATAATATTTAAAGTCATTTTAACAAATAACATTAAGCACGTCAGAGTATTCAGACCCTCCTGCCTCATTTGTGAGGCTGCTGTGCCACGATGGGTTACCAGGGACCTCCTCAGCTCACTGGGAGCCCGGGTGCAGCTGGGACAGTGGTAATTCTGTCTTCCCTTGCTTCTGCTCTTTTTTAATTTTATTATTTTCCTCTTCTTCTCCCCAAAGTCCCCCAGTACACAGTTGTATATTCTAGTTGTGAGTGGCTCTGGTTGTGGCATGTGGGACGCCGCCTCAGCATGGCCTGATGAGTGGTGCCATGTCCGTGCCCAGGATCCAAAGCAGTGAAACTCTGGGCTGCCAAAGCGGAGCGTGCAAACCCAACCACTTGGCCATGGGGCCGGTCCTGCTTCTGCTCTTGAATAGCCTCCTGGGTGAACCCAAGTGGGTTGAACAAATATTATGCAGATGTTGTGGGTGAAAAACAAATTTTGGAAATACTGATTGGACAAAACATCTGAGGAGAAAATAAAATACTATTTAGGCCTTCCTATCTATAAATTGATAAAGTTTATCAAATAATTGCTAGTTCCCCCTTTTTACTTGTGTACACATTTGCTAATCCATCCGTTCATCCAGGCAGCCAACCAATCAAAAGTATGTTTCAGGGACTGTGCAAAATGGTGAGGATAAAAAAATGAACTGTTTTGTCAATACTCCAGTAACCAACATTTCCATAGGAAAGGAAGATAGTTAATTGCAATAAAATGTAATAAGTGATACTACAAGTAAATGCTATATTCCAAGCGCTGTCCTAGTTATTTGATTTTATTTATCCTCAAAATAACTCAGTGGGTTAAATAATATTACCTTTGCTATGTGTAGATAAGGATACTGGTTCTCAGAAAGCTTAAATAATTTTTTCAAAGTCCTACTACTAAAAAGTATTGAAAAAGAGATTTGAATCCAGTACTGTAGAGAAAAATATGCGTACATGTGTAAAGATTACCTTTGTTTATAACATTATCAAAGATTTCCTGTCAAGATGGCGTGTCCTTTGCTTACCATCAGGCTGTAGGTATAATGTTGAACTTCAATCCATTGTCAGGACTCGCTGAATTTGAGATCATGTTCAGATCCGCTCCCAAATAATAAATTTTACCACCCAGTGGGTACACACACACATGCAAAATCTGGAAGGAAACTATTCTGATGCAGTATTTTTTCTTTGTTATGGGGTGGGGGTTGAGTTGAGTAAAGGAGATTGAAATTTGAGTTGGTAATTAAAGGGAGGTTACCCTTGTGTGAAATGTTTTGTTTTTCAATAATAATATATTTAGATATTAATTTTGTACTTAAAATTTATTTAAAAAAGAAAATCATATTCATTTTCCTAGACACCTTTATTTAGGTGTGAAGCCTGATGTTACACTTTTTCCACCAGTCATTTTGTTACAGAGAATCCTTGATCTAGGCCTGCTTAGCAACAGCTTTCTTCTGCCTTGCCTCGTGAGTCTTCATCCTTTATTTCGTTGTTTGTAGAAATGAGAGCAGGGGTTGCACCAAATTACATACGAGGTTCTTGTGGCTGAAAGATTCTATGATTTCTTTAGCTTCTGGAACCAGTGGAGCCACTAACTAGTCTGATTCTCGTTATGTTTTAGGGGCATGTATACTTGGATACTGAAATTTTTTGAGTTAAGTTCAAGATCATCTAGCCAATGACAAAATCACAAGCAGAATTCTGTCTGTCTTCCTTTCAGATGTTTCTCTTGTAATGCGTTGGGCAATCTCTCATTTGCTGAAGTGCTTGGAATACACGTGGGTTTGCTTCTCAGTGTGTGATATATTGTTTCAAGTGATTTGAATTTGCTGGCGCCTGGAATCAGACGTGGCGCTAAATATTTGTATTTATTACCAGATTATATGCAATGCTTGAGTCCATGCTTTTTTCTTAATCTGGTATTTCTGCTTGTGTGTGTGTCTGTGAGTGTCCTGAATGACTGAAAAACACTGGATAACAGGTGTCTGTGGTTTCCTCCTTCCTACCCTGAAGAAATAGAAACATCTTAAACAACATGGCAACACAGCTAACTACATATTTCTCACTTTGGTGAATAAATAGTAACGGAAGGTAAAGGAGAAGGTTAGAGTCGGGGAGGTGTTGCTGAGAAATTCCGGGCGTAATGAATAAAGACTGTATACATGGCATCTATGTTCTTACATTTCCCAAGAATAGTTCTTGATATGAGCACCCAAGAGTGATATTTGGTGTGACACACAAGGAAAGTGTCTTAACTAAACAAATATATGTGTAAATATTAAATATAGAAATAAGAGAAATTTAATTAAGGAAAGAGGAGGAAGTCCATGACAAGTTATATGAAGCTTCTCATGGTGGCAAACATTTACATTCTAAGCCTTTCTCTCTTATTATAAACAACCCGATTTTCGTCGATGAAAGCAGCTGTCAGAGACTGCTGAACCAGTTATTTCATTTTATCAGGCATTGCTAGCAGAGATACCACTTTCATTTTTGCCAGCATTTGTAGTGTAAATGAGGAGCAACCCATCGTAAAAGAACGCTAAGAAGATCAAAGGAAGCAATCCCTACCACCAAGCTAAAATCATTCTGGGCAAATGTGTTTGATTATGGTTAATAACGTAATCAAGGCAGCATCCTTCTAGAAGTTGGAGTTATAGTAGAATTATTACAGGGTACCTAATCGACAGTAACATGGCAAGAAAGTTTTGGACGTATGAAAACAAGGGCCTAATAAAATATTTACAAAGAGCTATACATAGGTTTGATTAGAGTTCCATGCATATTTTCTCAGAAAAACAAACCGGTGTTGCGACTGAAGATTTACAATTAAGGCAGAAAGAGGAAAGCACAAAAGGCAGAAAACCAAAGGGGTCATTTTTTTAAAAAACATCTTTGATTTCATTCTTTAAAGGCCAATTACTTTTCTGTCCCCTGTGGGAGGAAAAAAACACATGCTTCTTCTTAATAGCAAAATCATTCTAAGACTTTTCTGATTCATTTTATATTTAGCAGATTACAGCTTTAGTCATCAGTGGGAAAGAGCCTCACAAACTGACAGACTTGAAATCATGTCCTTTGATTGTAATTGACAGAAAAAGCATTTAAGGTAAAGAAAAAAAATATTTTATTCATCTTTGATTACACTGTGATGTGCTTTGGTGACATAATGCAGCTGGGAACTGAGGCAAGAAAGGCAATAATTCCTACTTGAGGGTCTGACACGACGTAGCCCTCTTGTCCTCTTCCTACCGATGCCTCCAGCTACAATCGTCTTCTTGATGGCGGCTAGACAAATAGATATAGAGAGCGTTAGAATTTAAAAGGCAAACAGCTCTAAAATAACATTTCTTAAGGCAATGTATTTTAGCATTAAATGCTTGACAACTACACATTTGACTGGACCTAATATTAAATCTATTCAATTTAAACATTTTGTGGTACAAAAATACCCCCATTTAAGCAATACTTTCTTAAAATAATGGAAAATAAATGGTTTATACACAATAGCTCTCTAAAGAGAGGCATGGCCTTTTTTTTTTTTTTTTTTTGGATATCAGTGACTGTGAGTGTCTATCTCAACCCATTCAGATGAATTGGATTTTATTTTTATACTTTATTTGATAATTCTCTTCACTCCCTTTCTCTGACTCATATATTTTTCAGATGGAATGTTGCCATATTTATTTTGGACATTTAACAAAAGAGGTACATGCAAATACGACTATATTATCAGACTGTTCATAAAATCACACACAGAGCATCACATCTATTTCCCTGGTAAATAGTAACTTCATTAAATAAATTTATATTATAGGATTTGAATAATGAACATTAACCTTGATTCAATATCTTCGTTTTTTTAGTGCCATGAGGAAAATAACTTCTCTGTATTCATTCGCAAATGACTTCCTAATACTCAGATTTTAAGAGATTTAACACGTAAACTAATGGAGAGTGTGTATTTTGTATTTTGGAGTGTGCATGTATTTTGCTCATCAAATTAAAAGATAGTAGAAAATGTGTAGGAGGAATCTATAAAATGTAACTTGATAAATTCTTTTTACAATCAGAGACTTGAAGAGTTTATATCTTAAAATTACATAAGATCAGTAAGACTACTAGGCCAGAAAAATCTATTGCTTCACAATATATCTTAGTGGTAAGAAAAGATCTGAATGTCGTGAGTGTGTGTGTGCAGCCATACGGAGAATTAAATGAATATCCACCAGAGAATGACTTATGATGGAATTACATTTTCCAAAGGAAGATTATGAATTGTCAGTGCATGATGATATTTATATATGTAAATCAAGTATTTGAATCTGCAAGTTAATTGTATCTAGAAATGTCAGACTAATTATAAACTCTTATGCTGTATTTACCTGAATGCCCCCAAAGCTGTTTAAAACTAAAAACTTCAGTTTAGAGAAGGTTGTTTCAGTTATCAGAAATGGACTCTATTAATCCCCCCTTTAAGGGTAATATAGATATCACCTACAGAAATATAGGTGCAAGCCAGAAAGCTGTTCAACCTCCCATGAAAAATGGGTCCAGTGTTCAGGATTCTCAGAGTTCTGGATTTCTTTGTTGCCAGTGAGCTCCAAGAGCATATGCCTCAACAGAAGAGTATCTGAGTTATTATCTGAAGAGGCTTACATAAAAAAGCTCTAAGACGAGTAATAATTACAGAAATTGCTACGCCTACTATTCCCCTCCCTTAGGAGGTCAACTTATATTTCATTCTGTGTTGATATTTGCTCTTAACTCCGCATGAAAAACCTTTGTATCTTTTTGTTCAGTTTGGTTTACTCAAAAGTCTTATTTTGGTCTGTTTTTTACTGCTGGGACCATATGGAGCTTTCAAGACATAACTGACATGAGTGTGATATCGGTTCATGTCCAGCATTAGGCTAGATGATGGACTTTTTACATAAAAGAAGAATGCTAGTCTTTGCATTAATGCTCGTTTATATATACATGTATACACCTTGTGTATTTGCACTTCCAAATGTTATGAAGCAAAAGAAGGAAAAATAGTGGTTTACTTGGAAACCCAACTTTCCATTCTAGCCTTGACCAATTTCTTTTTCATTAAGAATGGAAGATTCTGCTAAAACGATTTGGAGTTTCTTTTTCCTCTTTTAATTCATCTAGATTTTCAGTTTTCTATTCCACATGGTTAGTACCATAAATCATTTATTTGACCAAGAGGGCAATTCAATGTCAGTCCCTTTGCAGAGATTTTTGCAAATGGCATTTGGGGACTTCGTATACCATGTACTTTCCCAATTTTATACTTAGTTCATCATCCACAAGGCTGTTATCTATCATGGAAAAAACAGTTTGACAAAATCCAAGGAGGCTTTGATTGCTGAATCATTTTCACTAGTTAGAAGCATCTTTCACAAAATTGCTTAGCGTCATTTTCCAAATTCTCTCTTGTAAAAAGAAAGGTTTTTATCAAAATGTTTTGCAGGGGCCGGCCTGGCGATGCAGCGGTTAAGTCTACACATTCTGCTTCGGTGGCCCACGGTTCGCCCGTTTGGATCCTGGGTGCAAACCTACACACTACTCATCAAGCCATGCTGTGGAGGCGTTCTACACATAAAGTAGAGGAAGATGGGCACAGATGTTAGCTCAGGGCCAGCCTTCCTCAGCAAAAAGAGGAGGATTAGCAGCAGATGTTAGCTCAGTGCTAATCTTCATCAAAAAGAAAAGAAAACATTTTATTCAGTATCACCATTTGCACGTAGCAAAAATAGCAGAGTCTTGCCATAGAGAAGTAGTAAAACTTTGTGGAAGTATTTGCATAATTCATCGTATACTTCTTTAATATGTATAAAACAATGTGGAAAGGAAGAAGAAATTAATCTACTGTCATATCTGAAATGCCCAGTCATCTACCTTTATTTAATATTTCAAGGGAAGAACATAGTCCTAATGTTTTTATTATTTTCATTTTGCTAATTATTATTATTTTATTTAAAGATTTTATTTTTTCTTTTTCTCCCCAAAGCCCCCCAGTACATAGTTGTGTATTTTTAGCTGTGGGTCCTTCTAGTTGTGGCATGTGGGATGCTGCCTCAGCATGGCTTGATGAGCAGTGCTGTGTCCACGCCCAGGATTTGAACTGGCAAAACCCTGGGCTACCACAGCGGAGCGCGCAAACTTAACCATTCGGCCACGAGGCTGGCCCCCATTTTGCTAATTATTTATAGATAATATTTTGTCTGAGAAATTCCCTCCAGCCTAGAACTCACACTTTTTTTTTTCCCTGAGGAAGACTGGTCCTGAGCTAACAGCCATGCCCATCTTCCTCTATTTTATACATGGGACGCCTGCCATAGCATGGCTTTTGCCAAGCAGTGCCATGTCTGCACCCGGGATCCGAACCAGGGAACCCCAGGCTGCCATGAAACAGAATGTGTGCACTTAACTGCTGCGCCACGGGCCTGGCCCCAAACTCACACTTTTAAATAAAAATATTTAAAATTTGTTATATATGACAGATGTAATTATACCAGGAAATTAACCTTGATATATATTAGTTAACTCTTTTCCAAAATATTTTTATGCTTCTGAGAATTTAAACGATATATTGCTTTATAAGTATTGAATATTGAAGTTCTATATTGAAGTTTGCTATTGAAATTTTATAATTAAATAGACCCTTAGAAATAATGACTCTCCTAATTATAAACAAAAAATATTTGATGTTAGTAAGCTAAAATCAATTGAATAGAAAAATTTATCATGAGATTTTCATGTTAAATAACTGAATTGGGAGTAGGAGAGAAAATAATCTTAACAGTAATCATTTAAATTTAGTATATTTGATTTCTTAAGATCAGTCCACATAGATTCAAATGGCATGATTTCCAGAAATGCCACATCCTGATTAGTAGAGAGAAATTACCTGCTTCACTAAATATTTCATTCTATTTACTTTCATGTAGTTACATGTAGATTTTGCCAAAGAATCAATAAAATAAATTATTTGAAAAATTAGATGTTCATGTTGAAAGCTAGATTATACATTTAAACAAATTGGAATCTATTATATTACTGTTCTCAATGGTTTGCCACCCTAAAAAATGATTTAAAAATATATGATATTCTAATTATGTTAAATGATGTCTAAACTGTTCTTATGATCAAATTTCAGGAAAAAATGGAGACTAAAAATATGTTAAACTAATGCAAAAACATGATTTAAAACACTTCTTGCAACAAGTGTGCTGCTGCACATGAATATAGTTTGATATTTCAAAAAGTAGAAGGGCATGTGCATGGGAAATAGCCAAATTATTTATCATTTTGGACCTATTAATATGGATATATTTCAATCTGGAGAGTAATATTACGGTTTTTCTCAGATGTATTCAATTTCATAGTGCTATTTTCTTTGTAAAAATGTACAATATTGCACAAGTTCACTAATAAACCCCATTCTCAGTGACGTTTTGGCACAAAAGGCAATTTGTTCTACCTCTTATAATATCATCTTATATTAACCTAATACTGATAATTAATAGTTGAGTCCAAAAGTGATACACCAGTATATTTTTAGACTTTTAAATTGTTATTAAATTTACTATGCCAGTAGTATACTTTTAGCCTACATTAAAAATGAGTTCTTGAAAATTAAAAAAAGAAAAGTAAGTTATGGCTATAAAAATGAAATCCTTAAAATTAACATTTGAATGATAAACAATTTTGGGGGTAATTATAGTTGACACTCCACATTCAATGCATTTGGATATATGGATAATTACTCCTAGTAATATCCTGTAGTTGGAGTTTTGTGGCAACAGTAACAATTTATTGCAAAATTAATTCCTTGGCACAATTTAACATTTAGTAACGTGAAGTCAAAGTGAATTGATTTTACTGCAGACCACTTGTGTTCTGGTTTCCTATGTTCAAGTACTAATTGGTTATTATAGGTCACTTTAGAACTTAGTTTAAAAATAAATTAAATTGTTGCAAGGTGCATTTAGTAGAAATAGCTTGATATCTTCAGCTCATGGGGTTTTATTTAAATAAAAAAATGGTAAAGCAATGCAATCATCTTTGGTTATAAAAATGATGGATGAATTGAAAACATTTTTGAATCAGGTCAATGGTACTGATGATTAGTACATTGTTAATCAAGTTCTTCAGATTGCTATCAAATGCTTTAGCTCTTTGCTCAGGCTGGTGAGAGGATCATGAATATTAAACAGATTCAAATAGATTTGCTCTCATGTAATATGGAGTACCACAAATGAAAAGACTAAATGAGGGCAGACTGTAACTCTACGTACTGATATATCTCTTAAAGAAGGAGGAAGGCTTCATCAATTTGTTGCTCACATATAGCAACCTAATAGAATTTTTTTTGTAATCTTAATCACGTTAACAAACCAATGGACATGGTACGTGAAAATTTTTTTTGAAGAAAAGATTCACATAATAATTAATAAGGTGTAGTTAGTAATAACCAGAATGTAAAAGAAGACACCAATTAAAGAGTAGGATGCCATGCACTTATTTTAAATTGTAGTATGTTTTAGAGGCAAAGAATGGACACCGTGCTGAGAAAAGTCTTCTCAAAAAAGAGATATGGTAATATAATACTTCATCTTTTTATTTAGCCACAATCTCCTTATGCTTTTTAAATCTATGACTTAGAAACGTGATACTATATCTTAGAAAGCTGTTGATTTTACTTGTTAATAAAAGCAAAATTTTGTTTTTTAAACCAAGACGGAAGAAAAAGACTTTCCCTAGACATTTCTAAATGTTTAGGGTTTATATCACTCATCAGTTTAGAATTTTTTTCTATATGAATAAATAAGTTTGTAATTAATTATAAAATATATATAATTAAAACATTGCATATTTGTGTATAAAATAGAAATAAAATAATGCATTCATAAATGACTAACTTTAACAAAGTCTAATAAAGTAACAGTATGACATATTTTTAGAGTTTATTAACATAGTTAATTGTTGAAATTGAATGTAGACAAATACATATATTCATCTAATAGAAACATCCTGTTTGGAAAGAGTAACACAATACCTTTATAACCTACCAACTCAGCACAGATTCATTTGCTATGCTAGCTGATTGTCTATTTAGAAAGGAGGAAATTTGGATTTATGAGGGAGTGAGATTTTAGGAGACTAGCATTCTAAGGGAAAACTGTGTTTTGGGGTGGGAGAAGCTTGACAGTGATGAGCTTATCAAAAAGATCTAGGCTTCCTGAAAGTATCTGGGTGACTCTGAATAGTTTGAGGCTGAGTAGAGGGTACAGAGTATCTGGGATTTGTGGTTAAAAATAGAAGAGATAAAATGGGGAAGAATAGGGTGATTTTTGCAAGGCACAGATTTCAAATTTTACTAAGTCCAGCCTTATGCATAAAGGCCAGCTCTTGATACATTCAAATGCAGATCTTAGTCTCAAAAAGCTACTGAAGATACCAGTTTTGAGAATGTCTGTATCTCAAGTTTTCATTAGTTGCCCAAATGAAGTAGGAAAATGGTTGATTACCTCTTAAAGTTTTAGAATATTCATAGAATCATAGGATGGCAGAATTGTTGAGCCACAACAGAATTTGGGAAGCCACTTTGTCCAAATAAGTCATTTCTTTAGATGAAAACAGTAAGACCCTGATAAATTAAGCACCCAGCTCAAGTTAATTAATGGTAGTGTCAAGATTAAGTTATTCTGATTTGTAATCCAATCTAAGCTTTTCCTTAAATATTTAACCACCATAACTTTAGAACAAAGCTTGAAATTGAAAATATATAAATATATGGTTATAGACTATTTTGGATGATCTGAAGAAAACTGGATTACATGAGAGAGTACAACAGAAGGACTAAATCTCTAAGCGTAGTAGTTCCATGATTAGAAAAGACATCGCTAAGGAAGTGATATTTAATTCAAAGCTTGAAGATGTAAAACAAGGTCAGAAGATGATGAATGAGGAAAAAGAATGTTCCCTTGTGTGGGAAAGGTGTAGTGAAAGATCTGATATGCCTTGCATTTTTTTAATTTTAATTTTTTTTTAAAGATTGGCACCTGAGCTAACATCTGTTGCCAATCTTATTTTTTTTCTTCTTCTCCCCGAAGCCCCCCAGTGCATAGTTGTATATTCCAGTTGTAGGTCCTTCTGGTTGTGCTATGTGGGACACTGCCTCAGCATGCCCTGATGAGTGGTGCCATGTCCGCACCCAGGATCTGAACGGGCGAAACCCTGGGCCACTGAAGTGGAGCAAGCGAACTTAACCACTCAGCTATGGGGCCGGCCCCTGCCTTGCATTTTGAGAAACTAAAATGAGTTCAGAATATACTGAGCGAGTCTTAGAAATTGTTGAGAAATGAGGATGAAAATTTGGCAGGGGCCAATTAATGGTGATCATGAAAAAGAATTGGAAATTTATTCTAAATATATTGGAAAGCCATTGAAAGGCTTTGAACCAGGCTTCTTAAATGTTCTGATATATTTTGTCGAAATTTAAGCTTGCTCTTGTAGAGAAAATGGACCGGAAGGTCATAAGAATGCAGAAAATGAAATCATTTAGCAAGGCTTTTCTCCCCTCCAAATAAATTCTTGTGGTTTGGCCCAAGTTGGTGCCAGGGGAAATGGAGGGAAATGAATGGAGTTGAAATGTATATTAAAAGTTGAAGCAACATATCTTGGAAATTAGTTGTGATGGATTGGGAAAGGTGCTAAGGAAAAGGGAAAAGCCAATTACTCCAGACTTCTGGCATTAAAAAAGAACCCTGAGTAAATGGAAGTTTAATTTATGGAGAAATCGAAGATGAGAAGGCATGAATTTGACTAGAACACCAGGAGGTAGTTTTAGATACATTGTCTTAGAAATATCACAAATCATTGAGCAAAGATGCCATCCATGTAGGCAGTTGGAAAGAGTAGTCTGAAGCACAGAAGTGATATCTGGATGGAGATACAAGTTTGAGATCTTTTCAAATTTGGGGATAGATGTAATTGTCTAAGAAGTGAATATAGAAGGAGAAGAGAAGAGAGTCCAGAGTGTAACTCTGAAGACCTCCACAATAGAAATGTAGGATAGGGGAAAATGAGCCTCTAAATGAGACTAAAGAAGGAAACCAGGTGAGTTTAGTGTTCCAGAAATCAAGAAAGAGAAGTCTGATTTAAGAACAACTTTAGATTTGTTGTTGAGAAGTTGTAGTGAGTTAAATTGTGCTCTCCAAAAAGGTGTGTTCAAATTTTCACCTCCCCGTAGCTGTGAACGTGACCTTGTTTAGTAACGGGGTCTTTGGAGTTGTAATCAAGTTAAGATGAGGTTGTACAGGATTTGGGTGGGCCTTAAATCCAAGGACTGTGATGCTTATAAGAAGAGGGGAGGACACATAAAAACACAGAGAGAAGGCATGGGAAGACAGAGGCAGAGAGTGGAGAGATGCAGATTCAAGCCAAGGACCAGCAAGGATTGCTGGGAGCTGGCAGAAGCTAGGAGAGAGACGTGGGATGATTTCTCCCTCAGAGCCTCCAGGAGGAACCAATCTGGTGTGAACAACTTGCTTTTGGACTGGAGGCCACCTGAACTGTGGGAGAATCCATTTCTGTCATTTTGTGCCGCCCGGTTTGTGGTAGTTTGTTATGGCAGCCCTGAGAAATGAATACAGAAGCCAAAGAAGGTGAGGACTAAAAAATACCTCTGGATTAGGTAACATAGAGGTAATTTCCATCATTAACAAAAGCAGAACAGTCTTATGGAGCATTGGAGGCGGAACCCACATTAGAGAGGGCTGAAGCATGAACAAAAGATGTTGAGGTGGAGACAGTGAATATAAATAGGGGTTTACGTGGCAAAACTTGCTTTTTAAGATGAGGAGATAGCAAAATATCTGGAAAGCGATCGACAGGGTTTTACATAAAGAGGTATACTAAGACAAATGTGGATGCTAAGGGCGAGGACACAGAGATAAATTTAGGGAGTACAAGTTAAAAATCTTCTGAGAGGGACGACTGACAAAAGGAGGACTCTGCCGGGACAGTAGGGGAAGGGGTTCAGATTACAGGTGCTCTAAATTTTAATTAGAAAGAGGGAGAGAAAGGGTATACATTCAGCTGGGTTTGTATTCTGGAGAGATGAAGGATGTCATACCTAATAGTTTTTATTGTCTTGCTTAAGAATGTTGCAGGATCACCTGTTGAGCACAAGGGGGATGAAGGGAAGTTGGATATTCCAGACAAGTGAAGACTGTATGAAATTGTAGGTATGAAGAGAGGAAAAGAAAGCTGGTAAGATTGCTAAGCAGTGTGTAGTATTGATTTGAGAGTAGTGGTCATGAATTGATAGGGGAACCCATCGGCCCAGCTTGGGATCGTAACCCAAGATTTGAAGAGATTTTTGAGAGTCCGATTTCTACTGCATATATCCCTTCATGATTAATCAGATATGTGCTTTGTGTCCCTTTTATTGGTGATTATCCTAAAGCATCCTAGTTCATTTTTGTTCTAGCTCCTCTATTCCCATTCTTTGAGCTCTCAGTGACCCAGTTGGTACCTATTAAATTAGAATTAATACAGTAATACCCAATAGTCAAAGCTTAAGAGAGAGTAAGCCAGAGACTAATGAATATTGAATAAAAACCTATAACCATAATCCAGAGTACCAGTAGTGTAGCTTTTATTGGTTTTATAGGTAGTTCAGTTGATATTTGTGAGGGGATAGTGAAAACTGAAGCTCTGAAAATCTTAAAAATATTTAGAAAATTATTATCTTGAAAATCTTTCAAAAAGACGTGATTGAAAGTGACTTTAAACCCTTGATTGAAAAGTATACTACTTTCACAATGTAGTGTAGCCCAACAATAATTCATTTTGAAAGCTGTAATTCACTTTTGACATTATCATTTGAAGCCTTGGATGCTTTCAACTGTAATGATTGGCTCTGAGCTACAATGGGAGATTTCCTGAGAACATTACTTCTTAATAACAGCAGTCAGAAGAGTACAAAGTAAAATGTGTGGAATCACATAGTTTAAGTCCAAAGCACCCAATGATATAAATCAGAATAGCAATCTATCATTAAACACATTGTAATCCTTGCGCTACAAATGAATAAGGGAGGAAGAAGAATTTACAATAAAATAATTGTGAGAGTTCACTATTTTAAAAGGTTTAAAGTGTCATGTGACTTAGCTAAACACTGTGGAACGAAAAAAGAAAAAAGAAAATGACAATGAGATTTAAATGCTCTGTCTTGAGCCTTTAGACAGCATTTAATAAGGTTTCTAGGCTGTTTTAACTGAGTCTAGTGTGTAAGTTTGGAATTTAGGATGCGGAATCATTTAACCTGGGGGTTCACAAAAATAGAGACCTAGAGGATGTTAACGTCGCCTGTTCCTTAACTCACAGTAGGATCCTCAAACAGTCCTGAAGATTATGTGGGAATAAAGAGAGTTCTATTTCATTTTCCTATTCTCAACACGGTTATTTCCGGGTAGAATTTTTACTGTGGAAGACCTTCAGAATTGCCTATGTATTACTGCAGGTGATAGGGAGCAGGAACTGAATACTTAATAGGAGATAAAGCCCCCCTTGTGCCCCATTTCTTGTGCTAGCTGGTTGAATTTGGAATATGTGGCATTAACATATACTACTTTGCTGGAAGGACTTCTGTTGAAGAAGTTTTTAGAGCAATTCTGCAGACAAAAAGGCTCATTACTTTTGCCTAATTAAAATGGGGAAGCAGACAGTGGAAGCTAAAATAGCAGGGTTGTGTCACGTGACGGCTCCTTAGTAGTTCCTTTAATTTTTTCCAGGTCTCTGGAGAGTAACTCTCCACTGCTGAGGCCAGGATCTAGGGGTTTCCACTCATCAGAGCTGCACCTGGAATAAGAGTAGATGACTCCGGCATTTACCAGGCTGTGTGTTGGACCATAACCTCCCCCAGATTTTAGCTAAAAGAAAAACTAAGTAACTGCTGTGGTGAGAATTGAATATTCTGTACGAGGATTAAGGAAACTGGAATTGTTGAAGGGGAGATTTGTGAACTGATAGGAAAGTTTGAAAGGAATATTGCTAACGGCGTCTTCTTTTTCCTGCAGGGCCAAGAGGTTAAGACTTAGGGAGAGGGAGAATGAAATGACAGGGGGTAGCAGTAGGAGGCCGGGAGAAAGTGCAGTGGGAAGTGTGGGAGGAGGAAAGCAGAGCAGAGAAAGAGAGGGACAGACACCTGAGGACAGAAGACAGTGGAGAACACCGGTCAGTGCTTGGGCTGTCCACCTCCTGCTGAAAACCTCTTACTTAAATGAACTTCGGTCACAAGATCTAGAACTACCTCCAAGCAGGAAAGGAGAGTTTGTTAAAATTGAATTTTGCATAGCTTGCAAATTCTTCCTTCTGGTAAAGTAAATGCCTAGGGGGCCGGCCTGGCAACACAGCGCCTAAGTTCACACGTTCCGCTTCTCTGAGGCCCGGGGTTCGCTGGTTCAGATCCCGGGTGCGGACATGGCACCGCTTGGCACGCCATGCTGTGGTAGGCGTCCCATATATAAAGTAGAGGAAGATGGGCATGGATGTGAGCTCAGGGCCAGCCTTCGTAAGCAAAAAGAGGAGGATTGGCAGTAGTTAGCTCAGGGCTAACCTTCCTCAAAAAAAAAAAAAAAAAAGCCTAATATGCACAATAAGTACCTCATTTATTTTCATTATCCAGGGATATGTGTTTCTTTCTTGTTACAAACAATACACATTTGCTTCCATATATATCTATATAGTAGATCTACAAAGCAAGCTTCAGTTGATTAATGAGATTAATCATCAATTTGGGAGGGAAATCTGCTTTCATAATTTAAAAACTTTCCTAATGAACCTTTGCACGTCTTTAATATTGGAAGGTCACATTGCCTTCGTTAGGAAACGTATGTAGATGGCAGAGGAGCCAAGAGAGGGAGTCCTACATAATCATTTCATTGTGAGAGATTAGGACCCAGGTTTGATTGTGGCGCATCATTCTCATTTTCTACTGCTTCCTGATTGGCTTCCTTTAGTTTAGGCAGTTCAATGATTTAGTAGAATTTATCATGTGAAAGAAATGTCATCTATTGTTTAACTTAGAGAATGCCTGCCTTCTCTCTAACTGGCATATTCTCCTTAGTTGAGGTTTCTTTTACTTGGGATAATCATCTTCAAAAGTGTTTCATTACTGAAAAGTCCATAAAGCTTCAGTGAAATATCACACTTGGGTATATTGTGCTATAGATATTTAAATTATTAAAAAAATAAATTAGATCTTATAGGAGTCTGCTTTCAATTTGGAGTGTGTACTATTCTTGCTTTACCCCTTGGGGTAGCCCAGGATGCTGGCACCGTAGTATAGAAGTGGCGTGTTTTCTAGGAGCACTTACGTTACTTCGTGGAAAGTAATTTAAAACATATTAATTATATTAAACTCAAATGTGTTTTGGGAACAGAGCATAAAGCTATCTTGTATTTTAAAAACAATATACAAGACTTCAAAGAAATACTAGGGTTAGGGCGGACATTGACTCTTCTCTGTTTTAGGGATTCTTGTCCAAAAAAGTAAGATAAGCCTTGCTACAGGGTCTGATAATTATAATTTCTAACTCCCTTCTAGGTAGCTAAATGATGCCTTGATACTCTGAAAGAGTTGTCCTCATTTAGGGACAAACATTTCCCAGTTGAAGAAGTTTGCATCTGATTCCTCAGATGAGTAGACTTAGAAAACCAAATATGTCCTTGCAACATAAATAATCCAGGCAGCAGGTAGGAGCTTACTGTAGCGTAGTCGTCTTGAGCTAAAAGCAGTGTTCACACTGATTACTCAGGATCTCAGTTCCTCAGGATGTGTCTTCTCTGCTCTCTTGTTACCAGATGACTCAGGCAGACCGTACAGGGAGATAAGAAACACAGGGTTAGGTAGTTTTGACGTTTTTAATCCTTATAGTACATATGATTTTCTAGTACCTTTTTATTTCACTGTACACAGATACAGTATAAACAACAAAAGTTCCATTGAAATTCCTAAAAGGCAGTGATAATGATGTTTGAAACAGGAAATAAATTGACTTTGGAAAGGCAATAGGCATTCTGTTGATTTTTCTTCTCTTTCTTTCTTGTTTTTTTTTTTTTGAGCCTCTGCTATTATATTCCAAGTACATTAATAAAGAACAGGGAACAACAACCCTTTAAAATTTATCAAATGCTTGCAAATATTAAAAAACAATTTTTTCATGAACCATTCACTTTCTTACATTCTTGGGTAAAGATAAAAGTAGTTCTTTTGTTATTCAAATATATTTAAAGCAAGTAGGTCTCTCAGAAAATTAATATTAATTTTCTTTTTCTAAATATTAGGACTGACTTAATCTCATCAAAAGGAAATGCATTTTAAACCTTCTTAAATTTAACAGGGTTATTCTTTTGCCTTGTAAGCAACTCATGTAAGTAATCTTCAGCCTGACAGGCTGGTACCATTAGAGACGGGTTAAATCAAATATTTCCGTGACCTATAATTTCAGGAGCAGCAGAATTCTAGCTCTGATTTACAAAGCTTTTCTGTATCTTGTCTTCCAGGTAATTTTCAACTCACAAAACCAGTGTCGGTTCCTGTCAAGTCTGCCCTTTCTTAGACAATCTCTCAGAATTAATATGTATCCTCTGAACTCGAATCTGCTATTAAAGTGCTTTCTTCTTATTCCAAAGCATTATGTGGATTTTTCTGCTCCTAACCATTGGCGTTTAGGGGGATGTTTAGTCACATGACACAGCAGTCCTTTCATATCTCCTCCTCTTTTCCTCTGAAGCTGCAGAGGAATGTGAAATCATACACAGCTTACATCTGCTCCGCGTGCCTCACAGCTCGCAGCGTCCAGACCACAGGCCTTTGCTCTTGCTCCTGATTCATGAGGACTGGAGTTGATAGCATTTTCTCCCTCACATGTGTCACTCTCTCTCTCATATTGATGTTTCCATTTTCTCTTCAAGCTTCAAAGTTATTCACTTATGCTTGGATGATGCTAGTCAGAGTAATGTTAAATAAAACTAAGTGAGTTTTTCTCTCTGTAAAATAGGTCGAAGGTGTTACTCTGCTTAGAGATGAGACCATTCTCTTGTGTTTATGGTCTCAATTTTGAGTCTTTGTCGAGGTAGATAAATGCCTGGGTTATTAGAAGACATTGCATTGTCCGGTGCATTCTTTTCAGTGAAAAATTTTTACCACATCTCATGGGGGATTGTGGTCCAAAAGCCAGAAAGCCATCAGGAGTCAAACATGCTGTTTTAGGCTCTGGTGTCACTCTATTCAGTGAGATTCTCTAAGCTTATATTTCTCTTATTCAAGAGTGGCTTTTCTTCTTTTACTAAAATTGCTCCAGCAGAAGTAACTGGTGCCCTTTATCTGTAAAGTGAATGGCTTCTCCCTTGGTCATTAACCTGAGGATGTTGACATTTGACATTATCACTAACATTGAAAGTCACTTCAACTTTCGTTTTTCTGTTCTCTTTTCTTATTCCTTCTCTATTATCTTTTTGGTTCTCTTCTGTCTTCTACCATTTAGTGTAGAAATTTCTCAAGGTTTCATTCTTGCCTTTATTTCTTTTCTCTACATTTTCTCCTTGACTGTCTTATCTGCTTTCACCACCTCAACTTGTCTTTATATAGTGTTTTTCTAAATGATCATTATTCTTGATGCTCTTCTAATTATGTCTCTAATGGCTTGTGACATATTTCTCCATTGGTGTTATACTGCCGTCTTAAACCCAGAGTATTCTCAAATAACTCATTCCCTAGTATCTAATTTTTAAAACCCATTCTTCTTCTTGTTGCCAGGCTAATCTTTGTAAAGGAACTTCCCTTCTCCAAAACTACTAGTGGCTTCTGAAAGCATTCTGGCTTTCTCCATAACACAAGCTCGACTTTCCCTCCTGTCTGCTTTGCTTCATTCTGGTTCCCGTCGCCACGGTGCCTTCTCTTTGTAATTGCTTATGAAGTCTCATCTTTTCAAAGTTCGGTTAATACTTATTCCATCCTTAATTTTCTCAATCAGATGCTATCTTCTAAAACTTGTTTTGTTACTACTCTTATGACAGGGTTGATAACATAGTATATGTAAGATTATGGTTGTATAAGCAGACTTCATTGATTCTAAGATGCACATTTTTATCATAGTTTGATGTCCCTGAAATTACGATGTAATTTATAGTCGAAGGTCTCTTGGATTTGCTGGACTACAGTATTTGCTCTGTAGTAAATTGTCAAAGCCCTTGAGAATAGGAAGTCTCATTTAATTTTCTAACTCCCATATTTCCTTTTCAGTAAAAATCTGTTGAATTAGCACATGCCATATTGTCTCTATTCTAACAAATCCAAATGAAAGTGTGAAAGCCACCAGGTACTCTTCTCACAAGATAAATTAGCCCAAGGTTGATTTTATTTAGATTCTCCTGGGTTTTTAGGAATATTACCATCTCAACAATATTAAATCTTCGCATCCATAATCATGGGATGTCTTTTTTTGATTTGGATTGTCTGTAATTTCTTTTAACAGTGTTTCGTAGTTTTTAGTGTACAGATCTTGCACTTTTATTGTTAAATTTATCCCCAAGTATTTTATTCTTTTTGATGCTTTTGTAAATGGGATTATTTTCTTAATTTCATTTTTGAGTTTTCATGACTATTGTATTGTGTAGTATGTACTATTGTATATTGTATTGTGCATTGAAACACAATGGTTTTTGTATATTGCTCTCATATCCTGTAAACTTGTTGAGCTCTTTTTTTAGTTCTAATAGTTTTTTACTGGATTAGTTTAGGATTATGCACAAGATCATATCATCTGCAAATAGAGTTTTAGTCCTTCCTTTTCAATCTCAATGTCTTTCACTTCTATTTTTTTTTTCTTAATTGCCATCTCTAGAAATTCCAGTACAATGTTGAACAGAAGTGGTGAAAATGGACATACTTGTCTTGTTCCTGATCTTAGGGGGAAAGCATTTAGTCTTTCACCATTAAGTGTGATGTTAGTTTTCATAGATGGCCTTTGTCAGGTTGAGAAATTTCCTTTCTATTCCTAGTGTTTTGAGTGCTTTTATCATGAAAGTGTGTTGGATTTTTTTAAATGCTTTTTTCTGCATCTATTGAGATGATTATGTGGGTTGTGTGTGATCTACGTGATCCCAGAATAGCCAAAAGGATCTTGAAAAAGAACAAAGTTGGAGGACTCGCACTTCTTAATTTCAAAACTTAATACAAAACTATAGAAATCAAGAGAGTGTGATATTAGCATATAAAAAGATGTATAGACAATAAAATAGAACTGAAAGTCCAGAAATAAATCCTTACGTATGTGATCAATTGATTTTTGACAGGTGTGCCAGACCTTTCAATGGAGAAAGAGCAGTATTTCAACAAATAGTGTTGGAAAAACTGGATCTTCACATGCAAATGAGTGAAGTGGGAATCCTATCTCACCTCATATGCAAAATGAACTCAAAATGGGTTATACACCCAAATATAAGAATTAAAACTAGAAAGCACTTAAAGTAGGGAAGTAAATCTCTGTGACCTTTGATTAGGCAATGGTTTCTTAAATATGACACGAAAAATCACACATGACGAAAGGAAAAAATACATTAATAGGACTTCATCAAAATGAATAACTTTTATTCTCCAAAGGACACCATCAAGAAAGGCAAGAGACAATCCACAGAATTGGAAAAAAAAATTAACATCATGTTACTGATAAGTGATTTGTATCCAGAATATATAAAGAGCACTTATTATTCAACAATAAGTCAAACAATTAAAAAATGGGGAAAGAGTTTGAATAGACATTTCTTCAAAGAAGATATCCAAATGCTTGAAAGGCTATGTGAAAGATGGCTCAACTTCATTAGGCATTAGGGAAATGCAAGTCAAAATCACAGTGAAATACAACATTATACCCATAGGATGACTAAAATAAAAAAAAAAAAACAGTAACAAGTATTGACAGGGATGTGGAGAAATTACAACTCTTGTACATTGCTGTTAGAAGTGTAAAATGTTGCAGACACTTTGAAAAACATTTTGGCAGTTCCTGAAATGGTTAGACATAGAGCTACCATATAAGTCACTAATTCTACTCCTGGGTACCCAGGAGAAATGAAAGCATGTATTCACACTAATGCTTATCCATGAATGTTCATAGAAGCATTATTCATAATAGCCAAAAGTGGAAATAACTCAAATGTTCCTCAATTGATGAATGGATAAGCAAAATATCGTATATTTGTACCATGAAATATTATTCAGCTATAAAAAGAATTATGCCACTATACATATTACAGCATGAGTGAACCTTGAAAACATTTTGCTAAATGAAAGAGTCTGGATCTCCATTGGATTTTCTCTATTGGATCATTCATCTGGGCATACAGATGTGGCTTAACATTTATTAAATAAAACCCCTTCTTGGGTCCCCAGGCCTTCCTCTAGGTGCTCCATCTCAGTTTTCCATATTCACAGCAAAATACTTCAAAATATTTCCTATACTTACTACTTCTGCTTCTTCACCTCCCATTTTCTCACTAACCTACTCTAACTAGCCTCTTAATCTACCACTACTACATTGAAACAGCTCTTTTTAAGGTCATGATCAACTTCTAACAGAGACAATGGTTACTTTTCTGTTACCTTAATCTCTCAGTAACATTTAATGTGGTTAATCACAGCCTCCTTCTCTGAACACTTTATTTTTCAGACTTTCAAATAACTGTACCAATCTATTTTTCCCCATCTCACTGACTGCTCCTCCTCTACCTCCTTTTCTAGCTCTTCCTTATCTACCAGACCTCTAAAATGTTGATGTGCCAGGATTCCCTCTTTGTTCTTCTTTTTTTGTCTTCATGATTCCTGTATGTCTTCTCTAGTTCCATGACTTAATACCATCTGTCTTAGATCAGGGGACTCAGAATATTCCCTAAACATCTGAGAATGAGGAGGCTAAAGTCGCCCAAGGGTAATCCTCTGAAAAAGATTGCAGATGGCAGCCATCAGTTGACAATGCCTACAGCAGCTGGGGGATGAATACTCCCAACTGAACTAGTAAGAGATTCCAAGAAATCCAATTAGTAGCACCTACTATACCATTCATATGAAATGGCCCCTAATTTTTGTTTTCAGCTGTATCTTTTCTTCTGAGTTCCAAATGTTTATCCAACATCATACTCAACATGTCCATTGGATTTCTAATAGATATCTCAAATCCAATTGGCCAAAACAGTATGCTCCATCTCTCCTTCACTCTCTCTATCCTTTCCATCTTCCAACCCAGTGTTGCTCAACCAGTGGCAGCAGCATCTATTTAGTTGTTTAGGTCAAACCACTGGTGTACTGGTCTTTCTTACTCAAAGTCCACACATCCAATTAATTAATAAGACCTATTGCACACATACACACACTCTCAATGAATGTGACCACTTTTCATTATTTTTGTGACTGTAATTCAAACTCTTTATACTCTTGTCTGAATCAGTGTAATGGCCTTCTAAGTGGTCTCTCTTTCTGTACTCTTGCATTTCTTATGGGGGCAAGCAGTAGTCAGAGTGATTTTTCTAAACTATAAATCAGGTTAAGCACTTATTATACTCCAAATTATCATATTTATCTTGTAATAAGTTAAATGCTTGCCACTGCTCCCTCCACTCCACAGTGGTTAGAGCATGAAAACATTTAATAAAATTAGTTTCTCGAAGCAATGATAAAGGGCCAAGAATGGTCCTCACAATCTGTGAAAAAGACAGTATTTTTATTGCCAAATGAGTAGAATCAAGAATTATTTAATTATCATGTCCCAGGTAACACAGCTAATAGATTTTTTTAAACACAGGCAGACTGGCTGAAGCTGGCTTTTTATAAACAAACGCTATGTAATCTTTCATATAAGTCTTAGGACCATCTTGGTAAGTCAAAATCCTATATTGACTAAAAGTGTATTTAATTTATAATTTGGGGAAGTGGATTGATATTTTTATAATATATTAATTGATAATTTCTTATTAAAGCCTTGCATATCTCTTATTTAGGTTTTATTTTGTTTCTTTCAATAAGTTTTCTTTGTACAAATCACTTTTTAATATTTATTACTGAATACTTCATATATATTTTTTCTATGGTTAATTTTAATTATATTTTTTTTTGTGGCTGTTGCTGGCATGTAAGAATCCTTTTGAATTTTGTATAGTTATTTTCATTCCAAGAAATTTGCTGAGCTTTCTTATTGTACTATTTGATTTAGATTTTATTCATTCATTAATTGATCTAACATATATTTAATGGATGCCTAGTATATGTTAGGTATTATTATAAATGATCGAATAAATCAGTAAATAAATGATTCGTATTCATGGGTATAAATTAGGGTATTTCATGTAATCAGTTCCTGTGTACATAACAGCAATTTAGTTTTTTATGTTAGTTTATATATCTAATTTCCTTTTCTTGCCTTATTGCATTGGATGGGATTTCCATTCAAATATCAAATCAAAGTGAATATAGTAGGCATCCTTTTTCTGATTGTAAAAGATTTCATGTAAATTTTCAGCATTAATATATTATTTGCTTTGGGATTTTGGTAGATATTTATTAGGTTAAATAGTTTTCCCCCTTATTTTAGTTATGAAAATGTGTCAGATGATACAGAATACTTTTCTTCATTTATTGAGATATTCATGTGGTTTTTCTTCTTTAATTTTGTAATATGGATAGATTATATTAAACAAATTTTCTAATGTAAATCATCTTTGCTTTCCTGGGATATATATATTACCCTATCACAATGCTGTACATATGTTTTAAATCATTGCTACATTTATTAACATTTAATTTAGGAATTTTGCATTTATAATAAGTGAAATTAGTCTGTGACTTTCCTTTCTTTTACTGTCATTTTCCAGATTTGATATTAAGATGATACTAGGTTCCAAAAAAGTTGTAAGTATTTTGCTTTTTATATTCACCAGAAATATTTGTTACTTGAATATTTTGTAAAACTTACCTTTAATGTAATATCCATTATATTTAATTCAGTGGACACATGGCAACCTAGTGGACATCTATATTCCTGCCTTTCCTACTGGGTTCTGTTTTCAGATGCCCAGCAACCTACTAAGCTTGAATGTTCCATCATTACTCTCAACCCTAACATACAGTTTGGATGTTACCCTGTTATTTCCAATCCCTATATATATATATTTCTCATTGTAGGTTCTTATTTTATGTTTTTAACTGAAGTTTAAAATTCAATTATTATTATATCTTCTTTCCAAAATTGCCATTCACTAACTTCTTTATTTCTCTCTCTGATACCCATCCAGGGACATTTCAAAACCTGGAAACCTCTTTCTCACCACCCTCTTGGATTTGACCTGTCTTCATATTTGGTTGATTCTCTTTCAGTAACTCTTCTTAAATCTATTGTTATTTTTCTCCTCAGTACAACTAACTTCATTGCTGTCTTGTCACATTCACTTCAAATTATTGCCCAATTCCACTTCAACATATGAACTGTCACAAGATTAGTCTTCTGAAAAACCCCAAACCACCACGTCACGTCTTTACTCACAAAATTCAAGGGCTCACTATCATGTATAGGTTAATATTTTTTTCTTTGACTTCCTCCAGCACTTTTCTTCCTTAGTTGTTTTTATTATTGTTGTTGTTTTCAAGCTTCTGTTGCTGTGTACCTGTAATTAATTTCTCTGAATCGATTGTAAGCATCTGTAGGGCAGAGGCTGTGTTTTACCCTTCTCTGTATTCACTACAACTTCTGGCTGAGTGCTTGACATGTGTTGCTATTCAATAATGTGCTCTGCTTGATTGATGAATCACTTGTCTCTGCCTGATTAGCTCATTTTGTGCGGGATGATAATGAGGCCAGGGTCATAAGAGCAAGCCCTGTGTGGATCAATTAGCTTTGGCTTATTTTATAACCCTAGTGTGTACTCTACCCCAAATCAACATTCCCAGAGAGCATGTGTTTGGACTCAAAATGGGGAGTAGAAAAAGGATGAACATTAGACTAGCCTAATTTCATCTCCGCTACTAAAGGTAAAACCTCCTAAAGGTAAGGGCTCTTCCTGACGATGGATCTGCAGTACATCTTCATATATAAAAGACAGATAGCTCTTGGCTTGTTCCATAGTTCTGGCTCAGTTTAGCTTTCAGAATATTTTTCTTTCATCATTCAGTTAAAATCAGTAAACTACTTATTTTGTTTAAAAAAGTAAAACCTCATGAGTGAAAGTCGTGTGAAGGTTAAGTTTCTTGGTTGTTGAATTTGTTTGAAATTATTGCCACCATAGCCTCATTTGTTATTTTATAGCGACCTATTTAATGTTGGATTTGCAAATATTCAAAGCAATATAATTTATCAGCCATTTCTCTGGCCCTCAGAAAATACTGTTATTTTTTCCTAAAATTTCTAAATTTTTGAGTTCAGTAGCTATCCATAGTGCAAATTAATTGGCTTCAGTACTATGAGTTGGTTTCACATAAATGTATGTTCAATAATAGTCATTCTTTTTTATATTCAGTCTAAGAGAAAATCTCAAACTAAAGAGATAACTGTAAGATGAAATGAGAAACAGTGCAGTTAGGATCAGATGATTAAGGAGAAAAATAAATAAATGTATATGCAATGTAGAGAAAAATAAAAAAAGGTAAAAGTATGGATATGATCTTTTTGAGGCCTATTTGATAGAATGTTAGTAAAAAAAACACTATTTTTTGCTTGAAAGGAAAACTAATCATAAAGAACAAAGTAATAGACAAAAACATTATGGTTTGAGTAATAAGATTTATGCTTTCATAGCAAAGTATAATCTATAATTGGAATGAAGTAATTGGATAAATGTAAAGTAGATTTGTTTAAATCAACAAAACTTTTCCTACAGAATTTGCAGAATTTTTTAATCATTAAGAGATAGCTTTTAAGAATCCATAAATGCTATAAAAAATCTAAAATCAGTATGGCATAAAGAAGGCCAAAGTAGCATATCAAAGTTAGGATTTCTGAGTTGAGTGGCATTGCCTTTCCTTTGTCCTGTGGGAAAAGGAAAAAGAACACAAAATAGCCACTTCCCTGGGATACCAAGCACATAGTCCAATGAGTTGGGCTAATAATTGCACCTCATAGGACTATTCTGTATCTTAAATGAGTTAAGATAGGTGAAAGGCTTGGAACTATGCCTGACAAATAGCAGACACTTAACAGATGCTGTTAGCTATTAGTAGCGACATTATTATCCTCGTTGGAGATCACTGAGATGGTCATCACTCTGCCTGCTCCTTGGTCCTGTGGGTATTTCTCTGTGCTCTGGACTTTAGGGCCTGCCATAGTCCAGTTGTCTTTCAACGTCTACCACAGTGTTCCCAAGTGTACAGGAAACAGTTGGCTCCTCGCCTGCACGTCTCTGGGCTTTGATCTAGTGGTATTAATAATGTAGTGGTTTACCCCAAATCGATCTTTGATTTATAGTACTTTACATATAGAAAACCAAACTCCTCAGAGGCTACAGCACTCCACAGCCACCAATGTTTCTAGAAAGAAAAATAAACACATATTTAGTATGTAGAATATTAGTTAAATTTTAGTATTTGGTAGAAAGTTCTCTCTAAACTTCGTGTTGGGAATACGACGGTGAACAAAACAGATAAAAATCACTACTCTCAAATAGCTTATATTCTAGTGGTGGGAGACGTGCGACAACAACAAAAAAAACACGTAAGTGAAATATTTCTTGTACTATAAGGGGATGAGTATAAAGAGAAAATAAAATCAAGGAAAGGAGGTAGAGCGTGTCTGGAACAGGGAAGGAGTAGCATCTGCAATGGAAGGAAGGGTTCGATATAATTTTTAGATTGTCCTATAAAGGGAGTTTTCACTGAAAAGATGAATTTGAGGAAAGATCTGCAGGAGATGAGAGGGTGAGCTATGAAGATCTTGGGAAAGGAAGTTTCCTAGCAGAAGGAAGGAACATCAAGTTCAAAGCCCCTGAGGGTGAATTATGCTCACGTTTGAGAAACAGCAAGGAGACCAGTGTGGCTGATACACAGCAAGCAGTTGTTAGTGTGGTATAATATAAATTCGGAGAGACAACAGAGGCCAGATTATGGAAGAGCTTGGAGAGAAATACGTCGTTTCTCTTTGTCTTTTCAGTTGCTCTATTATTATCAGTCAGTACATTGGTTCTTCATACTTCTACTCCAATTTTAAATGTTTCAAGAGTCCCACGGAGTTACCCAGTTCCAGGTGTGTGGTTGCCAGTTTTCTTCTATGCCAGAGGGAGCTGGAGTCTTGTTAGGTCATGTCTGTGTTTCTTCTTGTTTCCACACTGTCCTGCTCTTCCCGTGCGGTCTTCTAAGTTCTGAGGGGCACTCTTCAGACATGTCAGGTCTAAATCATTGTTTACCTGTAGCAGGGCTTATGCTGGGACTCAGAAGATACCGTGCTCTTGGTCCACCGTCGCATACTCAGACCAGTTTATCAAATCACATCACCTGTGCCAACGTGGCTGGGTCTGTCAGGGTGACTTCTCCCATCAGTCATGGGCTGAACCAAATCTGGGCCTCGCCTTGCCTCTTAGGCCCTTGACATGGGCCTTTATGGCTGGCAGAGCCTCCCTTGACCCATGAGGCACCTTGGTATGTATTTGCAAAGGCATTTCTTCATTGGCTTGGTGATTAGGTGACACTCTTATGAGAACTAGGGAAAAGTCTTACTTTCCTCTTGGTGTATACAGCCCATGGAAGGCTTAGTGAAACTGTGCTGGATTTTAGCTCCAACCCACCACCTCTCTGGCTGGTGCCCTGAACAGAGTACAAGCCGCCTAACCTTAAATGGTGGTGATGACCCCAACTTTCTCCCCCAGGTCCTGGGACTCCTTATAAAAGTGAATCCAATCCTTGCCCAGCTTTGTTCCCAGGGTCCTAAGGGAGCATCAAAATCGGAAACAAGAAGAATCTATTATACAGATCTGGAACCCCAGGCCAAAGGTCATATCTCTGAGCTATCTTTGAGAACCCAAGAGAAGACTTCTAAATAATTTTTTCTTGAACAAGATGATCTCCTTAGTGGGCACCTTATTTAAATACTAATTCTTGTCTTCTCTTTTTTTTTCTTTGTCAATCTTGCTAGAGGTTTATCAAGTTTTCTCATCTTTTCAAAGGACTGTATTTTGGTTTCATTGATATTCTCCATGTATTTCATTGATTTCTGTCTTTATATTTATTATTTCTTTACTTCTCGTTGCTTTGGGCTTATTTTGCTCTTTCTTCTTAATATGAAAGCCTAGATTATTGGTTTGAAACCTTTTTTCTTTCTAATGTAAGCATTTGCCATTATAAATTTCCCTCTGAGGCCTACTTTAGTGGCATCTCACAAACTTTTACGTGTTGCATCTTCTCCTTTGTTCAGTTCAAAATATTTTCTAACTTTACTACAATTCTCCTCTTTGATCCATACATTACGTAGTAGTGGTTAATTTCCAAATATTTGGAGATTTTCCTTTAATTTTTTGTTATTGATTTCTAGTCTAATAAATAACTTAATATGTTTATTAATGATATATATCTTTGATTACATTTAAGATTTTATTTTGCCTTCAGTTTTCATCAGTTTAATTATAATGTATATGCACACGGATTTGTTTTGGGGATTTATTCTTTTGGGGGGACTAAAACTCTTAAATCTGTAGCTTTGTGTCTTTTGCTAAATTTAGAAGGTTTTCAGCCATTATTTCTTCAAATTTTTTCTACATTGTACTCTATCTTGTCTCCTTCTGAGAGTTCAGTGACACAAATGTTTTACTTTTTGGTAAGATCTTGCCGTCCCTGAGACTCTGTTCCTTTCTTCAAATCGTTTTGTAACTGAAAATTAGGTGTCTGATCCCTATGCCATCCAAATAATGAGAACAGAATCTTGGGAGAAAAAGGAAAGGTTTTACTTTGCCAGGCAGAGGGAGAAAAGCAAAGGGTCCGTGCCCCAAAAGTTGTTTGCTCCCCATTAAGAAATGGGTAGGGGTTTTTATGTGGGGTTTTAGGGAGGGCAGGGGGGCTGTGGACTTCTTGGTCAGCATTTTCCCATCGGCCTGTGTCTGGGGCTGCTTCCAGTGGAGGAGACAAAGGATTTCTCAGGTGAGTGTCTTTGGCTGTTGATCTCCATGGTGGAATTAGACTCTGGTGTCAGGAAATCCACTGCTGATTTGAAGGTACTTCTAATTTTGATCTTCTTCTCTAACATGCCTGGTACTATTCACTTTTCAGAGTCCTGAAGTAGATGTTCCATGTGTTCTGTTCAGGTTTTATAGCTGCATTCAGAGAGAGAGACAAGATAGAGTGTGTTTACTCCATCTTAACCAGAATCTAAAGTCCCCATTCTATTTAATTAAATATTGAGATAACAAAAAACTCCCAAGAAAAGATACATTGTAGCCATTTTAAAATTAAGTGCAACCTATTTAGTCAACCAAATTTATATTGTTCTGAATGTTTCAATTTTTGTGTGTTGGAGGAAAAGAAGTCCAGTCGTGCAGGCTGCACTTCAAGGAGGAAACTTATATGTAGCCCCTTGCTATTTATCTACCACCTGTTGTCTTCTATTGGTAGAAAGCTCCAGATGGCCTTTGGTCTAGAGTATGAGAGTGGACTAAGACAAGGTAATGTCAGAGCCCAAGCACAAATCCTGCTACAAATAATCAGGATGATTCTCTGACTTTGGCATGCAAAATATACATCCAAAGCTGTCGCCATGAGATTATCCCCTATAATAATTCCTCAAAAATCATGCAGAGGCACTGTTGAAGCCCCAGAATGCACCCAGTGTGTGAAGCGGGTTAGATACTGAGATAGACCCCAAGCTTGCTATCTGTTCCTGCACAAGACTCTTTCCATGCTTCTTTCTTATTGCAGAGCTTATAGTGGCTACCTACATCACTTTGACCAGACACCAAAGCCATTTCCTAACTCCCTGTGCCAGGCGCCTTTCTCGCACCTCTCACAGTCCTCCTGGAGGACTTCTTCAGCCTCGCCTTGTGTGTTTTGTTATCTCATACACTGACTTAGAAACCTGATTCTTTAAAGAGATTATCCTATTAAAATTAGCAATTTTGGGTATAGTTCAGTTATTTAATAATAAAGTGACCATAATTACACACCAAACTTTTTCACACAATTATTATCCATTTACATGAATAATTTCATTTAATTTATTGGCAAGTCTACAAATAACTCTGATGGTTAACTTTTTCACTTCAAAGCACACAGATGCCAGTAAATATGACTTTCTAAATTCATATCTGAATATTTATTATGTGTTTTTGAATTTCTTTCCCTTCCCTGGTGAGAATGCATTGGGAAGAAGAAACCATCACTACCATATTGACATACACATTCAGTTTTGCCTCCCAACTGCAATTTTAGTGAAAAAGGTAACATCCATCCTCTCCAAGGTTACTTACTCATCATCAGGTGTGAATTCTAATTCTTCTTAACTCATCAGGAACCTTAGTTAATCATTTGTTGCCTTTCTCCTATAGACTTAATCTCTCTCTTCTTCTCTGTCTCTTTGTGGGCTCTACATGCTCAGATATATAGCTCCTGCTTAAAATATATTCCTTAGACACAGTTACTGTGTCCCTGCAGTTACTGATCTGTTTCTTTCCTTGAGAATGTTGACAATGTTTGCTGTTTCACATTCTAATTTTCTATACATTTTTCAATCCATTGTCACCTGGCTGCCTCTACAGCCAGGCAATTAGAAATGGCTCTGGACAAAATAACTGATAGTCAATCGTTACTTCTTTTCAGTTTTTATAGTGAGCTTGGCTGGTCACTCCTTACTATTATAAACTTATTTCTCTGAGCTTATATGATACCGTAGTCTCTTGGTTTTCTGTTTTTTTTTCTGACTGCTCTTAACATACATTTTGGACTCTACTCCTCCCACTTTAATAATAGTTTATTCTAGTCTCACGGCTTCAGGTACTATATATGGATAACTCTCAAATCTACATCTGTAGCCCATATCAAGAACGAAACAGAGGAGGAGGAGGAGAGATTCAGTCTTCTAGTGGACATTACTCCTTGGCTGTAATGTAGACATTTCAAATTCAAGGTGTTCAAAATGAAGCCCATGCTCACTCTAATCTGCGTTTCCCACTTAGCTCAGCGAACCGTATCTTTACACCCACACGTTGTGTGAAACCTGGCTTCTCTCATTCCTTCGTGGTTAATCTGCAACCAAATCCTAACAATTCTATTTTTAATTATCTTTTGACTCTCTTTTGTTCCCTTAATCCCACTGCTACTTTCTTTGTTTAGGCCTTTTCAATTTCTTCTTTAAATTGCAGCGTTAGTCTCCTTATTGGCTTTCTTATCTCCAGTCTTGATCTTCTTCAGTCCACTTGCCACATTGAAGCCTTAGTGATTTTTCTAAATTGTAAATCATGTCACTTCCTTGTTTACAATTTTTCAATGACATCCCCAAACATTCAGAATAAAATTAGGATTTCTTACTATAATATACAAGGCCTTCCTGATCTGATTCTTACCACTTTCTTTAGGAAGCCCCTTTGATTTGCCTTCATCCTTACTAAGCCCCCTTCCTGTCACCCCTCCCCTAATATGGACTAGGTGCTTATATTTTACAATTCAATAGTATCACGCTCTGCACCATCAGAGCATTCACCACATGGTATTTTTTGTTGCCCTTTAAATAGAGCCTATGTCTAATTAATCTCTATATCTCTGTGTCATTGCCTGGACATCAGTCTTTGGAACACTGGGATGTTTATTGAATGCATACGTAAAAGAATGAGTGAAAAGTTTTGAAATCCAAATTGAAGAACTTAGGTTCTTGAGCAGGGAAAGGCAAGAATGTTAGATAAATAGATAAGGTGAGGATATCTGGAGGTATGTAGAGATCGTGAGAAAACTGATAACCATGAGGTTTTTGTAACAGGTGTGAGGTCAAGAAGACCTGAAATGATAGTTTGGGTGATATGCAAAGTCATTAATGATTCCTTTGAAACTGAAGTTATTAAAGCCCTAGAATGGATTATGCCATTGGCCCCAGAAAAGATGCCTAGCAATATTCTCAAAGCAGTATGTGTCCCAAATTTATATATATTTATTTATAAATTACATATCATAAGTTAGATATATTATGATATATATATCATAATTAACATTGAGATGTAAGGGAAACCAGTAATACTTTAAGCCATATAAATCTTATGTGGTTGTAACTTGTTTAAAACAAGCTTCTTTCTTTAAAAATTATTTTATTGAGGTTGTATTAGTTTATAACATTGTATAAATTTCAAGTATACATTATTATATTTCAGCTTCTGTATAGATTGCATTGTTTTCACCTTCAATTGTCTAGTTTTTAGTCTGTCACCATACACAATGTACCCCTTTACCCCTTATGCCCTTCCCCCACCCCCTTCCCCTCTGGTAACTACCAATTCATTCTCCTTATCTATGTGTTTGTTTGTTTGTTTATTTTCCACATATGAGAGAAACCATAGAGTATTTGTCTTTCTCTGTCTGACTTATTTTGCCTAGTATAATACCCTCAAGGTACATCCATGTTGTTGCAAATGGCACAATTTTGTCTCTTTTATGGCTGAGTAGTATTCCATTGTGTATGTATCTCTCTCTCTCTATATGTATATGCATATATAGAGAGATAGATATACACCACATCTTCTTATCCATTAATCCATTAATGGGCATTCAAATTGCTTTCAAGTCTTGACTACTGTGAATAACACTATGATGAACATAGGGGCATACATCTTTTTGAGTTAATATTTTCATGCTCTTTGGATAAATACCCAGAAGTGGAATAGCTGTGTTATACGGTATTTCTGGTTTCTTGAGAAATCTCCATAGTGTTTTCCATAGTGGCTGCACCAGTTTGCATTCCCACCAGCAGTGTATGAGGATTCCCTTTTCCCCACGTCCTCTCCAACACTTGTTATTTCTTGTCTTGTTAATAATCAAGCTTCTTTCTTTTACGTTTTAATGTTTCCTCATTGGGTCTTCTAGTTAGAAAAGCCCAAAGAGCATAAAGTTGGCTGTTTGTTTTCTCTGTGGTATAAGCTCTATTTTCTTCATATGTGCCTGCTAAATGCTGCCGTGATTGTGCTTTTAAAATGAAACACTTTGGGGGCCAGCCGTGGTGGCCTAGTGGTTAAGTTCAGCACACTCTGCTTTGGCAACCTCAGTTCAGTTCCTAGATGTGGACCTACACTGCTCTGTTAGCGGCCATGCTGTGCTGGTGGCCCACATACTAAAAAATAGAAGAAGATTGTCATGGATGTTAGCTCAGGGTGAATCTTCCTCAGCAAAAAAAAGAAAAGAAAAGAAACACTTTGCTTATGTAGTTCATATCAATAGAAAGCTTAGAATAACTAGACTCCTTATGAAGTCAAGTTCAGAAAACTGATATTTATCTTCTTTAAACAGCCTGGAAGTGCAATATATCATGTTTTTGCAGATGTTAACATTTGTTAAATTTGGACAATATGATATTTATTTTCAAGGTCTATTATGCTTCAAACAATTTAAAATATTTCAAAAACTATGGACTTAACTCTTCTAGATTAAACAAGTTAAATCTTTTTTTTTACCAGTATTTGTACTAACAGAAAACAACAGGTATTGCCTATAACTCTCTGGTTCCTGTTGGTTTGTTTAGAAGCTATTTTTGGTCTTTATTTTAGAGATACTCTGGTATGTGATTTAAGAAAATATGTATAACTCAAGAAAAAGAAACTTCTTGTATATTAACCTGTGCATTTTGCTTTTCAACTAAGTGCTTTCCCTCCTTCTTAATCCATGTAAAACTATTACGATTTTTTTAAATGGCCCATATTCCATTTGCAGCCTGAACATTTAGTTCAATAAGTAATAAAAAGCATTAACAGCCTCATATAACACAAAAAGAGCTCCCAAGTAAGCAATGAGGACAACATTCTTGTTAAATGATTTTGACTAACCAGTCTTTATAGTGACACTGGATTTTGTGGTTGCCGCTTTATTTTATAAATAATCTCTACATCACTTTCAAAGGCAAATAAGAATTTTAAACTTTATCTATTACATCATCACAAGTTATTTTTTTCTAAGAGATGTAAAATTCTTCTGATTTATTTTTGTGGGGTATCATGTCCTTAAACTATGAACTTGCTGTTGAATTTTCCTACAAAAAGTTTTTTTAAAACCCTTTTGTTATAAATAAAGCACAGATACAGAAAAACACACAAATGTGTGGCTTAATGGATTCTTTTAAGGCTGACAGCATTTTAACTATCATCCACGTCAAGAAATCCAACTTTTGGAAGGGGCGGAGCAAAATGACAGGGTGAGCTGACCCGGGATTCTCTCCCCTCCAAAATACAACAAAAGATTGGAAGAACTGAATTTCAGAGAATAAACATAATGCCAGCTCGTTAGAGACCTACAATACCAAGAAGGCGGAGATCATAACCTTGCTTACACCCTCGGAGGCGCTGGAACGGTAGAGAGAACATCGCTCCCTCCCCTAGAGTCTGCGATGGCTGCGGCGCGGGTCGGGAAGGAGCGGGGGAGGGGCCGAGCGACCAGGGATCATCCAGGACTCCTGCCGCTGATTCAGTGGAGACCCGCTGACGGGGGGAAAGCTTCCATCCACGGGGACCCCATAAATCAAGGGCCTTGGGAGAGCAGAGAACAGAACTGATCTGAACCCAGACCAGCGCGTGTAACAGCCCCTCCCCCCCAGCAAAGCCAGTGGGCGCAGCCATCTTGCCCCAAGGCGGAGAGCTAACACGCGGCTCTCGGCCCCCATCTAGTGGTGACAGGCTGTAACTGCAACTGAATTCTACCACCATGAGAAAAAACCGCTCCTCTACCATCCAGCAATTTATAAATGATAAAAACACAGAATTAAGTCCTGAGGACTTGGAATTAGGTAAACTAAGTGATAATGAGTTCAGAGCAGCTATAATCAAAAAACTCAATGAGGTAGAGAGAAAGATAGAGAAACAAGCCGAGTTCTGGAGTTACTTCACAAAAGAGATTGAAATCATAAAGAAAAATCAAACAGAATTACTTGAGATGAAAAACACAATGGACCAGATAAAACAGAATATGGATTCCCTGAATGCCCGTGTAGACAACATAGAGGAGAAAATTAGCATAATCGAAGATAGACAGGCTGAATGGTGCCAGACAGAGGAAGAAAGAGAACTAAGAATTAAAAAAAATGAGGAAAATCTCCGAGAGATAATGGATTCAATGAGGAGTAAGAACATAAGGATCATAGGAATTTCCGAGAATATGGAAAAGGAAAATGGAGCAGAAAGTGTGCTTAATGAAATTATTGAAGAGAACTTCCTAAATCTAGGGATCGATGGAGAAATGTGTGTAGAGGAGGGTTTTAGATCTCCTAGATTTGTCAATGTAAAAAGAGCTACCCCAAGGCACATAGTAGTAAAAGTTGGCAAAAAGGAATGATAAGGAAAGAATACTCAGGGAAGTAAGGAAAAAAAGAGAATAACCTATAAAGGAGCCCCTATCAGACTGTCAGTGGATTTCTCTACAGAAACCCTACAAGCTAGGAGAGAATGGGGTGACATACTCAAAGCTTTAAAGGATAAAAATCTTCAGCCAAGAATACTCTATCCAGCAAGAATTTCCTTCAGATATGAGGGAGAAATTAAATCTTTTCCAGACAAACAAAAGTTAAGGGAATTTGTAACTAAAAGCCCTCCACTACAAGAAATCCTCAAGAAGGCTCTCATACCTGAAAAAAGAAAAAAGGGAGAAAGGGGACACAATCCACAGACTAGGGAGACCGATGGATAGAACCAGAACAGGATAGCAAATATTCAATTATAGCATTAGGGTAAAGGTAAGGAAACTACCAAAACAAGGATGATCTTAGCACTCTAACTACAAATTAATAAGACGAGTTGGAATCAAAAATGAAAATAATTATTTAGGAGGGGAAGAGCAAAGGGTCTAAATCAGTATTGGTCAAGTAAGTAAGAGACCACCAGAGAATAGACTATATTATACACGAGATTCTAAATACAAACGTCAAGGTAGACACTAAAATAAAGCACAGAACAGAGTCACAAATCATAGATAAGGAAAAATCTAAGAAACCCAGCATAAGAAATTGCAGTATTAAATGGGTTGTCTAAAGCAAACAGGAAAAGAAATGCAGGAAAACAAGATAATGAGCGACAGATTAACAGCACTAAGTCCACATGCATCAATAATAACTCTCAATGTGAACGGATTGAACTCCCCAGTAAAAAGACACAGAGTGGCAAAATGGATTAAAGAACACGATCCAACAATTTGTTGCCTCCAGGAAACACACCTCAGCCCCAAGGACAAACATAGACTCAGGGTGAAGGGGTGGAGGACAATACTTCAAGCAAATAGCGAGGAAAAAAAGGCAGGCGTTGCAATTCTCATATCAGACCAAGTGGATTTCAAAATAAGACAGGTAAAGAGAGACACAGAGGGACAATATATAATGATCAAAGGGACACTTCATCAAGAAGAAATAACGCTGATAAATATCTATGCACCCAACACAGGAGCACCAAGATTCATAAAGCAACTATTAACAGACCTAAAGGAAGATGTTAAAAACAACACAATAATAGTAGGGGACCTCAACACCCCACTCACATCAATGGACAGATCATCCAGCCAGAAAATCAACAAGGAAATAGTGGAGCTGAATGAAAAACTAAAACAATTGGACTGAATAGACATATATAGATCACTCCACCCTGAAGGAGCTGAATACACATTCTTCTCAAGTGCACATGGAACATTCTCTAGGATAGACCATATGTTGGGAAACAAGGCAAGCCTCTACAAATTTAAAAAAATTGAAATAATAACAAGCATCTTCTCAGATCATAGTGCTATAAGGCTAGAAATTAATTACAAGAAAAAAGCTGAGAAAGGCACAAAGATGTGGAGACTAAACAACACACTACTGAACAAGCAATGGATCATTGAAGAAATTAAAGAAGAAATCAAAAAATACCTGGAAACAAATGAAAATGATAGCATGCCATACCAACTCATATGGGATACAGCAAAAGCTGTATTAAGAGGAAAATTCATCGCAATACAGGCACATCTTAACAAACAAGAAAAATCCCAAATAAGCAACCTTAAAGCACACCTAACTGAACTAGAGAAAAAAGAACAAATGAAGCCCAAAGTCAGCAGAAGGAGAGAAATAATAAAAATCAGAGCAGAAATAAATACTATTGAAATGAAAAAGGCAGTAGAAAGGATCAATGAGACAAAGAGCTGGTTTTGAGAGAAGTTAAATAAAATTGACAAACCATTAGCCAGACTTACAAAGAAAAAAAGGGAGAAAGCTCAAATAAACAAAATCAGAAATGAGCGAGGAGAAATAACAACAGACTCTGCAGAAATACAACAGATTATAAGAGAATACTACAAAAAACTATATGCCAACAGAATGGATAACCTAGAGGAAATGGATAAATTCTTGGACTCCTACAATCTCCCAAAGCTCACTCAAGAAGAGGCAGACAATTTGAACATACCAGTCACAAGGAAAGAGATTGAAACAGCAATCAAAAACATCCCAAAGAATAAAACCCCAGGACCAGATGGCTTTCCTGGGGAATTCTACCAAACTCTCAGAGAGGATTTAATACCTATCCTTTTCAAGCTATTCCAAAAAATTAGGGAAGATGGAACACTTCCTAACACATTCTATGAGGCCAACATCACGCTGATACCAAAACCTGACAAGGACACCACGAGAAAAGAGAACTACAGGCCAATATCACTGATGAACATAGATGCAAAAATTCTAAACAAAATTTTGGCAACCAGAATTCAGCAATTCATCAAAAGAATCATACATCATGATCAGGTGGGATTCATACCAGGGACACAGGGATGGTTCAACATCCGCAAATCAATCAACGTGATACACCACATCAACAAACTGAGGAATAAAAACCACATGATCATCTCAATAGATGCAGAAAAGGCATTTGACAAGATCCAACAGCCATTTGTGATAAAAACTCTGAACAAAATGGGCATAGAAGGAAACTACCTCAACATAATAAAGGCCGTATATGACAAACCCATAGCCAACATCATACTCAATGGGCAAAAACTGAATGCCATCCCCCTGAAAACAGGAACGAGACAAGGATGCCCTCTATCACCACTCTTATTTAACATAGTACTGGAGGTCCTGGCCAGAGCAATCAGGCAAGAAAAAGGAATAAAAGGAATCCAAATAGGGAGGGAAGAAGTGAAACTCTCGCTGTTTGCAGACGACATGATCTTATATATAGAAAACCCCAAAGAATCCATTGGAAAACTGTTAGAAGTAATCAACAACTACAGCAAAGTTGCAGGGTATAAAATCAATTTGTATAAATCAGTAGCATTTCTATACTCCAGTAATGAACCAACAGAAAAAGAACTCAAGAATACAATACCATTCACAATTGCAACAAAAAGAATAAAATACCTTGGGGTAAATTTAACCAAGGAGGTGAAGGACCTATATAATGAAAATTACAAGGCCTTTCTGAGAGAATTGGATGACGACATAAGGAGATGGAAAGACATTCCATGTACATGAATTGGAAGAATAAACATAGTTAAAATGTCCATTCTACCTAAAGCAATCTACAGATTCAACGCCATCCCAATCAGAATCTCAATGACATTCTTTACAGAATTAGAACAAAGAATCCTAAAATTCATATGGGGCAACAAAAGACCCCGAATTTCTAAAGCAATCCTGAGAAAAAAGAACAAAATGGGAGGCATCACAATCCCTGACTTCAAAACATACTACAAAGCTACAGTAATCAAAACAGCATGGTACTCGTACAAAAGCAGGTGCACAGATCAATGGAACAGAATTGAAAGCCCAGAAATAAAACCACACATCTATGGACAGCTTATCTTTGACAAAGGAGCTGAGGGCATACAATGGAGAAAAGAAAGTCTTTTCAACAAATGGTGCTGGGAAAACTGGAAAGCCACATGTAAAAGAATGAAAATTGACCATTCTTTTTCACCATTCACCAAAATAAACTCAAAATGGATCAAAGACCTAAAGGTGAGACCTGAAACCATAAGGCTTCTGGAAGAAAACGTAGGCAGTACACTCTTTGACATCAGTATTAAAAGGATCTTTTCGGACACCATGCCTTCTCAGAGAAGGGAAACAATAGAAAGAATAAACAAATGGGACTTCATCAGACTAAAGAGCTTCTTCAAGGCAAATGAAAACAGGATTGAAACAAAAAAACAATCCACTAACTGGGAAAAAATATTTGCAAGTCATATATCTGACAAAGGCTTTATATCCTTAATATATAAAGAACTCTCACAACTCAACAACAAAACATCAAACAACCCAATCAAAAAATGGGCTGGAGACATGAACAGACATTTCTCCAAAGAAGATATACTGATGGCCAATAGGCACATGAAAAGATGCTCATCATCGCTGATCATCAGGGAAATGCAAATCAAAACTACACTAAGATATCACCTTACACCCGTTAGAATGACAAAAATATCTAAAACTAATAGCAACAAATGTTGGAGAGGTTGCAGAGAAAAAGGAACCCTCATACACTGCTGGTGGGAATGCAAACTGGTGCAGCCACTATGGAAAACAGTATGGAGATTCCTCAAAAAATTAAAAATAGAACTACCATACGATCCAGCCATCCCACTACTGGGTGTTTATCCAAAGAGCCTGAAGTCAGCAATCCCAAAAGTCCTGTGCACCCCAATGTTTATTGCAGCACTGTTTACAATAGCCAAGACGTGGAAGCAACCTAAGTGTCCAGCAACAGACGAATGGATAAAGAAGATTTGGTACATATATACAATGGAATACTACTCAGCTGCAGAACAGAACAAAATCATTCCATTTGCAGTAACATGGATGGACCTTGAGAGAATTATGTTAAGTGAAATAAGCCAGTGAGAGAAGGACAATCTGTGTATGACTCCACTCATATGAGGAATTTAAAATTATGGACTAAGAACAGTTTAGTGGATACCAGGGGAAAGGTGGGGTGGGGGGTGGGCACAAAGGGTGAAATGGTGCACCTACAACATGACTGACAAACATTAATGTACAACTGAAATTTCACAAGATTATAACCTATCAATAACTCAATTAAAAAAAAAAAAAAAGAAAGAAATCGAACTTTTACCACCCACCTCAGGAGCTCCTCAATCGCCAGCTCCCAATCAGAATCTCTGCCCTCTCCCCAAAGCAACCACTATTTTGACTTTATGGTCATCACGTCCTTGTAGTTTTCTCTCTGAAGGCTTCATCTCTGACACTGTAGTTTAATCCTGCCCAATTAAAAAAAACAGGTTTTTTAAATAAAGTCTCCTTTAATCTACAGTTTCTTCCTTCGTCTTTTTCTTTTCTTTACAATCATTTTTTGAAGAACCTAGGGGAATGTTGACTGCATTTCAACAAGTTCTTCCTTTCTCCATACTCCGTGAAACTTGGCAGCTGGATCCAGAGGCTTGATCAGACTCAGGTTTGATTGCTTTGTGTTTTCTTTCATCAGGAGACACTTATTGCTGTTTTTCTCTGTTTGTCTGATGTTAGCTGCTGTTGATGCTCAGTGCCTGGATCTATTGATCCATTGGGAGCTGCAAACAGTGATACTCTAAGTGTATTATTTCTTTTAAAAATATTAGGTGGATAAAATAGATACTTCCACTTATCTTTCTGGTTACCTGGTAGAACGGTTCATACAGAACAGTCAGGCTAAGTGCTCGATTCTTTCCCTTTACTTACCAGTTTTCAAGATAATGAGTTGATTCCCTATCACCCTCAGAAGATAACCTTTTCGTATTTTTAAAAATATCCTTATAGACTCATAGATTAAATCATTTTTATTTTAATTGAAATTATTATTATTATTTTTTTAAAGATTTTATTTTTTCCTTTTTCTCCCCAAAGCCCCCCAGTACATAGTTGTATATTCTTCGTTGTGGTGGGTCCTTCTAGTTGTGGCATGTGGGACGCTGCCTCAGCGTGGCCTGATGAGCGATGCCATGTCCGCGCCCAGGATTCGAACCAACAAAACACTGGGCCGCCTGCAGCGGAGCGCGCGAACTTAACCACTCGGCCATGGGGCCAGCCCCTGAAATTATTAATTTTGAAGCTTAAATTATTGTATCATTGGCCAGTGGGAGCCTCTTGAAGTTGGTTCCTGAGTCCTTTTGACACGGTCCTGATCATCTTTGATTGTTTCTTCTTTATCCAATATAACAATGTTCCAGGTTCATCTTCTTTCCCAGACCTGGAATGACCCATATCTCTAAGAAGTGCTAGTTTCTGTTAGTGGTAAATAATATTTTAGGACCATTGTCTGGGCACTAGGGAAATTTGGTTAGTCATTGTTTTCAGGATTCTTCAGTGGAAAGACCTAGAATATTTTACACACACATGCACTCTCGCTCTCTCGCACACGCACCTCCTATAATACTGCTTATGAATTCATATTGATATTTCCCATACAAATTCAGGACTACAGATTTTTTTTTATACAATTTCCTTTATATTTTACTGCCTTACTGCAAACTGAGAGTCTTCTTTGTGATGGACACAAGATATGATGGAATTAGATTAACCTATAATTACTTTTGCCTTTGACATACATGATTTTGGGAAGAATCTAGGCATAATGATCTCTCTCCAAGTATGTGAATGTTCCCCCCCCCCTCCATATATGAATGCTCTAGGAAACAACCTGCACTGAATTTGTCTCACATTTCTTTGCCAAATTCCTATAATTTTTTATTCTTTTAGAGTTATTTTATATTATAGCTCTAGGCAAATTTTGCCATCTTCCTGGATAGCCCCATCTTCTTTGGTCTTCTCACCAGTTCCTTCAACGTGTTAGCCCCAAGAGTCTTTTCTGTAATTCGATAGTAAGCATTTCCTTTATATTGTCATCACCTTAGGGTCTGTTCCCCAAATAAATATTGGATTGGCACCTGTCGTATGCTCTCCTGAGTACCGGATGGTCATATAAGTTTATTAGAAGTGAGTTCTGTTACTGTGATCAGCAGGTGTTAAACAACTAGAAGGATCAAATGATTGTAACATAAAGTTCTTTGTTATAGCACAATTAGTGGCTTTTATATAATTCAGGAAAGAAAAATTCCTATTTGTTGATAAATGATCCAGTTGTCATTGAGGAAAAACACTACTGGAATATCCTTTTCCTCTTGTAATTGTGGGCTTTCCTCAATATTTGCATTTCAATATATTTTATTTAATACTTTATGATGACTTGGTTGTGTTATTCACAAAATAAAAAGAAAGAAAATAAGTAAGAGAATCTTTACGTTTATTATTACAATTATCCAGAAGCTTTCCCATCAGGAAACTTCTGCATAGCAGTTGTGAACAATTGTCTTCTATAGAGGCAAAGGGTTTATTTCCATTTTCAAATATAAGGATTCTTTTTCTTCATAAAAATCCAATTAAAACCATTTCGACACTTAACTCTGGGATGACTGATTGCTATTACACAATTTAGATCTTCAATTTTTTTATATTGAACTTGCTGTTCTGAGTTTAAAATAAAATTGTGTTTGAAGCTGTCAGGAGATTATACATTTTAACATAAATTTACCTTGAAGTTCTTTTCAGAGCTTTGGCTAAGTCTTTAAATTAGAATGTCAAATGGTTTTTAATCCTAAAATTTTGAACATATTTATTACCTCAAGTAGAGAGTGACTGGAATTATAATATACTTGCAATTACTGTAGAAATTTGTTTTGAATAATAAAAAGTACCTAAGAAGGAATGTGGAAAAGTGTATCAAGGGCCCTATGAGGAGGTGTGCTGAGCCCGTCCCTCCCAGGGACCATCTGCCACCTTCCCATGATGCTCTTCATCGTGGTGGCTTGGCGTTCACTGAGCACCAGCCGGAGGGTCGCAGTCTGCAGACTGGGATGCTAAGCATGCCACCTGGACTCCGTGACCTGCTCTTTGAAATCTCAAAAATTTAAAAGCAAGTTAAAAAAAACTTTTAAAAACCTTTTAAAAATAGTTAAAGCAAATCTAATATATGTCTTCTCATTTAAAGGCTTTCTGTACTGAAAAAAAAATCACACTGTAAAATTTATACTGCTGTAGTCAAAGTAACATTACAATTTCAATAAATTCTACCATTATATTAAAACATGATGTTATTTATTACTCTTTTTCAGAGTAGTTTCATTGTTTTAAAAGGAGATACCAGTAAAAGATAAATGAATGAGTGATGAAAGGAATTTTTAAATACCACAGTGACTTAAAAAATTTTGGTGATGAGAGGCTGGCCTTGTGGCGCAGTGGTTAAGTTTGCATGTTCCACTTCAGCGGCCTGGGGTTTGCTGGTTCAGATCCGAGGTGCCGACCTACACGCAGCTTGTCAGGTCTGGCTGTGGCAGGTGTCCCACATATAAAGTAGAGGAAGATGGGCACAGATGTTAGCTCAGGGCCAGTCTTCCTCAGCAAAAAGAGGAGGATTGGTGACAGATGTTAGCTCAGGGCTAATCTTCCTCAAAAAAAAATTGGTGATGATTTTAGATGGTTAAAATATAATTTAAAGCTATTGGGAGATATGCCAACAACTGCTTTGTGGTGAGTAGAACTTATAAAAGGCACATAAAAATGCAATGTGAGTGTAGAAAAGCCTAATTTCTTTCATCTTTTTGGGTTTTGCATAAATTCTAGTTATAACAAAGTACTAAGGAATAGTAGTGGGGACTTACATTGGGTGTGATGTCAGCAATTAGCTGAGCCTCTTATTTCTCAGTTGACGTAACCGAGGTCCAGAGCAATGAGCTAACTTCCCCAAGGTCACGCAGGTAGGTGGAGGCACGGTTCGCAACCAGGATATCTGAATTTTCCTTTCCGTGCTATTTTTCCAGCACCCATCTGCCTCCTAAAGATGTTTCTACAGACTCAAAACCCTGTGGGCAAGGCAAGTTGGTGTTCACACAGACAGGAATCAAGCCAGTGTCAGATGGGAGGGGCCAGCAAGCCCTGGGGAAATGTGAGAGGACTTTCCCTCGCTGACAGCATTGAGGTTCAAATATTTAGGGTATTATGACATCCAACTCAAATATGCCTACAGGCCAGCCAGTTGCTTTTTGATACTCTAAAGGCATTTTTTAACCACTTAGATATATTCAGTATCTAAAATGGATTCATATAGCTGTGTTTACAAATAGGAATGCAATTTCAATTAGAGATTAGACATTTTATGCTGTGGAAGAAATTGCAAATAGATGATTTTATAAAGAGCACTGAGTAGTTGACAGTGTACCCATCACTGATAGGATTTATTATTTATTTATTTTGAGGAAGATTAGCCCTGAGCTAACATCTGCCAATCCTCCTTTTTCTGCTGAGGAAGACTGGCCCTGAGCTAACATCTGTGCCCATCTTCCTATACTGTATTTGTGGGACACCCGCCACAGCATGGCGTGCCAAGCAGTGCATATGTCCGCACCCGGGATCCGAACCAGAGAACCCCAGTCACTGAAGCAGAATGCGCGCACTCAACTGCTGTGCCACTGTGCAGTCCCTTATTATTTATTTTTATTGTTGGCTTTGGAGGCATTTTAGGAAGTCCGTTAATCCATCCAGTCAGTCAGTAAATCAAATGTTGATCACTTTGTCTAGGGCTGTACCATGCTTGGCCAGCTGTGAAGCTTCATGTTTGTTGATGCTGCAAAAAAGGGAAGCTCTGATGATAGAGAAGGTAAATGGTGGCTCTGAATGTTTCGCTAGCCACTTTTATAAGTTGAATGTTCTATTCAAATACAAATACCTTGAAAGTCCAGAGTACAATAAGCAAAACCAACCTTCAATATTCTTAATCCTCATGTCAAAACTTTAGAATCTGTATAAATCTATTTCCACTGTGAAACATGTCCTTATTGTAATATTTAACCTTTGTGTTGATGCAAAATTAAAAGAGTGTTTCACCGGTACTTTTATTCCAGAGTAAGAAAAAGGCAAGAGAGAGGTAGGTAAATGTTTAGTGACTTTACCGACAAAAATTTATTATTTATGTATGTACAAGACCTTGGAGATAGAAAACAGTATGTTAAAGGACTTAAGGAGTTTACTCTTGGTTGGGGAGAGGACATGAACTCAGAGAAAAACAGCGATAGATGATAGTAGAAGCATCAAATGTGTGCCGTGGTGTTCTGGGAATCACTACCATTGAAGGACTGCTTCATCCTGGCAAGGGCTAGGGAGGTTTTCGAGAAGAGGAAGAAATTTGGGGTAGAGGCGAAAAGGTACCTACAAAGGCATAATCCTGGGAAGCCATCTGAGGTGTCAGGGTTGTAGGAGACATCTCTTTATCCGAGTGTCCTGAGGGGCATTGTGTAAGAAAGGCAAATACGTATCTACAATGTGCCCGGGAACTTTTCAAATATTACTTTACTTGAAATAAACTTCAAAGTGAGTCTTAGGACCATCGTCATTTTACTGATTCAGGAAACCGAGTGGGGCTCTGGGGAGGTGAAATGATTTGTCTTGGCGTTTCTGGGTCCCAGGCTCTGTTCCTCGAATGGAAACGTACCTGTCCGTCTTTGCCTGACTTTGGGCTAGAAGTGGAGAACCTTTGTTTTGATTGCCTCCTATTCCCTCTGTTGGTGAGGAGGGATTCCCATCCTAGGGTTACGGGGATGGCCGAACACAGAACACTCCAGACCGGACAGGTGAAACTGACAGCAGTTTATTGTTCGCCTAACCTCACAGCCTGGGGAGGACATCACACACCACGCATGGCTACACGCGGGTTCTACTCAGGAGCAGAGTGAACAGCCAGGGGTTGTGGGAGAAAGGCTTTGTCGTATTAAGAGGGTGAAGTGTCCCATGGTTCCTGTGAGAAGCTGTGATTGGCTTATTTGAACAATTCTGAGGGCTGGCGTGGAACTGAAACCCGCTATTCACGGATAACCAGAAACTGTATTTGGTCCATTGATAAGGAGGGTTGTTCGCCTAGGAGACATTATACACAGAGCAGAGTGGGGAGAGGAACTTGAGGTTAGGCCATTCGAGACTACTGGTTTCACATGTCAAGGCAGCATGTAATGTTAATTTTAGGTCTTTTGCCACACCCTTATGAGACTGTGGGCCAGGTTTATCTTTCTAACCTTTCATGTTCCTCAAAAAGATGTGTTTTTGTGAAGGTAGGAACTCCTGACTATTCCTATGTATGTTAGCCTCCTTTTATATTTCTGGCACTTGTCATTCTTTTCTTGTCATTTTCTTATTTGTTTTCAGATGCTTTTTTTTTTTTTAAGACTGACACCTAAGCTAACATCTGTTGCCAATCTTTTCTTTTTCCTTCCTGTCCCCAATGACCCCCGGTACACAGTTGTATATTCTACTTGTAGTTCCTACTGGCTCTGCAATGTGGGATGCCGCCTCAGCATGGCCTGATGAGCGGCTCTGGGTCCACTCCCAGGATCTGAACTGGTGAAACCCTGGGCTGCCGAAGTAGAGCATGTAAACCTAACCACTAGGCCTGGGCCCACCCCTCAGATGCTTTTTTCTTATTTGGCTACCACCAAAGAAGGGAAGCTCCATAAAGGCACAAGGGGCTTTTTATTTATTTTTATTATTATTTTTTTTAATGGTATGACCCCTTTGGACAAGTTCAGCAATCTTTAATAAACACATAATTTCTTTTTGTTTTCCAAGATTGGCCCTGAGCTAACATCTGTTGCCAATCTTTTTTTTTATTTCTTCTTCTTCTCCCCAAAGCCCCTCAGTACATAGTTGTATATTTTAGTTGTAGGTCCTTCTAGTTCTGCTATGTGGGACGCTGCCTCAGCATGGCTGGATGAGCGGTGCCATGTAGTGCCCAGGATCTGAACCAGCAAAACCCTGGACCACTCAAGCGGAGTGTGTGAACTTAACCACTCAGCTGTGGGGCCAGCCCCACAAGGGACCTTCCAAATCATCTTATTTACTGCTGTGTTTCCAGTGCCTATGATGGCCCCTGGCACATAATAGATGCTCAATAAATTTTGTCAACTAGAAGAAATAAGCATAGTTATAAATTATAGATCTGAAGGTATTTTTGTTTGGTGTTGAGGCTTTCTTCAATCAGAGAAGTACACCAAACATGTGTGGAGGGCCTTTCCTGTGCCTGCTCCCATTCATAGAATACAGTTTCTACCATTAACTAACTTAGAGTCTTGAGGAGGAGGAAACAAATTAGTGAAAATACAATTGTAATACTTGATGACAATATCTATGAGACAAAAGAGCACAGGAATTTGGAGCCTTAAGGTGAGACTGCACATGAATAATCAGAAAGGAAGCCATGATTTTAATTTTTCAATCCAGGTCAAAGAAACCCCCAACTTCTCTTAGCTGCATATTCCTGTTTTCTGTATGGCTTAAAAACAGGAAATATCAACAAAGATATATCTTAAATCTTTTGTGATGGAATTTAAGACAAAGGATAAATTGCAAAACTTAGTATTGTTTTTAGCTTTTATATGAGTTTTGTCCACAAGCTAAATGAAGTAAGACGTGAAGAGAGAACAATGAAAATAAGTAGTGAGATATAATCTTGCAGATGTAGACACTGCGTGTGTTACCTATTTCATTTATATCTGTGGACCTTTGTCAGATAGATTTGTTGGTCAGTCAGAATGGGTCCTATGGGGTAGATGGCTGGCTAAGTGCCTCCCTCCCATCTCAGAGAGTTGGAGATATTTTTCCCATCTGTCTCTGCTCACTTTACAGAGGTCTGTGTTTACAAATAGAATGTGGAGTCTGAGATTCTGTTCAGTATAATTCCAATTCCTTTATGGCCCTTTTAATACCCTTTAGTAAGTACAGAACCATCACCAAAAGGTGAGTTTATGTTCTCGTATGTATCCCTGGTTTCCCCTGTTTGAAAATTTAAGCAGGAAATTTATAGGATTTAAGTCAAAGTACCCTACAGGGAGCCTTAACAGCCTTCAGAGTGTGATAGAAACATATTGAGGCTGTGTTCCTTCTGTTTGAAGGCGATCTTGGGATTTTACTGTTTTGTAAATTAAAGAAAGGGATTGATATCATAAATTTATCCTGGAATTCAGTAAAGGTAAGAGTGTGATTGCCACAGAGGACGCATCCAATATAAAAGAAGGTTTTATATTGATCTGAAATCTAAGCTGTAAATTTTTCCCCCTGAGTTAAACTACAGTGAGTAGGTTGAGACCAGCTTCATTAACATTTATTGGTGGGGGGAGGTTATGTTCCTAATTGGATATGGATCCATTTATCTTGCAAGTTTTAAGCACGGCATTTATGAATGGAGTATACATTTAAAATCCATTAAAACATTCAGTCATGTAAAGAATAGGAAGGTTTGGTTTATTTTCCTGTGTTTGAGATCCATTTTTCTTTTGACTGAGTTTCTTTGTCATTGCCCTGAGGTAAGAAGGAAGACGTGTAGGTAAACCAGAGAGAGGCCGGTTCGGTGTGGGTAGACTCTGAAGCCATGAAATTGATCCTGTGCTTTTCAAAGAGTGATATAGCCCTGATTTGTTTCTTTCATACTTTTGTCCACATATCCTGCCTGAGTCAATGTTTGAGGTCAGATTGTACCTCTCTCATTCTCTCCATGCTCTCTCTCCCTTCCTGACCACCCTCTTACTGTCTCTTAGTTTTCTACCACGTAACCTAGTGATTGTTAATGGATAAAGACTAATTTCGAGATTTTCAAACTAAACTTCTTAATTTGGTATTTGCTTCTGTCTTTTATACTTAATGTAACTATCAGCACCTTAATTTCTTTATCGATGGCGGCTTTCATCAAAGCTCCTTAAATATAAATTATTTCTACTATTCATTTTTTTGTAAGTTCTTGTTTTGAAACCAAAATTAAATGGTAGCTCTTTCCTTCAGGGTTAATTTTTGGGGCCATATGATTTTGGTCTCCACAATTATTCTTTTATGCCCTCTAATGGCAGCCTGAGGAAACTCCTATTGGACACAATTTCAAGAAAATAAACTTACAAAAATAAAAAAGAGATCACTCAAAGATTTTAGTATAAATAATACTCACACACCGGGTATTCTTGCTGTGGGAAAAAGAGCACGTGTTCATCTACTAAACTTGGGAAAGTAGATCTTCTGGTTGGTTTGCCATGATTTTTAAGGAATTTCTTTATTTGAACGATTATTTGAAAAACTCTTTCTAGTTGTATCTAAAACTCATATGTGATCCCACTAGGGTGATAGATATTTTTCCAAAATGTGTACTTGCTTTGGAATTAGTAAATATATAGATATGCCTATTCATACATAGATAGATACGTCATCTTTACGAATTGGCTTTGTATTTATTTATTTATTTATTTGGTGAGGAAGATTGGCCCTGAGCTAACATCTGTTGGCAATCTTGCTCTTTTTGCTTGAGGAAGATTGTCACTGAGCTAACATCTGTGCCATTCTTTCTCTATTTTGTATGTGGGTTGTCTCCATGACATGGCTGGACGAGTGGTGTGTAGGTCTGCACCCAGGATCCGAACCTGTGAACCCTGGGCCACCAAAAGGGAGCACATGTTCCTACCCACTACGCCACCTGGCTAGCCCTACTGGCTTTGTATTTATTGTTAGGTACGAATGGGGATGAGGAAAGAGGATTCGAGCTTGTTTCCTTAGAGGCTTATGGCATTTCTTTCCATGGTGTTACAGAGTAAATCTAAATTATGCTGCTAAAATGCCATCACTGTTGTTATTTTGGCCTTGTATGTTTAGAGACAGCTAACGAAGGAGTCTCAGATATCGTGGGCCCTTGGAGGAGAGTCACTTCAAGGTTAAAACGGTGAGGAAGGATTTTACTGTGTCTTAAAAATCTGCTTATATCAGCTGTTCCAGCCCTGTATTATAAGCAAGTGTTTTTTGTTTTTATTGATGTCTCTTTTTTCACTCCTCATTTTTGCCATTCTCTTTATCTTGCTTTCTTCTCAGCTCAAGACTTCTGCCTTATACCCAGTTGCCATTGTTCTGCTTCAGTACCATTCTAAAAAGGCAGCTTTTGTTCTTGATGATGGCAGGAAATAGAATGTAGGCATCTGCCAACTGGTTGGAAATTAACTTTTCTACCTCTGCATGTCTTGTTTTATGAGCCTTTGTTGGTTTCCCCGAAAGAATTACACTTTTCTCAAAATGCTGTTAGAAATTTGTCTTGCCTATAGAATTAACCTGGAATAATACTTATAAAACATTAACATAACTAGATATCATTAAGTACATACCCTAAAAAAGATACATTCATAAAATTTTTGTCTCCCATAAGTTTAAAAGTTCTGTGATATGATGATATTATACCAAATGTTAGCATATTCTCCACAGTTTTGTAGCGATATAAAGTAGACCGAACACACAGAAGCTCTTTGAGCCAGCGACTGTAACGCTAATTATAGCATCTCCTGTTTATTGAACACCTACAAGGTGCCAGGCTCTACACAGCTCACCTCTAGTCTTTATCCCAATCTACAAAAAGAAGTAACTATTCTCAGGTGACTCACAAGACAGCTGGGACTCAAAGAGCTGGAGCGGCTTGCTCAGGGTGACAGTGATGTCAGGAGGCAGAACTGGGTTTCTGACTCTGCTGTGACCTTAGCAAGAAGGTTGTGGGAGGGGCTAGAATAGAGGCTCGAGTTTGATTTTTCGTTTTCTCCCTATTGTGCTTCATGACTTTTGAATGATCTTTATCTTCAGCTTTAAATATTTTTTAGTTTAAAAACAATTTGTATCAGTATTTTTAGTTGAGATAATAGACCAATGTTGCAATACAGCTTAATGAATTAGTGCTTTGCAGTTAGACCAGAGTTCAGATTTGGGCAAGGACACTTCCGAAGTGTGAAACATCCAGTGATTTAAGTAATCTCTTTCCAACTATAGAAAAAGATAATAGTCAACATTTCATAGGAGCTTTGTGAGGATTAAATAAAATACACAGCCTAGCTCATGAAAAAGCCTGTATAAATAAGGGCTATTATTTTTTTAAATTTCATTGTCTTATTTTAAGGATTAATGATTCAGCTTTAAAAGTAGGGAATAAAAAAATGCATGCTGTATATGAATAGGATTATCTAGATATCTCTTCGTAGCTGTAGGTATTACCACACAGTAACATTTTATTCTATCTTGCCATTGAATAAGTGAAAGCACAAAAGCACATTTTGCTCTAAGTCAAGAAATGAAACCCAATGTTCTTATTTTGATTCATGACCTTTAGTTAATTACTATTATTTTCAAAAAGTAAAATTCCAATAAGCTGCTGCTCACCTAACAACAATCTTTTAATGTGACTGAATCTTGGAAACTGCAAAGAAGTTTCTTCATCTGTCAACTCTAAGGTTTGGTACTGGCTTGAAACATGCAGAGAGATGGAAGTGTTTAATGAAATTAATTGAGAAGGAAACCCTGACTAAAGAAGATGGGGCGCTAGATACTGTGTTGAGCACTTTAAATCTATCATCTTATTAGAAACTCACAACAAGGCCTGCTGGGTAGATATGATTTTTTTGTCCCCCATTTTGCAGATGAGAATCTGAGATTTAAGAGTAAGAGTAGCTAAGTAATTTGCCTGACGTCACACAGTGAATAAGAGACACAACTAGATGTCTACCTCCAGAATCCATCGTAAATGGCATCCCCATGTCCTTCTTACTGCTCTATCAAGCCATTTCTATTTTAAAAGTAATCACTCACAGAAACTATCATGAAGGAGCTGGCCCAGTGATGTAGAGGTTAAGTTTGCACACTCCACTTCTGTGGCCCAGGGTTTGCGAATTTTGATCCCAGGCGTGGACCTAGCACTGCTCATCAGCTGTGCTGTGGCAGCATCCACAGACAAAATAGAGTAAGGTGGGCACAGATGTTAGCTCGACAATCTTTCTCAAGCAAAAAGAGGAAGGTTGGCAACAGATGTTAGCTCAGGGCCAATCTTCCTCACCAAGAAAAAAATGCAAAAAGACGTGTAAAATAGAGGGGATACAGAAAACTGCTTCAGGGAGGCTCGTTGGGATGCACAAAGGAAGAACACCGAAAATTAAACTTTCTAATACTGGGAATGCAGCTAACCTCCTTCCAATGCATGCTTCTTGAAGAATTGCTCCTTTAAAGGACTTGTCTTATTAAATTAACAGTCGTTAAGAGACCGAGAATTGACAAACTGCCTGGTAAATTATATTCTCCTTTTGCTGGATCCTGGGGGCACTCAGGATGATAATGCTGTTACTTTAAGTAGGCTTGCACGTTGCTTGTGGCAGGTTACCATGTTATTGCTCCCCCCGCCCCCGATTTGAACAAATTACATTTTTCTGAATTTTATGTCTGAAAAGAGGAGTAATAGATAGTTACTACTGTCCATTCCAAGTATGCGGCTGTCTTATTGATTCCTCCTGGAGGAACTTGCTGACTTCAATAGGTGACATAAGCGTGAAAGAATTTAGCTGTTGACATTCCTCAAGGGCAGAGGAGTATATGTCTTCTTTATCCTCCAGCCAAGCAGACCTCTAAGCATTTTGCATAATGCATCTGGTTTCTCTATTTGAGTCATTCTCTTATCTTCACATACCTTGTAGCCCTTCCCTAGTGGGGCTGCAGTTTGCTGCCTCAGCAAGTTAACTGTAAAACTAAAAACTTTTATGTTTAATAGTGTGAGGCCACTTGGGTCTATCTTCTAAGTGATGAATATGATAAAACATGGCATTTTGTTAATTTCTGGTACTACTTAATAGTTCTTTTGAATAGAACAAAAAAGTCATAAAAATAAAAAACCTCAGATCTTAGAATATAAGATTTTAAGTTTCAATCTGAAATTTAAAGAAGGAGGAGGTCATTTGCATTTTAATCTGGGGTCTAGAAACATCATTATTAGCTTTGGAACTCTTAAATAATCATGGGGAAGAAGAAAGAACCATGAATGTGGAGTCAGAAGCACCGGTTTCCCGTCCTGGTTCTGCCATTTGCCAGCTTTGGGAAGTAATTTGGTGCTCTAAGTCTTAGCTTCTTCATTTACAGAACAGCAGTAATGATGCCTATCTTCTTATTTCCCAGGCTTCTAGTGATGGTCAAATAAGATAGTGTGTAAAAACTCTGTACAAATTACAATTCTATAAAAGTGTAGAGTATTTCTGTTTCTTTTCTGACAGCCATACGTATCTGATTTTAGAAATTCCAGTAGCTTTATAATTCCTAGTTAACAAGAAGAGTTTGCAAACACGCACTGAACCCCAATTAAATGAGCAGCATAATGCTAAATGCCCAGGAGAGTTTCCCGGCTTCAAGGTTTTGAGCGAGCGGGCCTTCCTGCAGGTCTCAGGTAGCCAGATACATGGCCAGAAGCAACCACGTAGACTGGCTCATGTGTTCTCTGCAAATTCTCTTAGTTGCTGTGTATGCCCTGATGTGAGAAAGTTGGAAGGCCCTGCCAGGATGTTTAAAAACTGAAAGCATGTATATCTCTTGTTTCTTTGAAGGTTATAATCTGGTAGAGCAGCAGACTGGATTCTTCAGATGACTTAAGAGTGATTACAAAGCACAGTATTCAGTTTAAACTGCTAACGTACTGTTTGGATACCAGTGTAATGGGAGAGATTTGAATTGGTGTAACAAAATCAATTTCGAGATTTGGCTTTATGCAGACCTTGGATGTGAATTGCACAGAGGAGACGGTTCATGGCCAGAATTGGGGATAGGAAAGAAAGATGCAGAAGACAAGAAGAAGATGGCACTGATTATATCGTTGTTTTAAAGGGGCCAAGTTGTGCTGCCATGAGAGAGAAGGCTGGAGTTGCACTGTGATCATTTGAGAGAGAGCTGTGAATGTTGTACTGAAGAGTTTGGATTTATTAGCTGTATTAATTTCCTGTTGCTGCTGTAACAAATTTAGTGGCTTAAAACAATTCAAATGTATTATCTTACAGTTTTGGTGGTCTGAAATCTAACATGGGTTGATGGGACTGCGTTCCTTCAGCAGGCTCTAGGGGACAACCCATTTCTTGCCTTTTAAAACGTCTAGGTGCCGCTTGCATTCTCTGACTCATGATCGCTTCTGCGCATCTCTCTGACCTCTGCTTCTGTCATCCGCTGCCTGCTCTCTGGCTATGACCCTTTTGTGTGATTACACTGGGTCCACACATATAATCTAGGGCGATCTCCTAATCACCAAATCCATAACTTAAGCACACTGCAAAGTCCTTTTTGCGATGTAAAGTAACATATTTATAGGTTCTGGGCAATAGGATGTGGACGTCTTTAGGGGAGGGCATTATTCATCCTATTGCACAAGTGTAGTTAATATGTAGTTACAGGTTTTGAGAAGGAAGTTGAGACGATTTTGTTGCTCATATATATTTTATTTCTTACAGTAGTGTGTGTGTGTGTTTGTGTGTGTGTGTGTGTGCATACCACTAATGAGCATACACCCAGACCCAGGCATTGTCTTCAAAAAATGTGTTTCACATCTGACCAGATATGTTATAAACTACTTGAATACATGGATTGTATCTATTTTATTCTCTACTGTATCTCCATTGCCTACTGAAATGTCAGGTACATAGTAGATTCATAGTAATTCAGTAAAGCAATATTGGGCAAGTAATTATCCTCTCTAGGGCAAGAAAAATGCTACTTATCTACCAGCTAGGATAAGTCCATTCTATCATATGGATGATTTAGATGAATTGTATCAGGGAATAAAAACCTGTATAGATGGTAAAGATGGTGGATAGATGGCCATGACAGATGGAGCTCACCATCATGCCCTCTGTCTCATACCTTATCACACTGTGATGTTATCATTGATTTACTTGACAGCTTCACCCATCTAAACTGCAAGCAACTTGAATGAGCACTTCCTCCTCCTTCTCTATCTTCCATCTCCGGTGCCTAATATAATTCTAGTCCATAGTAGATTCTTTAGAGAGCTTTCTTATAGATGTTCAACAACCAATTATAAAATACAGTGATGAAAAAATCCAATATTTATTAGTGCAAATGTTTAGAAATAAACTTAGCTGTGTATCTAAAAACCTTTCATAGACTATAAAAGATGAAAAAAATTCCTAGTTGAGAAGGTTCAATAAAATTAAAATTCTAGTCCTGAATTTGATTCTAGTCCTTACATTTGATACACAAATTTGCATTTCCAAGCAAATTTTCAATGGGATTATTTCTGTAATTTGACAAAATGATTAAAAAGTTTATATGCGAGAATAAAGATATGAGAAGAATAAATTTTGCTTATGAACATAAAAGATATTTGTATTACCAGATATTAATAAGTTTTAATGATATTAAAACAGTGTGGTTCTGTATGATAGATAAATATAGGACAAAAAAGAGACTTCTAAAACAAGTATGTGTGAGTTCATGTTCTAGATATCACATCAAACTAGTATAGAAAGGCTAGATCATTCAGACAACAGATTTGTGACAGCTGGCTAATCATATAAGACAAAAATTAGATCCCTACTTCCCACCATAAAAAAATTGAAGATCATGATATTTTGGAAATTAAAACACATGAACTAGTGTCTAATTAAATAATCTTGTTAGTGGAAAAAGCCTTTATAAGCAGACCATTTTTACAGAAAATCACATTATAAAAGTAATAGATTTGATTATGGAACAGGATGAGACAAAATGATTAATTTGGGAGTATGTTTAGTTCAGGCAACCCAGCGTTTCCAGATCATCAAAGAGGACCTGGTAATTGTCAGCCCAATTTAATCTGCCATCCCTTTTGCTTTTAGAGAAGTTGCATATTTCTTGTTAGAAATGGTCAATGTGCATAACAAACTTGAGAGGGAGAGCACACATATGAGCACACATGTACTTGAATGGGTGGGGAGGAAAGAAGGGAGCAAGGGAAGGAGGAGAGGGCACGGGGAAGGGAGAGGAGTGGAGGAGGAGAGGAAAGCACAATCCCAAAGATCCCGGCTATGGAGGATTATGTTCTGGAAGCTTTGCAGAGAGTGTCACTAAGGCAGCTGCCAAATTTGAATTTTATTTATTGGGCAAAAGAACTGACTCCAAGGTATGGCCATCCAGAGTCACATGCTTTAGTGCGGGGGTGCAGATACCTCAAGATATGCATTATGTCAGGGTATAAGGAAGAGAGAAAAGAGTATGGAAGCAAATATGTGCTTCCACTGTCTCTGCACTTCCACCGTCATCCAAGTGACCCGGTCTCCTAGCCGCTCTGTATTTGGCACGTTTCCTCTCACACAGCTCTTGATAGTCATTTGAAACACTTTTCACTTGGGTGAAAATCCTATGGTGGCATGGAATAACTTACCCACAGGCCCGTATTATTTTGGAGATGGCCCTATAGGTGAATTCTTCCTCTTCGGTGGAATTAGCCCCAGATGCAGCAAACTAAGTCTTAGAGGGCCTGCTAAACTAGTGAGTTCCCCAGAGTTGCTATTTCTTTTAAAACTATGTGAACATGATCTACCAAACGAAACCCAAAAGCTGAAGTCTCATCTCAGTGGAATCTGTGGTTTTGGACTCATGAAACTTATTTAGGTGAAACTTGGGTTTCCCACAGCTGTGCCTGAAACTTCCCATGGCAAGGATCTTTACATCACTGCAGACAGCTTAGTGAACACATCTACTTAATTTATTGCTATGGTCAGTTCTGTCAGTAGAGGAAAGAATTAAGATAAACCCATTAGACTATATGATAATAAATCAAAACAGTTATTTTAAAGGCTGAATTTTAAAACATAGATGAATATGGATAAGTGTGAAAGTTTAATGAATATTTAGAGGGAGGAATACCAACGAAATACATTCTTTACAAAGTGATTCTTTAATTATGGCCACTACTGAAGTAATAGTGATATCATTCCATCACGTCCCATGTTTAAAGACACATTTTACAAAAGACCTAACTGTAGAGAATGGTGATACACAAGCAATAGTTAAATAGAATTAGAGCTAAATCGGTGGATTTAAGAATTCATAGTACTATCATTTAACAGAGTATTAGAGATTTGTTTTAGTCATTAATACCTAATGTGAAGTATCGTTCTGGTATGGTTTATTTCAATTGCTGGAGCTGATCAATTAATTATTAAAAACAAGCTTTAGTGGGGCTGGCCCCGTGGCCGAGTGGTTAAGTTCGCTTGCTCCGCTGCAGGCGTCCCAGTGTTTCGTTGGTTCGAATCCTGGGCGTGGACATGGCACTGCTCATCAGACCACGCTGAGGCAGCGTCCCACATACCACAACTAGAAGAACCCACAACGAGAAATATACAACTATGTACTGGGGGGCTTTGGGGAGAAAAAGGAAAAAATAAAATCTTAAAAAAAAACAAAAACAAAAAAAACAAAAAACAAGCTTTAGTCTTCTTAGCTGTTTTTTTTTGTCTTTTTATTGTATTTTTTTAATTAATGTTATGATAGATTACAACCTTGTGAGATTTCAATTGTACATTTTTGTTAGTCATGTTGTGGGTACACCACTTCCCCCTTTGTGCCCTCCCCCCACCCCCCCTTTTCCCTGGTAACCAACGATCAGATCTCCTTCTCAATATACTAACTTCCACCTAGGAGTGGAGTCATATAGAGTTCGTCTTTCTCTGACTGGCTTATTTCGCTTAACATAATACCCTCGAGTTCCATCCACGTTGCTGTGAATGGGCCAATTTTGTCTTTTTTTTAATTTTTTTTATGGCTGAGTAGTATTCCATCGTGTATATATACCATATCTTCTTTATCCAATCATCAGTTTCTGGGCATGTAGGTTGGTTTCACGTCTTGGCTATTGTAAATAATGCTGCGATGAACATAGGGGTGCAAGGGACTCTTGGGATTTCTGATTTCAGGTTCTTAGGATAGATACCCAGTAATGGGATGGCTGGGTCATAGGGTATTTCTGTTTTTAACTTTTTGAGAAATCTCCATACTGTTTTCCATAGTGGCTGTACCAGTTTGCATTCCCACCAACAGTGTATGAGGGTTCCTTTTTCTCCACAACCTCTCCAACATTTGTCGCTCTTGGTTTTGGATGTTTTTGCCAATCTAACGGGTGTAAGGTGATATCTTAGTGTAGTTTTGATTTGCATTTCCCTGATGATTAGCGATGATGAACATCTTTTCATGTGTCTATTGGCCATATTCATATCTTCTTTTGAGAAATGTCTGTTCATGTCCTCTGCCCATTTTTTGATCGGGTTGTTTGTTTTTTTGTTGTTAAGCAGTGTGAGTTCTTTGTATATTATGGAGATTAAACCTTTGTCGGATAAGTGGCTTGTAAATATTTTTTCCCAATTAGTGAGCTGTTTTTCTGTTTCAATCCTGTTTTCCCTTGCCTTGAAGAAGCTCTTTAGTCTGATGAAGTCCCATTTGTTTATTCTTTCTATTGTTTCCCTCAACTGAGGAGTTATAGTGTCTGAAAAGATTCTTTTGAAACTGATGTCAAAGAGTGTACTGCCTATATTCTCTTCCAGAAGACTTATTGTTTCAGGCCTAATCTTTAGGTCTTTGATCCATTTTGAGTTTATTTTGGTGTGTGGTGAAAAAGAATGGTCAATTTTTAATCTTTTGCATGTGGCTGTCCAGTTTTCCCAGCACCATTTGTTGAAGAGACTTTCTTTTCTCCATTGTAGGCCCTCTGCTCCTTTGTCGAAGATTAGCTGTCCATAGATGTGTGGTTTTATCTCTGGGCTTTCAATTCTGTTCCATTGATCTGTGGACCTGTTTTTGTACCAGTACCATGCTGTTTTGATCACTGTAGCTTTGTAGTATGTTTTGAAATCGGGGATTGTGATTTTGCCGGCTTTGTTTTTCTTGCTCAGGATTGCTTTAGCAATTCGCAGTCTTTTGTTGCCCCATATGAATTTAAGGATTCTTTGTTCAATTTCTGTGAAGAATGTTCTTGGGATTCTGATTGGGATAGCATTGAATCTGTAGATTGCTTTAGGTAGTATGGACATTTTAACTATGTTTATTCTTCCAATCCATGTGCATGGAATGTCTTTCCATCTCTTTATGTCGTCATCAATTTCTTTCAAGAAAGTCTTGTAGTTTTCATTGTATAGATCCTTCACTTGCTTGGTTAAGTTTATCCCAAGGTATTTTATTCTTTTCGTTGCGATTGTGAATGGGATTGAGTTCTTGAGTTCTGTTTCTGTTAGTTCATTGTTAGTGTATAGAAATGCTACTGATTTATGTACATTAATTTTATACCCTGCTACTTTGCTGTAGTTGTTGATTATTTCTAATAGATCTTCTATGGATTCTTTGGGGTTTTCTATATATAAGATCATGTAGTCTGCAAACAGCGAGATTTTTACTTCTTCATTACCTATTTGGATTCCTTTTATTTCTTTTTCCTGCCAAATTGCTCTGGCCAACACCTCCAGTACTATGTTGAATAGGAGTGGTGAAAGTGGGCACCCTTGTCTCGTTCCTGTCCTCAGAGGGATGGCTTTCAGTTTTTGTCCATTGAGTATGATGTTGGCTGTGGGTCTGTCATATATGGCCTTTATTATGTTGAGGTACTTTCCTTCTATACCCATTTTATTGAGGGTTTTTATCATAAATGGGTGTTGGATCTTGTTGAATGCTTTCTCTGCATCTATTGAGATGATCATGTGGTGGTTTTTGTTTTTCATTTTGTTGATGTAGTGTATCACGTTGATTGACTTGCGGATGTTGAACCATCCCTGTGTCCCTGGTATAAATCCCACTTGATCATGGTGTATAATCTTTTTGATGTATTGCTGTATTCAGTTTGCCAAAATTTTGTTGAGGATTTTTGCATCTATGTTCATCAGTGATATCGGCCTGTAGTTCTCCTTCTTTGTGTTGTCCTTGTCAGGTTTGGGGATCAGAGTGATGTTGGCTTCATAGAATGTGTTAGGGAGTACTCCATCTTTCTCAATTTTCTGGAACAGTTTGAGAAGAATAGGTATTAAGACTTCTTTGAATGTTTGGTAGAATTCTCCAGAGAAGCCGTCTGGTCCTGGACTCTTATTTTTGGGGAGGTTTTTGATTACTGTTTCTATTTCCTTACTTGTGATTGGCCTATTCAGATTCTCCATTTCTTCCTGATTCAGTTTGGGGAGATTGTAGGAGTCTAGGAATTTGTCCATTTCTTCCAGGTTGTTCAATTTGTTGGCATATAGTTTTTCATAGTATTCTCTTATGATCCCTTGTATTTCATTGGTATCTGTTGTGATTTCTCCTCTCTCATTCCTAATTATTTATTTGCGATTTCTCTCTTCTTTTCTTGGTGAGTCTGGCTAAAGGTTTGTCGATTTTGTTCATTTTTTCGAAGAACCAACTCTTTGTTTCATTGATCCTTTCTATTGTCTTTTTTGTTTCAATATCGTTTATTTCTGCTCTTATTTTTGTTATTTCCTTCCTTCTACTGACTCTGGGCTTTGTTTGTTCTTCTTTTTCTAGTTCTGTTAGGTGTCGTTTGAGGTTGCTTACGTGAGCTTTTTCTTGTTTAGTGAGGTGAGCCTGTATTGCGATGAATTTCCCTCTTAGGACTGCTTTTGCTGCATCCCAAATGATTTGGTATGTCGTGTTCTCATTTTCATTAGTCTCCAGATAAAATTTGATTTCTTCTTTAATTTCTTCAATGATCCATTGTTTGTTGAGAAGCGTGTTGTTTAGTCTCCACATTTTTGCACCTTTCTCTGCTTTTTTCTTGTAGTTGATTTCTAGTTTAATAGCATTATGATCAGAAAAGATGCTTGATATTATTTCAACTCTCTTGTATTTATTGATGTTTGCTTTGGTTCCCAAAATATGGTCAATCCTTGAGAATGTTCCATGTGCACTTGAGAAGAATGTGTATCCTGCTGTTTTTGGATGAAGTGTTCTATATATATCTATTAAGTCCATCTGGTCTAATTTTTCATTTAATTCTATTTCCTTGTTGATTTTCTGTCTGGATGTTCTGTCCATTGGTGTTAATGGTGTGTTGAGGTCCCCTACTATTATTGTATTGTTGTTGATGTCTTCTTTTAGTTCTATTAAGAGTTGCTTTACAAATTTTGGTGCTCCTGTGTTGGATGCGTATATATTTATAAGTGTTATGTCTTCTTGGTGGAGAGTCCCTTTTATCATTATATACTGTCCCTCTTTGTCTTTCTTTATCTATTTTGCTTTGAAGTCTACCTTGTCTGATACTAGTATAGCGACACCTGCTTTCTTTTGTTCATTATTAGCTTGGAGTATTGTTCTCCATCCCTTCACTCTGAGTCTGTGTTTGTCTTTGGGGCTGAGGTGTGTTTCCTGGAGGCAGCATATTGTTGGGTCTTGTTCTTTGATCCATCCTGCCACTCTGTGTCTTTTGATTGGGGAGTTCAATCCATTTACATTTAGAGTGATTACTGAGATGTGGGGGCCTACCACTACCATTTTATGTCTTGTTTTCCGGTTTTCTTCAGTTTCCTTTGTTTCTCGTCCCATGGTTTAATCTGTTCTGATGAAGAGCTGCTACTCTCTGTTGTTGTCCTCCTACTTATCTCCTCTGCTCTTGGTTTTGTAGCCCTTTTCCTTTTTTGGATTTTTCAGGAATGAGGGTTTTCCTGAGGATTTCCTGAAGAGGAGGTTTTGTGGCAATGAACTCCCTTAATTTTTGTTTATCTGGGAAAGTTTTTATTTCTCCATCGTATTTGAAGGATATTTTCGCTGGGTAGAGAATTCTCGGCTGCAGGTTTTTGTCCTTCAGATTTTTGAATATATCATTCCACTCTCTTCTAGCCTGTAAAGTTTCTGCTGAGAAATCTGCTGATAGCCTGATGGGGGTTCCTTTGTAGGTTAGTTTCTTTTGCCTGGCTGTCCTTAGTATTTTCTCCTTGTCGTTGACTTTTGCTGGCTTCACTACTATATGCCGTGGTATTGGTCTTCTTGCATTGATAAAGTTTGGGGATCTATTGGCTTCTGTCACCTGAAGATCCATCTCTCTCACCAGATTTGGGAAGTTCTCAGCCATTATTTCTTTGAATAGGCTTTCTGCCCCTTTCTCCCTCTCTTCTCCCTCTGGTATACCTATAATCCTTACGTTGCATCTCCTAATTGTGTCTGATAATTCTCGGAGAGTTTCTTCATTTCTTTTTGGTCTTACTTCTCTCTCCTCCTCTGCCTGCAGCATTTCTATATTGCCATCTTCCAAATTGCTAATTCTTTCCTCCATATTATTGGCCCTACTGTTCAGTGCATCTAGATTTTTCTTAATCTCCTCTATTGTGTTCTTCATTTCCAATATTTCTGTTTGGTTCTTCTTTATCGTATCAAACTCTTTTGTGACATAGCTCCTGAACTCGTTGAGTTGCCAGTCAGAATTCTCTCTTAACTCATTGAGTATTTTAATGATGGCTGTTTTGAAGTCATCATCATTTAGGTTATATATCTCATTTTCTTTGGGATTGTTTTCTGTGTATTTGTTATTTTCCTTCTGTTCTGGAGATTTAATGTATTTTTTCATATTGCTTGATGTTGTTGATTTGTGCCTCTGCATAGAGATAGAGTTTAGTTGCTCCTTTCACTTGTTTCTGCTGCTGTGGTTGGGGAGCAGCTGTTTATACTGCACCAACCAGGAACCCTATCTGCAGTTGCTAACTGGGCCTGGGCCCATCCTTGTAGTCACAGTGGTCCTTTGGATTCCCTCCTCTGCTGTGGGGGCCATCACGGGGCGGGGGGGGCTTCAGGCTGCTGTGCCTACTGTTGCAGCCCACCTAGACGTGCTCCCTCCTTGGGGTCTGCAACAGTGTTATGGGCTTTTCCAGCGGCCAGGGGTAGGATCACTTATATTTGTCACTCTGTCACTGTCGGCACCCACAAAATCTCACTTGTCCACTGTGGGTCGCAGGAGAGCTATTGGCATCTTCTACAGTCTGTGGTTAGTTCACCTAGCTATGCTACTTTTGTCCCGGGGTCGTCCAGCCTTGTGGCTGCCGAATGGGTGCTTTCTACTAGTGCTGTGCAGAGGCTTTCCCTGAGGCTGCTGTGAGCCTGTAGGGTTTCCCCCTAGGCTACGGAGCTGGATCGCTGGAACTCCACCCAGCCGCAGTCCTGTTCCCCAGGAGCTCGGGGAGCCCTTTGCCCTGTCTTGGGGGATAGCCGGAGATCCTGATTTCAGTGGTAGCTGGTCAGCTGCTGCCCTGCCTGATATTCTCCTCTCTGGGACCCTCCCAGTGTTGTGGATGCTGGGCGTGGCCCCTCCGCTAATGGCAGACAGAGAGTTTTGTCTGCTACCCGGGCGGAACTCCGGAGCTTCCCCTCTGGGCTGTGGAGCCGGCCTCTGGAGCTTCACCCAGCCCCAGTCCTCTCCGAGATCTCCGGCAATCCCTAGCCCCACGGGGCGGGCAATGGCAGCTGGGGGTCGCCCTGCCCTCTGGGATTCTCTCTGGGACCCTCCGGGCGCCATGAACACTAGGCGGGATCTCTCTGCCAATGGCGGGGAGAGACTCTCCCTGCGGGCTCAGGTGTGTAACTCTAGAGTTTCCCTCTGCGTTTAGGAGTAATTGCGGGCGGTTTAGGTAGTGTTCTGGTCACCTGTTTCCACCGTCGCTCTGTTGTGTGCTCGCTCCTGCCCTAGATGTGTGTTGATCTTCTGGGGGCATCCGTTGGAAGAAAGCCGCTTGCAGGTACTAGGCTGTTTGGTCGGGGTCGGAGAGTTTTCACCTATTTCCACATCCTCCCAGAGGAAAGTCCATCCGCCTTCTGATGTATAGTTGCGTGGGTCTCTCAGACGTCCTGAGATGCTGTCTGGATATCCTTTGTTAAGCGATAAGTGTCCAAATAATTGTAGACTCGAAGGGGGAGAGACAAAGAGGACTACTCACGGCACCATCTTGGATCCATCTCCTCTTCTTAGCTTTATGACTGCCACATGATGTCACAGAATTGGATCTTTGAACAAGTCACCTCCCCTCCCTGAGGCTCAGTTTTTGTTTTTATTGAATAAGAGTATAGACTAGTTTATCTCTTTCTTCTCACCTCTAAACTGGAACAATTCCAGTGGTCTTTGAGCATTTAGAGCACATTGTATATCTTAGCTTTGTTGTCACCAAACAAGGAAAACAAAGCAAAACAGAAGTCTAGACTTTCTGTGAGGACACTTACGGTATGTGGTTCCTTTAACACATATTTGCTGGGTTCCTACTGCCAGAGGACCATTCTTTTCCCCACATTTTAACATTTATAAAATTGGGATCAGTTTTACATTGGTAGAATGCCAGAATTCCATCTTTAACAGCATTTTTCCTTACAGGTACATAAAATAAGGGCTCAATTTATTCTCTATGGAGTCTTAGGGTTGATAAAATTCGGAATATATCAGGCAACGTGCTGTGTGCTGAGGACACCTGGTCCCTGCTCTGATAAAGCTTCGTTCTACACATATAACCACATGAAGCGTTGAAACTGCCCCAGTGTTACAGACACTGTGAGATCACATTGCTGCAACGTGTCCTCATCCAGCGCCAGCCTCCCTTCCCCCATCAGCCCTCCCACTTCTACATGTAGAGTGTCCCCTCCACATCAGAAAGAATCTCTTTGTTGAATTGTACAACAGAATAACTTTAATACGGTATTTCTGGGATAATATTAAATGCCAAGGAGGTACTCATGTGGCTGGGATGAGAGAAAAATTGTGAGTACTTTCTTAATATTTGCCAATAATTTAATACTTATTTTCATGTTTCTGCCTCAAATTTAGTGTCCATTTTAAGGGCCAATTTAGTCTTCATCTGACTTTTTAAAAATGTTCACAATTTATGCTATCGATTGTCTCAATCTGTAAATAATTATCACTCTATAACATTTTTCTGATTTTTTAAAATCGTGACTGGCCACTGGATTTTTCACTGTGGATTTGTACTCAGAAATGAGATGTGCTGCATCGTGAGGCTAGAGGCACAGTTATACTTTTCTTTTCCTTGGGAACCGCAGCCATAGCGTGAGTCCTATGCCAGTTGCAGGTAGAGCCCCTCTGCTGGGCACAATCAAGACGATTTGCTCTCGTTATTGAAAGTGCTGGGAAAGGCAGAATAGATGAACATGAGAAGGGAGAAAGGGGGAAAGAAAACTGGAGAGGAAATGGTAGGTGAATGTAGCAGTAGGAATCAAAGCTTAGTACTTGGCGTGGAGAAGAGAAGGAGATGGCCCTCAGGCTGAGCTGTCAACAGGGGGGCAAAGGCACTAGGCCTAGTCACCCATGCACACATCTGTCCTTGGTTCTATTTATAGAAGAAAAATATGACAAAAAATTTGCAAGCAAAAATAATTGAATAGCTATGTTTATATTCATTAATTCTTTCCCCTCTGACCACATATGTTTTTCACAGTAGCCCAATTCTAGATATATTTCAGTATTTACTTTTCTGCTAAACTTCGCATAAGAAGCATTTTTGCCATTTAATTACATAGTGTTCCAAATTATAATGCTAATACTTGTATCATTCATTCAACAGATATATTTTGAGTGCCCTCTATATACCTGGGGTTGCTACTTATACTGAATAAAACAGGCAGAATTTGCATAAGGCTTTATTAAGTGGAAAACTAGCCTAACTATTACATTGTTAGGCATGTAGCTTGTTTCCAATTTCCCCTTGAGGGAACCTCTTCCAGATATCTATATCTGTGTATCTATACATATCTATCTCTATCTCTATCTCTATCTGTATCTTTTCCTTCCCTTGTATTATTTCCTTAGGACAAATTACCAGAAATAGAATTGCCTTCCAAAGATATGAGCATTTGGGGAGGGGGTGGATAAGTAGGCTTTTGATTTACAGCTAAACATTTTAGTGTTTTGACATCAAAATGACTATTCGCACACAAAGAAGATAAAAAACTATATGTTAGGACCAGCCCCATGGTGCAGCGGTTAAGTCTGGAGCACTCTGCTTCAGCAGCCTGGGTTTGCAAGTTCATATCCCGGGTGCGGAGCTACACCACTCATCAAGCCATGCTGTGGCAGCCACCCACATACAAGACAGAGGAAGATTGGCACAGATGCTAGCTCAGGGCTAATCTTCCTCAAGGCAAAAAGAGGAAGATTGGCAATGGATGTTAGCTCAGAGTGAATCCTCCTCACCAAAAAAAAAACCCAAAAACCAAAAAAAACCCCAACTAAATGCCACTGTTTGGCTAGTAAGATTTAAGATTGGAGATATAGAGACTTTTTGTAACTATTTATGGGTTTTTTGTAAATAATTTGTTTGAATTATTGACATTATATTCACTATTAATTGTGTTTAAGGGCTTCTAATTAAAAATATAGCTTTAGTTTTTAAGAAGAAATGAAAGGATATGAGAATACCTAGAACTAATAAGTAGGAAATGATCAAACAAAAATGTAACATAATTTTTAGAGATGTTACTTAACCAAAGTCAGTGACATTATGGGAAATGGCAAAATGTTTGCTGCCAAAGAAACCTAAACTTTGAACAAGGCCTGGAAGACATTCTCTTGGAACTAATCCTAATTTTGCTAAGGGATGTAACGGATGATCTAAGAAGTCCTTTGTATTTTTCAGACACTGTGATAAAAAGATAATTTATGTTTCCATTGTGGTACATAGGGATTTAGAAACATTACTCACACCCATCACCTGCTCATTGGTGAAAGATTAAAATCCTTCTAAACATGCACATGTATGTAAGCATTGTATATTCCTCATAGCTCCTTCTGATGTGAGTATCCCTCTCTGATATAAACACCTCCAAAGCTTTATTGGACATTCTTTACAGCCATTCCTGTGGGTTATGGACAAGAACATATCAGTTACCTCTTTTAGCAGACAGCTAGAAATGAGTAAAAAAAAAAAAAAGCAGTACGTGGCAGCTTTAATTTTTAAAAAATGTAAAATCAAATTGACAAGTCAATTAGGCCATTAGCAGAGGGTACAAACAGTAGATACAATTTTAAAAACAAAAACCAATAAAAAACTAAAATATCAGAGAAATTTTGATCATAGATTTTTGTAGTACTTCCTCTTTAACATGGTAAATTGGGCTATTTCATTCTTTATTAAAGAGAAAATTTTTGCATTCAACATTTACAAATAAAATTTTTTTGACAAAAGTGCTATTGGTTCCCAAACCACTAAAAATTTTTTTTTGGTCAAATTTCAGTATTATCACTGTTATGAGAGAGAAAACAAGATAGCAAATTTCAGCAGGAGAAGTTTCTGTACAAATATGCCGTGTGAAACAGTATCAGAGATAGGTAGGCTAAACAATAAAGAGAATTAAAAAGCAGTGCATTTCAAAGGTTGATTCTACCTTGAGTAATTTACTATCAAAAGTTGCATAGGGGCCCGCCCCGTGCCTGAGTTGTTAACGTTCACGGGCTACACTTTGGTGGCCTAGGGTTCCACTGGTTTGGATCCTGGGTGCAGACCTAGCATCACTCATCAAGTCATACTGAGGCAGCGTCCCACACAGAACAACTAGAAGGACCTACAACTAGAATATACAACCATGTACTGGGGGCTTTGGGGAGAAGAAGGAAAAAAAAGAGTAAGATTGGCAACAGATGTTAGCTCAGGGCCAATCTTTAAAAAGAAAAAAAGTTGCATAACCAAATCTTTAAAGTTGAAACTTCTGTAAAGGCCTGATTTAATTTTATGACAAGAAGTTGTTCTGTTCTGAACCATTCAGAGATGTTGCGTATGACTCCATAACTAATTGGGGAAATGACTATAGAAATAGCCCAACTAAATAGTGGGTAGACCTCAGCATGCCCAAGCATCTGGAATTAAACCTGGTGTTTGTCCCCTGTCCTCTTTCTCAGAGCTCATTCACCACATTCAGTCAACATCATGAGAGGTCCATCTGTGTGTCGCTCTAGCTTTGTGAACGTCTTAACGGCACATTTATTGTGTGATTAGGAGACTGTACTGGTCAGGTGTAAGGATTACAGTTAGATTTCTGTATGATGCAGTCTAATTTACCTGAAAGTACAAAACTAAAAGTGTCTTTGTTGGTTATGTCTATCTCCAGAGTTTTGTCAGTTAACTGTGTATTACATATGTCACTCAAATGAGAAGCTGGACGTTAGGAGGAGGGTCACAGAATGACCAGAAAGTGGAAACTTGGTCTTTTGGCTTTGAATGCTGCGAAGACAAACTGTTTTTGGGAAGTGAAAGTAAAGGTACCATCATCCATTCCCGCCTGTGCTACTGCAACTTCCTCCTAACTCTGATCTCAGGCTCCAGCCTTGCTCTCCTCATCCCTTCTCCAAGCGGCATTCAAAGACCAATTCCAACGCTGCTTAGAGTCCAACATCTCCCAGCCACTGCTCATCAGTGAACACAGCATTGCCATCTCTAATCACTGTCATCTGCTCCATCTTTCTTCATTTCTCCTCTTCAATTTTTGTACTCCAGCCACGGTTGATTACTTGCAGTTCCCCAGACGCACCCTGCTCAGTGTGGTGCATGAGCTGCTTCCTTTCAGTACCAGGTAAGGATCTAGGGACTCCAATTTGTAGAAACCCCAATACAAACTCTCTTAGTAAATATATTATCTCACATATCAGGACATTCAGGACAGCTCCCCACAACAAAGAATTCCCTTGACAATGTCTTCAAAGACTTGGGTTCTTTCTACCTTCCTTCTAGTATCTTCGGTCATTACTTTTATCTTCAGGCTGGAAACAAGATGGCAGCATCACTTCCAGGACAAAGTTCTAGCACAAAAATGTGACTAACAGAAGAGAGTCAGAATTGGATCACACACTCATTCCAGAGTCATTGGAGTTATCCTTAGACCTATGGTTCTCAACAGGGCATTTTGCCCTCCAGCAGACATTTAGCAATGTCTGGAGACAATTTTCGTTGTCCACAAGCGAGGGGGAGAGTGTGCTACTGTCCTCTAGTTAGTGGAGGCCAAAGATACTGCTAAACATTTTACAATATACGGAACAGCCTCCCTCCTTCTCTCCTCAAAACCAAAACTAAAAACAAAGAATTATTCAGTGCTAATTATCAATAGTGCCGTGGTAGATAAACTCTACCTTAGGGCAATCAGAATCACTCATGGATCTGGGGATAGGACTTGCTTCTTCTGAAGTGTATGGTGACGTATGGGAGGGCTGGATGTCTGAGCACACCTGGAGTTCTGTTAAGAAGGAATAAGAGTGGGGAAGAACGTTGAATTTGTAACTAACAGTGTTACAAATTCTGCCTGTGTTGTTCTCTTTCTGTTCTTCATCAGTTGTCCAGTTCTTATGTATTCAATAGATATTACTTTCTTTAGGACATCTTCTCTCAATATAGACTCCTCTTCCCAATTACTTCCCCCTGGCTGGATTGTGTACTTCCAGTGGACTCCTAAAACATGTACCCCTCATATTATTACACTCATCCCTTGGAATTTCGATTGTTCTTTGCTTTTCCAAATCTTTCACTAGTGTGTAATTTCTTTAGATGGTAAGGGCTATGTCCTTTTCAGGTAAAAAGGTCCACCAAGTAGCAGAGTACATATCAAATAGTATGCGAGCAATAAGTGATTGTTCAATGAAGAAGGCGACTCCCCTCCCTAAATTTATCTCCTTGTGACCTAAACTTCTGGAGAGTTCCTGAACTTCCAGAAATCACTCCTGGCTTTGTGCCTAATTCTAGAGCTTCTCTCTACCTTCCACCATTAGTCCCAAATGGCTTCTGACCATGTTGACTCTTCTGTGTTTAGCATACGGGTCATTATCTACCATCATGAAAATGTCCTGAGCTGTCAGTCTTCTCTCTGCTGAGGGAATGTCTTTTGTTTTTGGGGTATATTCTTAGTGAGAAAGGGAAAAACAGAAGAAATATTCATGAGAATCAATACTAAAGGGTTAACCTGTAAGAGTGCTATAAGACAATTGGAATTTTGCCAAATTTCTCTTTATTTTAGCTTTACCAATTGGCAAGAGGGGGAAAAGAATATTTTGACACTCAGTAGGTACTTCAATTACATCCTGACGGAATCAATTGCTATTCTTTGTTGACGTAATGAAAACGGCGTTTTAATTTGAAACTCATCTAGTATGAATGTAAATAGCTGTGTTTCATGTTCCTTTACAGGGGCTTTAGTTTTGAAAACAATTAATAATATCAAAGTGTATCTTTCCTTTCAAAATCAGAGTGTTTATAATGGCTTTGTATTCATACAATTTTTATTATATATCAGAAAGCAGAATATATTCTCATTAAAACAGCGGGGGAAAAATAAAGAAATCTCAGTTTAATTAAGGTGATGTTAAAGCTGATGTAGTTAGAGATGCATATGAGCTTTTCGATGGACACTTCTGCATGCAGGGGTCTATAAGACGATGGTAAAGTCTTCTTAGGCAGAGAGTTTTAGTAAAGATATAAACAAATTTAGCATGTTCCTGAGAGAAAATATTAAAGTTAAGAGAAAGGAAGTATATACAAGATTTATTTTTAGTGCCCTATTTAAAATTGCTTTTTGTTCCTGTGGTGCACTTAACATAATACTCTTTGAAAGCATGTATTTCGGAATCTTTAGGTCAAACACCACCGGCGTTTGTAAGCGCCATGGGACCTTGAATCTGTTTGCTTTTCTCCATGTCCACTATTATAGTTTTGCTGCCAGCACTATCACTTCCCCTCCAGCTCCTGAAATGCCCTTTTGACGCTCACCCTCCTTCCATTCTTGTTCCCCAAACAAGCCCTTCACCAGCTAAAAACATTGTGGTGAGTGTGTCCCTAATTTTCTTGAAACCCTTCCATGATTTCTCACGGCACTAACTAAACTTCAAAAGCTTTTGTCCAATCTACAATGACCCCAATGATGTGTCTACCTCTCCGGTTCTCTCCTTCTTGCTTATGAGGGTCCTGGAGGCCCCAGTTATAACAGCTAAACTCCTGTTATGCCCAGAGCTTCACCTTCTCCAGCTCTGCCAGCTCTGCTCTTCTCTCAGTTCAGCGTGTGTCGGCCACACTGCCTTGTGGTCATTTGATGCCTAAATACACCAAACTCGTGTCCAACTTAGGGTCCTTGAATTGCTCATTCCTCTGTCTGGAATCTTCTCCCCTTAGATCTTTACTTGGCTGGCCCATTCTTGGCAGTCTAAACACAGTTAAAATGTCACCTCCTTAGAGGAGCTTTTGCTCCGGAAAATCTAGTCATCCTTCTGCAAACCCCAGTCACTCTCTCTGACATGTTCCAGTATTGTTTCTTCTTTAAAAAAGTTTACTTGTCCCTGTCCTAAAATTACGTGTCCTCCTCTCCCTTGCCCACCTCTGCTTTTTTTTTTTAATGTTTCTTATTTCCCCTACTGGAGTGTGAGATGCATGAGAAGAACCTTTTTTGTTACCTTAGTACCTAGAATAGAGTTTGGCATATAATAGGCACTTAATTATTGTTTTTAAGTCTTGAGTAAATAAAACTCCTCTTTGAATAGGAATTCATACAACTGATTCTGATTCTTGACCAAGGAATACTCTCCACCCACTCCTCACCCGGCTAACTGCCACTAATTGTTAACGCATTTCCTTAGGCCTAGTTGGACCCTTACAGTCTTTCATTGTGTCCTTTACATTGCTTTATAGCACTTACCAAAATTTATATTTCTGTTTATAGACTGTTTCAAGAAGGTACATACAAACACACCTCTGTGTGTGTGTGTATCCATAGTATGTGTGCTGTAAATACTTGTTGAAAGAATGGGGGAGAAGTCAGTACATTGAGGCATTGACGAGAGAAGTTAAGGGGGTTTTCTCTTCTCATGCAATTGCCCTGGGAAAACCGGGTTATAGTCACCGTGTCTAACGCAGATGTGATTTCAATTTTTGATGATTAATGCTGCCAAAAATATCCCATTAATAAATAATGGTGTCTGGTTTAAGACATTGCCTAATTTAAGAATCCATGGAATCAGTATTTCTCATTCTGTAAAAAAAGTAAAAGATCAATTATGTATTGATATTTTTGTAGAATAGAAATGAAAAGAATGTAAGTAGCTGACCTTAAGGCTTTATATTGTATTAACTTTCCAGTATGTCTTATCTCATTTTATGGTAAACCAAGCAAATCATGATATGTTTTTTTTCCCCCGAAATACAGGTTTCTCCCTCTATCCAAAAATTTGTTTTACACCACTTTGCTTTTACGATAGACCTACATTAGTACGTGTTTTCGCTAACAAATTAATCTGAAGAGGATTTTTGCTTTTGCGAAATGTGAAAAGAGCGTTCAGCATTTGCTTTGCAGGAAGCCGTTAAAGAGGCAGTGCGCACCTGGGGCAGTGAGCGTCGCCCCCCGAGCTCCTGCCCTGGGAGCTACACCCAGCATCTCAGCATCAAGCCGGCATAGCTTTGAACTCTGTGAGCAGCTGTGTTTTATCTCGATTTATTTTGGTAGGTTATTTTTTTGAGTCTGAGAATGCTTGAAAATTTTTCCCGTATAAATGAACGGTAATTGCTTCTTCACTTTACGCCATTTTGGCTTATGAAAACTTTTACAGAAACGCTCTACTTTTGAATGCGGGAAACCTCTAATTCAGAACTGAAATAGCAAGATGCCGTTATACATCTGCTAAGGCATAAATAAGACAAAATTATAATTTTACTTAAGACCATAATTATTGAAAGATCTCAAATAAGCCTATACCAAGGGTTTTTAAAAAATGATTCTCAGGATAACTTTAAGAATGAAGCATTGGAAAAGTTATTGCTTTTCTGTTTAACCCTCTGGTGATAGGCTGTCCCCCACACTGGAGGTCCAGAAGGTGGCTGTGAGCGATGTAGAAACTGCAAAGGCCTCAGAGGCAGAAATTCTCCGGGGAGTCCTGGCTCTACCACTTTACTAGCTGATGATTTAAGGCGTATTTCTCTTTCTCTTTCTGAGCTCAAGTTTCCTCAGCTGTAATTGGGTGTAACAAAATGTTTTATGGGTTATTGGTGAGAACTAACAAGATAATGTATGTGAAACAAGTTTTGTAAACTGAAAAGTGTCTACAAATGCTAGTTATAATTATTATTATTTTTTTTTTTTAAAGATTTTATTTTTTCCTTTTTCTCCCCAAAGCCCCCCGGTACATAGTTGTGTATTCTTCGTTGTGGGTTCTTCTAGTTGTGGCATGTGGGACGCTGCCTCAGCGTGGTCTGATGAGCAGTGCCATGTCCGCGCCCAGGATTCGAACTAACGAAACACTGGGCCGCCTGCAGCGGAGCGCGCGAACGTAACCACTCGGCCACGGGGCCAGCCCCGCTAGTTATAATTATTTTGAAAATGTTTTCAATCTCACCTCGAAGGTCTCCATCTAGTTGGAAGAAATTGTACTAATGGTAAAATCATTTCTAAACACGGAGATTTCGTAAGTGCAAACAGAGTCACCATTAGCCTTGAGCACAGAACTACTACTAGAAAGGATAAAATGCAGTGTCATAGGCAAAGGGACAGTACCAATGATTTGTGCCTCCATAAAAGCTCAAGCCTGTGGTCCGAGCCATTACCTTTCCCAAAGTGGGACTCTGCATACTGACCAACACACAGTCATTGTTTGCCACTGTCTTTCCTCTGACTCCATAATCCTGGCTATTTATGGGTATGGAAATAACATCAAACAGCTTGTAATAATATATGTTGTTTAGATACTTACAGTTATTTGTTAGCTAAGGTATCAAGAAAGTCAACACCTCTCAGAAGGAAAGACACGGACCTGGGATTGGCATATACCACTTGGGGAGCTGTTACCCATCCAGGGAAACCCGAAGTCCTCATTAGGTTGGGTTCTTTCTGACAGCCTCCTTGGCAGAACATCAGGATCCACCTTTGCTGGTCTCAGGTGGTTGGGGTGGATGTAGAACAGGGAGATGTCCCAAAGGGACAAATCCATTCTAACCTTTTGAGACGTGAGTTATGCTCTCTGTGATTTGGCCATGCTACCAATTTTATACCGTGACAAAGGGCATTCATTGAGGTCACTCCATGTATTATGTAGTGGGACAACCTTGTGGTGTTAAGGAATGTGAGAATGTCCAGAGAGGCATAGCAACCGGAATTGTCACAATTTTTTTTCTTCCTTCTGAGGGCCACATTAGCACCAGATGTTGATAACAGAGACCATTGCATGAATTGGTGGGATAAATTTTTTATTTCCCCTATTCCAACCATCATAATGAAAAATGATCCGTTACACCATCCACTCTTCAAGTACCTAAAGCTTATATTTTCCGGGAAGTGAGATAATGTGACTCAACTTGTTATATATCCTAGACATAAATTCAGAGTTGATTAATGTCAATGGGACTGGACCTTCCTCAGCATTCTAGTGATAGGCTCTTAATATATGATACAATGTATTCTTGCAGAATTTCTTCTATGATGTTTATCAGTTTGGCGCTAAAGAGATTAATCCTAAAGTTTTCTGACTCTCAAAGCCTTGCAATCATATTTGTTTAGTTAAACTTATGGCCAAAATTTTTAGAACTTTAGTATTAAATTTTTCTCTTTTCATTCTCATCTATTTCTAATCACTGCATATTTCTGAGGCTTGCTTTCAGTGCGTATGTTCAGTGAAAACTCATGCATGTTTCCCTTAATAGGATTAATTATCAGCCTTCCACTAATTATAATTAAAGTCTCCTCAGGTAATTGTGTAAGTTAACTCTGGCAATTCACACATACAGAAGAGTATTTTGTAGAATAATAGGGCATTGTACTGAAAAATACAGTAAAGAGCATGCACAGAATAAAATGTAAGTATGAACACAGAATAAAAGAATTCAGAATTCTAATACAGAAAGCTTTTCTTATGTGTGTTGCTATATAGCTAATTGCAAACTGTGCCACTGAATATATTACATCATCTGTAGATAGTAACCATCCCTTAATGCAAAGCTTATGACGGTAGGCGTTTCTACTAAAAATTACTTCTAAAGCACATAACTATTTCTCTCCTCTCTTAATAGATATTAGTATTCCAAGTTCTTGTTAAATAGCTTATGCTTTGGAAGATAAATGCCCTCAAAATTGGTAATTTATATGCAAAACAAATGAAAAAGCCTTTTCTCAAAGCATCTATCCCTGAACGTACAAATTAAAGCTTTCTTCATTTATGAAGCTTATTTTTTAACTTTTACTTATACCTAATGGCTAGTTTATATGTTACCACATTAAGAAGTCAGCGTTTTGAATAAGCCATATGACACTGAAATGGCCATCTTTTGAAATTATGGGATGCTTCATTGCAGAGTCTGACTCTAATCTGCAACCAATTTGTGTCAGCTTTCTGCATAGAAAAGATCTCAAATCCTCTCTTAAACCAGGAATCAGCTGAAGGTTTGTCTTGGTTTCATGAGCCCAGTGCAATTAGGCAGCTCGGCAATGTGGGCCACATGCGTTTATTGCTCTTCCTCGCATGTGTTACTTTGATGTGTTAGGTCGGAAGGCTCAGCCTTTTCTGGGCAGCCTTCCTCCTGGGTCTTTATACTGCTTAGCAGTTGAGTCCAGACTTTGAAACACAGCCTAATTTAGAGGCGGATGCTGCAGCTGCTGCTGTCATTTCAGATGATTTTTTTTTTCTTCGCTTTGATGTCAGCTTAGAATCTTGGGTGTTGTATCAGTAAAGCAGTGTCTGCAGTTCACAAAACAGAAAGCACACCATTTAAGCTTTTGTTTTAGCCTTTAAGTTGAATTTCAACACCTCTTAAAGGATCAAAAAATTGTCGAGCAAAAATACATGGAATTATGTATATTATTAATTGGAAGAAAGGTATGAATGAGGACTATGTAGCTCTCTTGGTATTAATATCAGAATTTCTCACTATATGATAAACATTGATGCTAAAATATGTGAAATGTAAATAAAGCAACCTCTGGTTTCTTCGTCTTGTTCCCGCTACGTTGGATCAATGTGGCACAGAGGTTTTCCTCTCAAATATTTGTCTGACTCATCTTTAGAGGATTTCGTATTAATTATTGCTATTTTGTTGTCTTTGAACTATATGCTTTACCTTAGCAGAGAGCTTACTGTATCCTTTGGGGCCGAGACCAATAATGGACCTGTTTATCTTCATTTTCACTAACTGAAAACCCTAATATTGAGCAACTGTATATCTACTAGCTTTCTAAAATGGAAGTAACTTCAACATCTCCAGATTGTCTGTCACTTGATACGAAGAATAGGTTTAAAGCCTACAAGACATAGAGTTTTGGGGGTCAGATGCCAGCGAACTTAGGGATAGGTTTCCTCAGCTGACACAAGACCAATGAGGCACGGAGGGTTCCTTTCTATGATTTCCCTGTTGACAAAAACCATTTATCATTGAGGGATCTCGGAACGGCACCTGCCTATATGCATGCAGGTTTCTTTTTTTTTTTTTCTGCTTTTTCTCCCCAAATCCCCCCAGTATATAGTTGTATATTTTAGTTGTAGGTCCTTCCAGTTGTGGCATATAGGATGCTGCCTCAACATGGCCTGATGAGTGGTGCCATGTCCACGCCCAGGATCCAAACCCTGTGCCACCAAAGTGGAGCGCGCAAACTTAACCACTTGGCTGACCCTAGGTTTGTCTTTTTAATAGATCGAAAAGAGGCAAATTGCTGTTGTCTGTGAGCATGAAGGGAAAATACAGGCATTTCTTTATGATTTAATTTCACCTAAATTTACAGGGAACAACTAATGGCGACTTTCTTGTGGTATATTGGCAATAAGGAAAGCCTAAATTCTAACACCCAAACAAATTTTGTGAAGATCCCTCTGTTTTTTCCTTCTATCTAAATTGTTATTGTGGTGTATTCCAGGGAAAGTTCTGTTAGAACATGGCCATGATAAATTTTCTCTGAGAACAAAAATCATGTATATTGTTGATGATAAACTAAATTTAAAAAAACTGATGAATGTTTATTGTAGGCTTATTTTAACATATAATATTGGAAATAGCCCAAATGTCCTAAAAGAGACTTGGTAAGCAAATGTTGCACAGCCACTCAGTGGAATACTATGCAGTTATTTAAAATGTTTATGAAGAATCTTTAATAATATTGCCCAACTACATAGGAAAATACCATAGCAAACTTCGATAAGATAATAAAGGAAACACATACAATGTTCATGGTGGCCATCTTTGGTTAATTGGAATATAGGGTTTTTCTACTTTCCTGTATATTCAAAAACAAAAATATACAGTAGTAATTTATAACTTTTATAAAGTAATAATGTAAAATTATTTTAAATATTTATGAATATCCCATTATATGCAATGTTCTGCACTTATATAAACAGATTTTGTTCACTAGCTGTGTTTTGTAACTTTTAAAAACATTTGAATTCAACCCCATTTAATTCCTTAGATTAAGCGTGAATATAGAAGGTTCTGTTTATCTTTTTCTTTTACTATTTTTGGGCGTTTTTCCAATATAGAAATTCAACTTTCACATTTAACTTGAATTATGCCAAGTATTTTAGTACTATATGAAAGTATTATACCTTTATTTCATTTTCTTATATTTTAAAAATTAAGTGTTGAGTTTTCTAAGTATGACTAAATTTGGCTATAATAGCTATAATCCCTTGACTTTCCTCAAAAAAATTCCTATGGTAAATTCTTTATTATTGTAAATTGTTTGTTACAAAATTTTTTTTCTTTTTTGTTGGTGAGGAAGATTGGCACTGAGCTAACATCTGTTGCCAATCTTCCTCTTTTGGCTTGAGGAAGATTGTCTCTGAGCTAACATCTGTGCCAATCTTCCTCCTTTTTTTTTTTATATGTGGGATGCCACCACAGCATGGCTTGATGAGTAGTGTGTTGCTCCATGTCCATGATCCAAACCCACGGACCCTGGGCCACCAAAATGGAGCACATGAACTCAACCACTATGCCACCAGGCTGGCCCTAAAATTCTTTTTAATAAATAATAAGAAATTATAGTTAAATAGTGATTCTGAAGCCACACATGTTTATTCTGAATTCAGGCTAAATTTGAATAGACTTGCATAGTTCAACAGGATGGCCCATAAACATATGAGATTAGTGAAATTTAAGTTAATTAAGGTTCTATAAAATTAAAAATTCAGTTCTTCAGTCACATCAACCCCAATACAAGTGCTAAATAGCCACACGAGGCTAGTGACTAGTATTGTATGATGCAGATATAGAACATTTCCAGCATCACAAAAAGTTCTTTTGGAAGTGCTGATATAGAACCTCTTCGGGATAATTGGTGCTTTGCTCCTGATTTTATCGTTTATAGCATGTTTAGAGAAGCAGATTTCTAGATGATTATCTCAACGTTCTTTTGTAATTTTGCCATTACATAAGGACACTTTTGAGAGAGGGAGAAAAAAAGACTATCTCCCTCAGCGTGTTTTGTTTGCCATGTGTGTTTATGTGACAAAACAAAGTCGTATGATTGAACAAGAGTCTGTACTAAAATAAAATCCACATTTCACCCCTTTGTTCTTACAATATTTGCTTTTTTTCAAAGCCCAGATGTTTCTTTTTTCTGCTTTAACGTGAGCAATAGAGCACAGAGCCTTGTGCAAACAGAAAGTGTGGGAGAAACCTGGAGGCTACCGGCTACTTGGAATGGAAGGTGAAATGAGGGACTCCTTAATCAGGAGAGGGTGAGAGAGAAGATAAATTGCATGATGAAAATACTGCTTTAACTGGAAAAATAATAAAACAGTCACATAAATATGGCAACCGTCTTCTAGGGTATCATGCATAATCCTTTGTAGCATGTTAGAGATCTTTTCCTAAAGAGTTATTGTGCTGAGTGTTGTACACACCATGAAATTTAAGATCAAAGTAGAGATCAGAGTCCTATTTCTAAAAAGAATACTTTTCTTTAAACATAAATATAATAATTTCCCATATAAAAATTAGAGGAAATACAGAAAAGCCTAAAAAAGGAAATAAAAGTCCTTCATTATATTTTCACTGCTTTTATATTGCATAATTAAGATACATTTATTTTTATGAGTGTTTTACTCTAAAGAAAGTGTCACAACGCTATATCATAAGCACTTACTAAAATAATTAAAAATTCTTCATAAAATGTAATTTTAATTATTTCACTTATGTGAGGAATTTATTTAACTGATTTATCATTTTGGAATATTTGGGTTATTTTTAAGTCTGTTACTTAAATAACGCTGCTATAAACAGTTTATTTGTTTGAATTCTTCTCTACATCAGTCATTATTTCCTTCGGACAGTTTTCCAAAGGGAGAATGACTAGATTATAGAGTGCGAATTTTTAAGTCTCTTGCTTCTTCTTGATAAATTTCTTTACAGAAGTGTGGTGATAACGTGCATCCCACTAGCAGTGAATGAGAATGTCTCTTTTTACTGATACACCATTATTAGAATGGCAAATAAAGGAGTAGTATTACTAAAGTTGGACATTATTCAGTATAAGTTTGTATTCATTCATGATAATTCCAAAGAAGATGCTATCAAAATTCATTTTTGAATATAATAAATCATCATATATTAAATTTTACTTCTTCAAAGGATAAAATATTAACTACTATATAGAAATGAAAGCAATTTCCTTTCCACATATTAATCCAAATTTTTTATAAGTATGGAATACATATCAGGTAAACAATAGCATTATGATATAGACTTACATTTTTTTTCCTCTAGCTTTATTGAGGTATGATTGACAAATAAAAGCTGTATGTATTTATGTTGTATAGCTTGATGTTTTGATATACATATACATTGTGAAATGATTATCACAGTCAAGCTAATTACCATATCCATCACCTCACATAGTTAGCCTTTATTTGTGATAAAGACACTTGAGATCTACTCTCTTAGCAAATTTCAAGTATACAATACATCATTATTATTATTATTATTAACTAGTCGCCATGTTGTACATTAGGTCTCCAGAACTTATTCATCTTGTAAGTGCAAGTTTGTTCTCTCTGACCAACGGCTCCATTTTTCACCCACCCCTCAAGCTACTGGTCACTACCAATCTACTCTCTGTTACTATGAGTTTGACTTTTTTTTTTTTAGATCCCACAAATAAGTGAGACCATGCAGTAATTGTCTTTCTGTGTCTGGTTGATTTTACTTAGCATAATGTCCTTTATGTTCATCCATAATATCACAAATGGCAGAATTTCCTTCTTTTTTGTGGCTGAATATATTCCAGTGTGTGTGTGTGTGTGTGTGTGTGTGTGTACCACAATTTCTTTATCCGTTTATCTATCAATGGACACTGTGGTTATTTCCATATCTCGCCTACTATTAATAACTGCAATGAACATGGGAAGGCAGATATCTCTTCAAGATACTGATTTCATTTCCTTCAGATGTATACGTACAGGTGGAATTTTTGGATCATATGGTAGTTCTATTTTTCTTTTCTTTTTTTTTGAGGAAGATTAGCTAACATCTGCTGCCAATCCTACTCTTTTTTGCCAGGGAAGATTGGCCCTGAGCTAAGATTTGTGCCCATCTTCCTCTGTTTTATATGTGGGATACCTGCAACAGCATGGCTTGGTAAGTGGTGTATAGGTCCGTGTCCAGGATCCAAACCAGCGAACCCCAGGCCAGTGAAGTGGGGCGCATGAACTTTACTGCTATGCCCAGGCTAGCCCTCTATTTTTCAGTTTCAAAGGAAACTGCATACTGTCTTCCATAATGGCTGTACCAATTTACATTCCCACCAGCAATGCACAAGGGTTGCCTTTTTTCTATATCCTAGCCAATACTTGTTATCTTTGGTCTTTTTGTTAATGAGCCATACTCAGAGGAGTAAGGTGATGTCTCATTGTGGTTTCAGTTTGCATTTCCCTATGATTAATGATGTTGAGCATATTTTCATATACATGTGGGCTATCTGTATGTTGTCTTTGGAAAAATGTCTATTCAAGTAATTTGCCCATTTTTAAATCAAGTTATTTGCTCTTTTGTGCTATTGAGTTGTATGAGTTTCTCCTGTATTCTAGAGGTTAACCCCTTATCTGATACCTAGTTTGCAAATATTGTCTCCATTGCATAGGTTGCCTTTTCATTTTGTTGACAGTTCCTTTGTTGTGCAGACGCTTTTCAGCTTTCTGTAGTCTTGCTTGTTTATCTTTGCTTTTGTTGCCTGTGCTTTTGGTGTCAAATCCAAAAAAATCATTGCCAATACCAGTGTCAAGGAGCTTTTTCCCCTGTTTTTGCCTAGAAGTTTCACAGTTTCAGATCTTACATTTAAGTCTCTACTCCATTTTGAATTGATTTTTTGTATGGTGTAAGATAAGGGTCCAATTTCATTCTTTTGCTTATGGATATCCAGTTTTCCAAACATCATTTATTGATGAGGCTATGCTTTCCCCGTTGTGTATTCTTGACGCTTTTGTTGAAGATTAGTCAGCCATATATGCCTGGGTTTATTTCTGGGCTCTGTATTCCATTAGTCTAAGTATCTGTAATTATGCCAGTGCCATACTGTTTTGATTACTATAGCTATGTGATGTATTTTGAAGTTGATCTTGAGTTTTTAACATGAAATATAATAATATAAAACTATGGAAAAAATTTTAAACTTATTTTGATGATTATTAAGAAAACAAAGGATATTGAGAAATAGATCTATCTGTGATTATTTATCTAAATTGTCTTTTGAAGTGAACTTTACCTAGTTAAGGCAAAAAGTATATAGAAAACATGAAAGGGTAAAATTCCATTACACTATGAAAGCTCTTCCAAAATAGCTGATGATGGTTCTCAATTAACAAAACTACAACAACAAACACACAGGTAAAATCAATTTGTGATGAATTACAAAACATTGTTTACCTTGTTTTGCAACTGTCTATGAATTTTACAGAGTACTCTTGAAAGTAATATTTTTTGAGTAGCTCATATGCAGTAGGCACTTTACATGTAAAGATTAGGCCCAAAGTCATTTGGTTAATAAGCACAAAAGCTGAGGTTTGAACTACTCCACGTTGGTGTTCTATCCCCATATCAAGCTACTTCTTACACAGCACAAGTGTGTGTAGTGTTGTCATTACTTGGATATCTGCTTGGTACTTCCAGGAAGCAAGAGTCTGACCTCAAGAATCTTAAAATATGTTTGGGCAGAGAAATACAGAAAAATATTTAAATTACACTAATTTTATTGTATTGATCAAAGCTTGAAATGCAGATTATAAACAAAAATTAATCCCATTAATTAAACCATAAAAATACATAGTAATTCCTTCTTTTGATGGAAGAAAAAAACCTGTGCTAAATACATAGCTATGGGCTAAGCTACTCTACAAAATACCACAGCCCAAAAAAGTTCTATGTTTATTTAATATTTGTGTAACCCTCCTGAGGTGGTTGGGTAGTCTGAGAGGGGACTCTGGCCCACAGAGTCATCCAAAGAACCAAGTTGCTTCCATACGGGTGCTTCACCACTTTCTAGGGCATTTCTATGTTCTGTATGGTCAATGTTGGCTTCTCTCACCCCATAGCTTGCCTATATCACTTCTCCTTACGTCCCGTTTTTAAGAACTTAGCCACACCTAGTTGCAAGGGAGCCTGGGAAACATAGTCTCTGCCTGGGCAGCCATGTTCCTTGTTAAAACTTGGTGGAGTCGACATTGTTCAATATGAATAGAATGAAGAAAAGAATGGGTAGTGGAGGGGGGTATTTTGTATTTAACTAAACCCACTGATTTCTCATTTCCCCAGTGATTTTAATACTTAGTGGTTTAACCAGTTTTATACATTTTTTTCTCTATCATGGTATATTGGAACTTATTGCCTGTGTAATCATAGCCCCCTCTTCCCCTCCAAGAGTTGGAGGTGACCACAGAGGTAATCTACTCCAGTTACATCTTATTGCTGAGAAGAATTCAGTTTAGAGAAGAGTGGAGTGTAGCCCAAACTTCTTCTGCTAGTTAGTGTCAGAACTGAGACATCAATTTAGACCCCACTTTAAACCTAAAATTTAAAACCTCTTATTACTTTGAGTTTATTTTTTTAAAAAAGCTGTTTAAAAATAAAAAAAAAATCATAAAAAGATACATTCATACCTTAACCATGTTTTTAAACTTATCTTAAAATTATGTGTGGAGGAAGCTGTTTTTGTTTCTAGAACGGATATGCAGATTGGAGGTCCCCAACATCTTTCTTGAATAAGACTCAACCCATCTGAGTTATCTGTAATTTCTGGCTTGTCTTTGAACTAGAGTAAGAACTTAAAAACACATTTAAAGTAATCTAAATTCAGCATTCTTCTCGATTAAAATTTCTTTTCTCAAGATTTTTATGATTATCTTGAATAGATTTAAACGACAACATTTCTTCAGCCATTCACCTATATCTAGTCTTTCCAAAGAATTCAACTTTCATGGGAACAAGAATTTATCTTTCTCACTGCACTCATATTTCACTGGGTTATGAAATATTTAATTAAATTACGTAAGTTCAGGAGCAAGCCCAGTTGAAATAAACATTCTGGATTCAAAGATAACTGACTTTTATTAAATATACAACTCAACCAATGAAGCAGACGTGGAGGGTACACTAAAGAGTTCTTTATGAGCTCCGTGCTCTGCATGCGTGGTTCAATAAATGCATTACGGTTGTCCCTCAGTATGCACAAGGCATTGGTTCCAGGACCTCTACAGATGCCAAAATCCATGAATACTCAAGTCCCTTATATAAAATGTACAGTATGCGCATATAACCTATCACATCTTACTGTATACTTTAAATCAGATTACTTATAATACCTAATATAATGTAAAAGCTATGTAAATAGTTGTTATACTGTATTGTTTAGGGAATAATGACAAGAAAAAAAAGTCTGTACATGTTCAGTACAGATGTAACATTGTAGGCCTTTTGATCTGCAGTTGGTGGAACCTGGAGATATGGACTGCCGACTGTATACAGGAAGATACAGAAAGAATAGAGAACTTTGAAGAGGACATCTATGCTTCTAACTGTGCAACCGAAATTAATCCTGTTGATCACTCATATTTTAAAGTTTACCGTTTTCCCCTTTTTTCATTATCATTATTATCATCTTCATCACCATTAGTTGAGATGATCTTAATATAAAGAATACTGTGCTAGAAATCGTGGAACCCAGAATTTTAATATATGGTCTCTAGCCTCAATGGGCTTGCAATTTAGCTGGGAGGAAAGAACACCAAAGTTAGAGTTCTGAAAGCCTGGGGTAAAATCAAGGAGAATTTGAGGTTTAGGCAAAGCTTTCCTCATTCTTTTCCGTATTCTTCCAGGCTTTCTAAGAAAAGCCAATATACTAATTTTATTAAAAATGCCAAATTCTGCAGGACCAGCCTGGTGGGGCACCAGTTAAGTTTGCGTGCTCCGATTCGGGGGCCAGGGGTTTTCTGGTTTAGATCGTGGGTGCAGACCTACGCAACACTTATCAAGCCATGCTGTGGCAAGTGTCCCACATATAAAATAGAGGAAGATAGGCACAGATGTTAGCTCACGGCTAATCTTCCTCAAAAAAAAAAAAAACAAAAAAAGCACCAGAATCCACATAGTGCTGTTGATTTCCTATATCAACAAAGTAACCAAATCTATAAAGGGAATAAACAAGTATTAAAATTATCTAAAATGCAGACAACATTTTATTTATAAATATGAGCTTCACAGCATTGGAAGCAAATTAAATATTCAACCATATGTCATTAAGACTTTGAGAGTTTCCCCTTAAGTTTTCTGCGTAGAAGCAAGTAGACTTGTTTGGGAAATAGAGAGAAGAAGCAGAACTTGTGGGCTCTAAAGATGCAAATATATCTCTTGAAAACTTCAGAATCGCTTAGGATTAAGTTATTATGTTAAGAATTAAAATAAATGAACATATACATAGCATAGACTGTTAGGAAACCTTTAAAATAATTTTATGAAAGTTTTTTAAAAATAATATTGAAAAGTTCTGGGTATATTTTTTGGTGTAAAACCATGAAATAAAACTGATAGTTTAGTTTAACCACAGCTATGCAAAAAGAGTCATGTAAAGCCCTAAAAGGACATATATTGTAGAGTTTCCTTGTGATTTAAATTTTTCCTTTATATTTATTTGTCACCAATTAAAATAAAGGTTATTTTAAATAATTATTGCATGCATTTCAGTTTCCCTAATATACTATTTAACAGATGATTTCTTTTTAAATCTCCCCAACAATTTACAAACTCACAGAATTTTTAATTGTTCTCCAGTCTTGGTGAGCATGAATTTCAGGTACAAGTAGTTATAGAATGTGGGTGGTTCTCCCATAGCAAAGGACAAGGTGTGGACATTGTCAACTCCTCACATTCCATTAAATGGCTTGTGCTAAATTTACATACCTTAGAAAGTGATGCAGCTGGTAAAATTTTTTTCTGGAAAAGAATAGCAATAGCAGATTATAATTAAATAAATGATACATTTCCTTACAGATAATATAACTCAAAGTTTTGTTTATAGGATATGTTTTTTCAAATATATGGTAATAAATTAAGACTCGATTTCATGACAGCTATCAACTAAATTCATTCCAGATAATCAAAAGTCCATTTAAGCTGCTCACTCTGTAAAGGTTAGATACCATTTTTATATTCTAGTTTGTTAGAGGATTCTGTGGGAAATGCAATGGATTTCATGAAAATGGAAAAGAGAAAATGTGACTGGTAATGGGTCGCCCGTGCATTGAGTAGGTAAGCAAAAAGTAAAAAATCACTATCACCAATTTGTTTATTACATACGGTTTAGTTCCTGCGCCTCACCTACATTCTTCTTGCCTGACTTTTGTTAGAAAAGGTCAGATTTTGAGTAATTGGCTGAAAGTATAATTAAAGCTAATTAACAAGTAATGCAAGCAAGACTGCACAATTATAGAAATGATTTTTACAGTGATAAACTGTAGCAGAAAGTTAGGATGTTATAACTTCTAAAACACATTTTTCCCTAAGCCTTGTTTAAATTGCTTCCACAAGATAGAGTCAAGAACAGGTGTGAAATTATGCATATATTCGACCACAATGTGGTTTTCTGAAAATTATTTTACCCTCCAATTAACCCAACCCATCTATCCTTACCAAATTTAAATGGACCATGAAGTTCATTTTACAAATGACACCACAGAAAAGATTGCTTTTTATAGGTAAATGAGCTACCTAGAATACTAAAGTCATATTTGGTTTGTTTAAATCATGTCTAAAATCTTTATGGTTTCAGAATTTTAGAACATTTAATGCAACACCAACCGAATTATGTTATAGAATATGTTAAAAATGTTGAATATATTGAGGAAATTGGTTGAAAAAGATTAATTTACAGTATGCTATCCTTTTTATTTCTTTTGATTCTTCAGGGCCTTATATGCATATAAGTATCTAAAATAATACTATTCCCAATAAAAATGCTTTCCTTTTAAGAAATTCCTTTATATATTCATTTTCTTGGGTTCCAATAGACCCTGAACATGGACTTTTTCCATTTCAAGTTTTTACCAATCACACCTCCTCCAAATACGGAAGTAGAAAGAAGAAAGAGAAAGTCCTCATGCTGTGTACTTTGTTTCATTTTGTTATGGTGGATTTAACAATAGTAGGTCACAAGGATACGGAATTTGAGAGGCTTTCAACACTTCTGCATGAACAGGTATGAGTAGTGAGAGGCTGAAGAAATATTTACTGTTGTTTTTCCTATTAACATTTCATGCACATGACTTTCACATACCTTATGCTGTTTTCTCCTTTTGTTGATCATCAAATGGATATTCACTAGAACCTTGAAGTAACCCTTAGCATCCTCTCTTTCTAGGATCATGGCCAAATGTTGTGCAAAAGGGCACTGGGCAGTGGTGGGCTGCGGGGGTTGGGGAGCTGAAATTCATGCCCAGCATCACTCCTCAGGTTGTGCCCCTACTGTGTGAATCCCAATGTAGGGGTACATTTTTTTCTAATTTGTCCAGTGGTGGTGATTGGACTCATGCGGCTTCCTCTCTTTTTCTTTCTCCCTTGTTTTTCCTTTTGTATTTGTACTCTCAGCTAATGCTCTCCAAGACTCTATAGCTCAGGCATTTTCAAATTCTCCACGACGCTTTCTGTCTTACATCTCCCCAGTCTCCACAATCCAGTGATGCTCATTCTCCAACGTATTTGAAATCCATTCCTTGATTCCACTCCTGTTGATACTTCCTTTGTTTAGACCAATATAAATTCTCACTCTGTTGGGGCTGGCCCCGTGGCCGAGTGGTTGAGTTCGCGCGCTCCGCTGCAGGCGGCCCAGTGTTTCGTTGGTTCGAGTCCTGGGCGCGGACATGGCACTGCTCATCAGACCACGCTGAGGCGGCGTCCCACGTGCCACAACTAGAAGAACCCACAACGAAGAACCCACAACGAAGAATACACAACTATGTACCGGGGGGCTTTGGGGAGAAAAAGGAAAAAAAAATAAAATCTTTAAATTCTCACTCTGTTATTGCAATAGTCTTTTAACTCTCCTTCCATTTGACAATCTCCATTTCCCTACAGTTCATTCTTCTTTTTCTATGAAAAAATCTTCCTCAATTATAGACGACATCTTATAGATGTCCATGACTTCTATGTATAGTTTTGATTAGAACACTCTGCTATGAGGCTTTTCTACACTGCACTTAAAAGACATAGTGATTCTGAACACGAGTTAGAATATAGCATACGATATTGTGATTCTTCATGTTTGCCTCATTGTAATACCTATATTTTTGCATGAGCGAATTTCCATTTCCTGATTACTGTGTGCCTCCTGATTTCCCTGTTCCCATCAGTCACCCAGGATGGAAACCATTGAGCTTTCTTAACTTGTCTAATGAGTCTTAGTTAGTAAATGGTGAAGCCTAGACTCACATGCAGGCTTTTTGATTTTAAAATATATGAACTTTAAACAATGCTTCTCAAAATTTAAGGTGCATATAAATCACCTGAGATCTTTTTAAAATGCAGATTCTGATTCACTGGGTCTGGGGTGGGTCCTGAGATTCTGTATTTCTAATAAGTTTCCAGGTGATGTTCATGCTACTTTACACTGTACCATGCTATTTGTGGCTTAACTATTACCATCAATGGTAATCTAGATATGTAGAACCCAGGGAACTACTTTGGCAAATAAGCTTTCAATTCAACAAATACTTACGGAACATCAGTGGCTACAAATTGTTGAACAGTATCTGTCCTTTGTCCTCAAAGAGATTACAATTTAATAAAGAGGAAAAGCTAAGGATAAAAAACTCCTATCATACAGGGTAGAAAGTGGCATATGTCAACAGAAAGGCACAAAGGAGGAAGTGATATGATGTGTCAATTATGTCTAATTGAGGAGAAAGAAAAAGCTTCGGGAAGGATGTGTCATTTGAGAACTCTTGAAGGAGAATTGCAAGAGGAACAATATAAATGATATGATAGGAACGATAGGAATAATGCGAAGAGCATTCTGGATCAAAGAAATGGCTAGGACATGGGCACAAAGGTAGGACACCATGAGGCACTTGTAGGAAACATCAAGAAGCCCTGCTTGGCTGTGCTGTTAGGTGAGCAACATAGGGAAGAGGAGAGGAAGGATGCTGAGAAGAGCATTTTAAGGATAACCAGATGTGAACTTGGCCTACATTCCACATGTGAAAGATCAGTATGACACTCTGTTCAAGGTGTTGCTTGAATGTTTCTGGAATCCCTTTTAGACTAGCCTGTACTAGTTATCTCCCTTGAAGCAATAGAGGCTTTTTAGCCTACCTGTTCAACTCAGCAAGCATGTAATGTATAAGATGCAGGATGAAGTAAGCAGAGAGTAGGTCCTAATTAACTATTAATCAGTTGAATAAATTCTTGACTACAAGGATATATTAATGCACCAGGACTGGCATAATGACTACAGTTAAGGACATGATTGATAGCATATAAGTGACTTCTAGATAGTGCCTTTATGGCATGTAGATGACATGATAAGTATGGTTTTGGACAGCAGGAGCTAAACTTCTTAAGAATATCTTTACGATTCTAATTCTCAGTCACATACAAATTCTTATAATACTATTTCTGTATGGATATTTATTCTGATTTAACAAGTTAAGGCACATAATTTTGGGCTTACTTTAATCTCTCAGGGACTGCTCAGGTCTTCTTGATTCTTTGTACACAATGAAAACGTCAGAGTCTTTCATTGTGTCCCATCTCTCCACTAAGTCACCAAATAAAGACACAATCCAAGTTAAAATGGTACTTGCTAAGCAAACGTAGATTCAAACCATCCCAAATAAACTCACAATCCATGTTAAAAAGTGCTTTTTTGTCACTTCTAGACAATGCCTTTAGCCTCCTATTTAAATTAGACTGTTGCCCGTAGATTCCTGTGTATAAAGTCTGGCGTTGCCACTGTCAAAGAGAGTCTGGCACTTTAGAGGAGTCCCTTGCTATCTGCTTTCAATCTCTGAAAAGTTAATTGTCAGCTCCTAGTATCAAGTTGACTCGATATTATCTATTTGTGCCAAATATATATCTCCTCTGTGTTTTATTGAGCAAAGGAAGATTCAAACGGGCAACAATGCTTTCAACTCTTCACAATAACGATGTGAAAATACCAGGTATATAAGCAGTTAAGTGCTGAGGATCGGGCCACAGGGAGACTCAGAGTAACACAACCCAGGGAAGTAATTGTCTCTGTACACCTCCTTCAGAGTAATGCGGAGCACTGAAATCCTTTACTCCCGCTGAAAGACGCTGAAGATTTAAACGATGTTTTTAGGGACTTTTCTTCCTCCACATATCTTTTATTCATAGTTTCTTTGCCACCCTGGTGAAGTGGGCATTTCTGAGTTCCTTCTGGATGTTTTTGATGTCTACCGTTTCACCAAGCACTGGAATGAGTCATTTCCCTCAAGTCAACTGGAATGTGAAAATTTGAAAGTCCATGCTATGTCTGGGAAGAGTCGGAAACAGCCTTCATTTTCTTAGAAGAGATTTATTTGAGATCTTCACATTATGAGTGAGCACACTTTTGAGACCAATTTTAATGTTTTCCTTGGAAAAATAGTACACTTAAGACTTAACTCCATCCCAGCGACTGGCTTTCCTTAGTAAGGAAGCTGAACTTGAGACTTATGACTCAGGAACAACAGAACAGAGAAACAATCATTAAAAGGTAGCTTCCTGATTATTGAGCCTCTAATCGCCTCATTTTAATTAAACTTTTTCACCAACAGCTTGTTAATGCATGAGACATGTCTGTACGTGTATATTTATCTCTGTATGTGTGTATAGAAAAGCAGTTTCTATCTAGGGCAGACAGAGACTACTCACTGCGTTATGGTGGCAAATTATATGATATAAACTAAATTCTTGTACAATATAAATAGTATATAGTTTTAGAAGTTAAAAGCATAGACTTTTTTATACATTGATAGTGTAAATTCATTAGAACCTACCACTCACAAAAGGCTTTTGAAAATAATGATTAATTTCTCATAAATAACTTCTGGGCACAGCATCAAATGTTTATGTCAGTCAGAAAACTTGTTACACTAATGGCACCAAATGTTGAAGGAGTGTGAACAAATGTAATATATTTCACCCTAGCCAAGCATTCTCAATCTGATCAACTACTTTTAGTGGAAAAGGACTTTCCAGGAAGTTGAACATAATCTCCAAACAGCATGAACTTATAAGACTGTTAAAATTTTATTAAAATAAAATATGCAAAAAAGTTTCAATTTCCCTTTCTGAAAACTGAAAAATGATGTTCTTAATATTACCAACATTTTAAGCAAAGAAAATATATTCTCAAGAAAACATTAACCAATTTTATGCTTACACATTTTAATTCTAAGAAGTTGTACCCACTCAATGTTTCTCAACACACATTCCTTAACGTGCCTCAAAGTTTGTCTGAAATAACCATAAACCAGGACACCATTGGCCATTATTAATAATGAAGACTGTGAAAGAATATGTATTTAAAGCCTGATTAAAGTATATTTGAATGACCTTTATAAAATTCTAGAATACCAAGGATTATGTACGTTGACTGAGTGAGAGGGAATAACCAGAGATAAAAGGGATTTTCGATCCTAGGGAAAAAGACACCCAGGAAGAATTTAGCCATAAAACATATAATTGCAGCTACTTTAAAGAGATTTATAAATGTTTCCCTCTCTCCTCATAGTCCACCTCAGAAGAGAACTCATTCACAGAAGATTAGTCTGAAGAAGTCACAGGAAACATTTAACCTTTGTAATTATTTATGAATATCAAATTAAAATTTGCTGTGTATATTTTCTTTAGGTTAAGCTGTTAAAAATCAGACAAAAACTGATAAAGTTTGGTGTTAGCTTTCAAAGAACTTTTAAATAATACCACTAATATGTAATCAAAAATTGATAAGCCCTATGAAGGGAAATGTATAGTGCCCATGAAACAGAGTGGTAAGGAGGTGTGGTTTGAATTAGGGGATCAAGGAAGTCGTTTCCGGGGAAGAATGTATTTAAGCTGAGACCCAGAGAGTTCAAAGTGGAAGGAATGGCAGGCTTGAAAGCAAAATTGAAACAGAGCTTGGTGGGTTTGCTAAACAGAAAGAGATCATCTGGCAAGAGAAAGGAGATTCAGGAATGCAAAATTTCTTTAGAGAATCAGGCAGACCCAGACAACACAGAGCTTTGTAGCCATGGACAAGAATTTGGATTTTATTTTAAATACAATGGAAAGCTTATAAAGGTTGCATGAAGGGCAGTGACATGATACAACAAACATTAAAAAATACATGGCACTTGCTGTTATGTGAAAAATGAACTGAAGGCAGGAAAAGCGGAAAATGAGAGATTAGTAAGGGAATCTATTAGGTTACTCTAAGGAGAAATATGATGGTTTCAACTAAAGTGGTGGCACTGGTAATGGAGAGAAGAAATCAATAGATTTAAGACATATGTTGAGAATATGTGATGATATGATGTTGAAAGTAAAGGAGAGAATGTGTGAAAAGCGCTTGATTTCTGGTGTGGGAAACCGCACGGATCTAGGTGCCTATAATTAAGATGTGAAATTGCCATTCATGCAACCTCTATCTATTATCAAAAATAGGGTATTGATGTCTCTAACTCTTAGTGTTGCATTATCTATTTCTTCTTTCAATTTTGTCAGTTTTTGCTTCATGTACTTTGGGGTTCTGTTGTTAGGTACATATATGTTTATACTTGTTCAATTTCCTGGTGGATTCATCCTTTTATCATAATAGAACATTTGTATTTACTCTAGAAACAATTTTTGTCTTAACGTCTATTTTGTCTAATATTAATATAGCTCCTTAAGCTTTCTTTTCTTTAGTGCCTTTATGTTATATTTTTTCCACCCTTTTACTTTCAATCTGCTTGTGCCTTTGGTAAACAGCAAATCTGTAGGTGATTTTTTATCCATTTTCTAATCTCTGCTTTTTGATTGGAGTAATTACTCTATTTACATTTAACGTAACTATGGATAAAGTAAGATTTACATCTGCTACTTTGTTTTCTGTATGTCTTTTGTCTTTTTTCTTCCTCTATTCCCCCCTTACCACCTTCCTTTGGGTTAAATAACTATTTTTTAGTATACAATTTTAATTTCCTTTTTTAAAAATTATATATATATTTTTGGTTTTGGTTTTGTGGTTATCATGGGAATTACAAATAATGTCTTAATCCACTTTAGATTGATACCAACTTAATTTCAATAGCATACAGTACTTTGTTCTAATAGAGATCCATTCTCTCCCACTTCCTTTGTGTTATAATTGTCACACAAATTAGATTTTATACATTATAAGCTCATCAACACAGTTTTATCATTACTGATTTATGCATTTGCCTTTAAATAGGATAGTAGAAAAAATAGTTACAAACAAAAAGATATTTATTCTGTCTTTTTTGTTTACTTATGTAGTTACATTTACTGATGCTCTTTATTTCTTCATGTGACTTCAAGTTGCTGGCTAGCGTCCTTTCCTATCAGCCTGAATACCTCTTTAATAATTACTATAGGGCAGAGTTGCTAGTGGCAGATTCTCTCTCTCTCTCATTTTTTTTGGCAATATCTTATGTCTCCTTAACTTTTTGAAGGATAATTTTGCTGGGTATCGAATTCTAGGTTTATAGACTTTTTCCCCCAGCACTTTTAATATGTCATCCCACTGCTTTCTGGACTCCATGGTTTCTGATAAGAAGTAAGTTTTCAATCTTATTGAGAAGTCCTCGTATGTGATAAGTTGTTTCTTTTTGTTGCTTTCAAGATTTTCTCTTCATCTTTGTTCTCAATTAGACTCTGAGCTATCTATATATATATCTCAATTAGACTATGATAGGTATGATTATTTTTTTAGGTTTTTACCTGAAGCTCATTGAGCCTCTTGGATAACTGGATTAATAGTTTTCATCACATTTGGGAAGTTTTTGACCAATATTTCTTCAAATATCTTTTCTTTCCTTTCTCTTCTCTTCATGAAATATCTATCATGTGTATGTTGGAATGCTTTCTGGTGTCTGAAGACCTGTTGGTGTTCAGATCTCTGAAGCCCTGTTCATTTTTTTCATGCCTTTTATTTCTGGTCCTCAGATTGGATAATCTTTCTTGAACTATCAAGTTTCATGGTTCTTTCTTTTGTCAGCTGGGCTCTGTTTTTGAGTCCCTCCTATGAGTTTTTATTTTCAGTTATTGTACTTTTCAACTGCAAAACTATTTCCATTTGGTTATTTAAAAACTTTTTCCATCTCTGATATTCTTCGTGAGACATTTGTTGTCATATTTCTATTTCTTTAGATATACTTTTCATTAGTTCTTTGAACATATTTATAATAGATGGTTTAAAATCTTTATCTACCAAGTCCAAAAGATGAGCCCCCTCAGGGACATCTTTTGTCCCCTTTTTGCCTTTCTGTGTGGCACACTTCTTGCTTTACATTTTTTTTTAAATTTTTCCTTTTTCTCCCCAATGGCCCCTGGTACATAGTTGTGTATTTTTAGTTGTGGGTCCTCCTAGTTGTGCTATGTGCGATGCCGCCTCAGCATGGCCTGATGAGTGCTGCCATGTCCAGGCCCAGGATTCAAACCGGCAAAACCCTGGGCCACCAGAAGCAGAGCATGCAAACTTAACCACTTGGCCACGGTGCCAGCCCCAGACATTTTTGTTTTAAATTTCTCATAGTTTTAGAAGAAGATGCCATCTAGAACTTTTATAGCTAGAGAAGAGAAGTCAATGCCTGGCTTCAACGAACAGACTGACTCTCTTGTTAGAGGCTAATGCAGCTGGTGACCTTACATTGAAGCCAGTGCTTGCTTACCATTTTGAAAATCCTAGGGCCCTTAAGAATTATGCTAAATCTACTCTGTCTGTGCTCTGTAAATGGAATAAGAAAGCCTGGATGACAGCACATCTGTTTACAACATGGTTTACTGAATATGTTAAGCCCACTGTTGAGAACTACTGTTCAGGAAAAAAGATTAGTTTCAAAATATTACTGCTGATTGACAGCACACCTGGTCACCCAAGAGCTCAGATGGAGATGTACGAGAATAATGTTTCCACATCTGCTAACTCAACATGTATTCTGCAGCCCATGGATCAAGGATTAACTTTGACTTTCAAGTCTTATTATTTAAGAAATACATTTTGTAAGGCTATAGCTGCCATACATAGTATTTCGTCTGATGGACCTGGGCAAAGTAAATGTAAAACCTTCTGGAAAGACTTCATCATTCTAGATGCCATTAAGAACATTTGTAATTCATGGAAAGAGGACAAAATATCAAGATCAGCAGGAGTTTGGGAGAAGTCAATTACAACCTTCATGGGTGACTTTGAGGGGTTCAAGACTATAGTGGAGAAAGTACTACAGATGTGGTAGAAATAGCAAGTGGAACCCGAAGATGTGACTGAATTGCAGCAATCTCATGGTAAAACTTTAACAGGTGAAGAGTTACTTATGGATGAGCAAAGAAAGCCGTTTCTTGAGATGGAATCTACTCCTGTTGAAGATGCTGTGAAGATTGTTGAAATGACAGCACAGGATTTAAATATTCCATAAACTTAGTAAAGCAGCAGCAGAGTTGGAGAGGATTGACTCCAATTTTGAAAGAGGTTCTAATGTGGGCAAAATGCTATCAACCAGCATCACATGCTACAGAGAACTCATTCATGAGAGGAAGAATCACCCGAGAAGCAAACTTCATTGTTGTCTTATTTTAAGACATTGCCAGCCACCCCAACCTTCAGCAGCCACCACCCTGATCAGTCAGCAACCCTCAGCATCAAGGCACGACCCTCCACCAGCCAAAATATTACGACTCACAGAAGGCTCAGATGATGGTTAGCATTTTTTAGCAATGACGTATTTTTAATTAAGGTAGACATAATGCTATTGCACACTTAATAGACTACAGTGTAGTGTAAACATAACCTTTACAAGTATTGGGGAACCGAAAAATTCGTGTGACTTGCTTTATTGTGATGTTTGCTTTATTGTGGTGGTCTGGGACTGAAGCCAAAAAATATCAGGGGTATTTCCTGCAGTGTGCAACCACTAGATTTTCTGCTGGCTTTTTTTGTGTGTGTGTTTGAGGAAGATTGGCCCCGAGCTAACATCTGTTGCCAATCTTCTTCTTTTGGCTTGAGGAAGATTGGCCCTGAGCTAACATCTGTGCCAATCTTCCTCCATTTTTTAATATGTGGGAATGCCACCACAGTGTGACTTGATGAGCAGTGTGTAGGTCCATGCCCAGGATCTGAACCCGCAAACCCTGGGCTGCCAAAGTGGAACGTGTGAACTTAACCACTATGCCACTGTGCTGGCCCTCTCTGCTGGATTTTTTTAATCAGAAATTTTAAAAATTATTTTTGGTTTAAAGTAATTCTTATTTAAAATTTTATAGCTGGCTTCCTATGCGCCACCCTGATTCAGTATAATTTGGTGGTCAGCCTTAAATACCTTGTCTGTATATCTTCTACCCTTTGCCGTGGCATGCCTCCAAACCTCAGGCCATTTATAAGACAGGCTTAGCCTTCACTCTATACTTGCTCAGGGCCTCAAGTTCAGCCAGAAATGAATGGGGCCTTCTTCTTGTCCAGGGCTGTGTGTGTGCTCGTGCAGTCTTTTAGATGTCCAGAAATATGCAGAGATTTTCAAATTTCCCTGCAGCCATTTTATTCTCCAAGATTCATTTTAAATTCCTGGCCAGACTCTTTTTGGCTTCAGCTAAAATAATCACTTTAGCTGCTGCAATGTTGCCAGCAAATTGGTATTGTTTCAGTAACGACCTGGGGCTAGCACTCCTCACCTCTCCCCTTGGCCAAGCTGAAATCTGAGTTAAGTCAAAAAGCCATAATACCTTGGTAATAGAGATTTTCCACGGAGTGGATGTTTGGACATTACATTGACTGTCTGCTGGGGATGGTGTTTCTTACAGAGCTCCAAAAGACTTCAGTTCTCTCGATTTGCTGCAAGACTATGTGCTTTTCAGGGCTATTGCATGTCTGAGTGTGGAGAGCAGCAGGATGGGAATAGCCTCAACTTAAAATATCACAGATCCCCACCATCAAAAAAGGTCAATAGTTTCTCTTGCATAGATGATTTTTACTTTGTTCCTATTCTGATCATTCCTATTCACTCCATTGGTGAAAGAGGGCTCCAGTAGCCTAAACAGCACAAGCTGGGCGAACCCAGGACATCCAGCACTGGACAGATGAGACTGGCAGCAGTTTATGAGTCATTATAGGTGTAGTCTATGGGAGGAGAACACTGCATGCCATGCAAGGCCCCAAAGAGTTTGCAGTTGAAAGCAGAGAGAACCAAAAGGGGCCTTGTAATAATAGGAGAGTGGGGTGCCCTTGTTTCTCTCAGGAGAATATGACTGGCTCGTTTGAATAATTTCACTGGCTGGCAGGGAGGTGAAACCAGTTAGGTTGAGGCCCAGGCGGAGAGCAGCTGATAGGGGAACTACCTGGGCGGGGGGTGGGGTGGGGAGTGGGGGAGCTTTCCTGGTTGGGTGAGTGGGAGGCTTATCTGGCAAGAATAGGTAAACTCATGGCTAGACCTTTGGGGCCCTGTGAGACTCAAAGATATCGAGGCAGCACCTGGAATTTCAAGCCTTAAGATATAGCTCGGTGGCTTTGGTTAATTTCTAGAGTTCTAGAACTGGTTACTTTTCATTGTTGTGTCAGTTCTTCTGTGGTTTTTGTGGGAGCCTGAATGGTTCCCTGAGATTCTCACTCTGCCATTCCAGAAGTCAATCTCCAGTCTTCCTTGATTTGAGCATTAGAATTGGGCCATTTGCTGCTGGAAGACTCACCATTAAATGGAATCAGCCATTGAGACTTTAGAAAAGATCTCGATCAAAGTGATCTTCCTCAAAGGACTATCATTCTGCTCGGAATTTTTCAAATGTATCAGTTCTTGGTACAGACAAGACAGGGAGTAGGGACACATAAAATAGGCAGTGCAGAAAAAAGCTAAAAGGTTCTATTCTAAAATGTTAACAACGGTTTTCCCCTCTGGGTGATTTGGTTAAAGTGACAATTATTGTCTTCATATTATTCTATATTTTAGAAATTTCTGTGATAAGCATAGATCACTTGAATAGTCAGAGGGGTGAAAAATAAATCTCTCTCTTTAAAATTGTTGGCAATTGACAATGATAATTTAGAGTCATGGCATACTGCCATTATCAGATATTGATAATCCAGTCAGTAATAAATTATAGACAGAAAATATACTTTAAGAGAAATAATATAATTTTTTGGAGTAATATCTGTGTCAATTCTTAATTCAGCATTTTACACTAATTCTATATTCGAGTGTTAATTTCCATGTGTTTAAAAACAGGGACAATAAAACTACAGGATTGCTGTAAGCATTAGATAAGATATACATTACAAAGTAGGCATTTAGTAAGCTCTCAATAGATGTAGGTCCTCTTTTCTTCCATGGACGAAATCAAGGAAGGCCGAAGTAGGACACAGAGGTAACATCACTTTGGGTGAGTGCAGAGAAGGAAAAGTGGTGGGGATACGTGCGGAACAGCCGAGTTGGGGACTGGGGGTGAATACTTGTTTAGAGAGAGGAGCACAAAGGATCCCAAGATGTTGCAAAAGCCAAACATCACAAATTTGACTCTTGTACTTTTACGTGGAGCTGGCTTATCATCTGTATGCTATAATGGATGTTTTTCACTTTCATTTTTTCAACTACACTTAGCCCACATTTACTCTAAAGTTACTCTTTGCTTTCTGTGTTTACCCCACAATTACTCTTTTCTGTCTGATTATTGTGAGTGCTTACGTCTCTGACATTCTTATACTATCAAGGTGCTTCAAAAGAGGTTTCTATGATTTTAATAGTTTTCTTTCCTTAGACATTTGTGTTTTCTACACATTTTATGTAATATAAAAAAAAATAATTTTAGGAATCCCACAGTGGATACCAGATGCCACATACTTGAAGTTTTATTTTTTTCACTGGCCTCTTGTACTTTTGGCGTCATTGTCCGTCTGAGACCCTACCTTTTAGAAATAAATTGGTATTTATAATGAAAGAGTGTATTTATATATGAACTAATGCTATGTTTATATCTGCATGAAGATGAATATGGCTATATGTTTATATAAACTTACATATATGTAGGTATCTATAAGTTTTAATAAATTATAACAAAATTCTAGTGTAGCTTGTATGTAATCTAATTGCCAGTTGTCTTTTGGCTTGAGTTCTAATTTTTAGCTTTTCATTTTGGCAATAAAATAGAGTTAGTATAAAGAGGATAGCCAAGACATTAAAATTTATTTTTATACTTTAGCAAATTATTAAATATCATAACCAGTTTGTCATTATTAAGTGTAGTTTTTAATTTTAATGTATATTCTTAGATGAATATTTCAGACTTCACAATTCTTAATATTTAAAGTGGAACAATTTCTATTTAATGTTATACAAAATTCCTACAATCGTTACAAATGTGAAGGAATGCTTTCTAAAGCTATTATGTGCAGAAAGTCTGCAGTCCAAGGATGAGAAATCCAGCTGCTTCTGCTGCTGCAGGAGATTTGGAATAAAAGCTCTACAATATGTTTCTCAAAGAAAAAAAATAAACTACTCCAAAGGATTTTTTTCCGATCAGAATAACAAAAAAGAGCCCTGGAAAAACTTGTGAATGCTTTGTCATTTCTGCAAAACTGTGAAAACACCAAGGAGCTAGTTTACTCATCCTTGATTTCCCCAGATGGCTAAGTTCCCGTTAACTCACCAGAGAATGAGATGCAGACCCAGTGCCTTTACATGTCATTTTGACAAGACATAATGTCCGATCTTGTTTGTGTCCGCCTTTCCCTTCTACCTCAAGCCTGCTTCACTACTGGTGGTCCGCTTGTGTGCAACACAGATGTTTCTCTCTCTCCACTGCATGCTTTATTTTGCAAGTAGCTTCGGAGAGCATATGTTTCCATGTGAGCCTGTTCCTTCCTTCTCCCAGCACCTTCTTGTGCTACGTAAACAATCCTTATCTGCCCCCTCAGATCTGGGGCGCAGGAGACTTTCACAGATGTCGATTTCTTTTTCAGCCTGTTCGCCTCTGGTGAAGGCGGTCCTCAGATCGTGTCTCCCTGCCTTCTCGGCTCCAAATGACTCGGAATGCAGATTTTTTCCCTCCTTTCAACTCAGTTTCCTTCTGTGACCTCAGCATGTTTTCCTTCCCTTTCTTCTGAGTCTCTCTTTGTACTAGCTCTCCAGATGGGATCAAGGATGAGCTCTTCCTGCTCCTCATTTCATTCTCCTTACAACCGTTGGGTTTACAGGAACAGGAAGAGGCAGACTTCACACGTTGAATATTTTACTTGCACATTTTTCTGATTTCTTTGACTTTTGTTGTTTTTTTTTTTACATTTTACTCATTTATTTTTATTTGGGAACTTCCATGTTTAATTTTTTTCCTTTTTTGCTAATTGGCTAGAACGAAGCGCATTGCAGATATGCACATAGGCATATATCGCATCTAATTACCTATAAAACATCAGGTATCAGCTGCTTTAATATCGATTTTTGTTTTCTTTTGTAAAAGAGGAATCTCAGCTTCCCTCTCACTGATTCAACACCTATTTGTTGAGCAGGTACTATATGCCAGGCATTCCTCTGGGTGCCAACTTTAGGGTGGTAAACAAAATAGAGAAGGTCTCCCTTCTCAGGACATTTGTAGTCTAGTGTGAGAGACAGATAGTAAACAAGTACACACAGAATTAAGATAATTATGAGAGGATGCTAAGTGAGCTGAGATTTGAATAATAAGTAGGAGCCTGGTTCAAAAATCAGGGTGCTAAGAATCAGGGGGAATGAATGCATGCAGAGTCCCTACAGAAGGACTGACATCAGCATAATTGAGAAACTGTGACTGGGGTGTCACACTGAGCACGGCGGAGAAGGGAGGATGCAGTGACAGACTGGAAGTCTGGAGCCAAATAACTCGGGGCTTTTGAAGACAGGTAAAATTTTTCGGTTTTATTCCAAATGCCCCAAGAAACCATAGAAACTTTAAAGTGGGGGAAGTAACATAATCTTACATGTTTTTGAAACATCATTTTGACCACTATGATGATTTCTTATAGTGGTGTGAGAGGTAAGAGAGAGGCTAAACATATGATGTGGGGTTTTAAAAAAAGGTTTTTTTACATTCTTATTTTTTAAAGCAGTTTTTGGGTCCAAACAAATTGAAAAGAAGATACAGAGATTTCACATGTACCCCCTGCCCCCATCCGTACGTTGCCTCTCCCATTATCAATACCACTTATCAGTGTGGCACATTATTTACGGTTGATGAACCCACATTGACACATCATAATCCCCTAAAGTCCATAGTTTACCTTAGGGTTCACTCTTGGTGGTGTACATTCTATGGGTTTGGACAAATGTACAGTGACATGTATTCATCATTATAGCATCATAGAGAGTATTTTCACTGCTGTAGAAATCCTCTGTGTCCCCCTGTTCATTTCTCCCCTTATCCCCCTGGCACCCACTGATCTTTTTGCTGTCTCCATCGTTTTGCCTTTTAGATAATGTCATATAGTTGGAATCATACAGTATATAGCCTTTCAGATTGGCTTCTTTCATTTGGTAATATTCATTTAAGTTTCCTCCATTGATTTTTAGTGCTAATAATGTTCTATTGTCTGAATGTCATATGATATATTTTATAATTAACAACCTGAATGTAATTGTCATCAACCATAAAATGATTTATTTTCAGAGACTTTGCTAACTCTTGTGTTTTTTCCATGCCTCTTCTTAACCAGCCTGCATCATTGTTAGTAGAATGATGATGACCTCTCCATGTTTCAAATTCAAATTCCTTACTTTGGCATACAAATATTTCTAGGGTTTTACCCTTGAACTCTTTCCTTACTTCAAATTTTTCCTCTCCCATGACCCACATATTGAATCATAAACCTCAGCTCTGCCGAGCTGTGTCCTGGTTCCTCAGCTTGTGCATCTGTCCCTGCTCATCCAGCTCCCTTCCTAGAAATGCACTTCTCCTGTTGCCTGTTTGGGAAGCATCTACCACCCCCCCAACCCCAAGCTTCCTCTACGAAGCCTTCCTGACCGCCTGGTGTGTGCTCTCCCCATACTCTGCACAGACTCCTCTAAACGCTCCCCAAACATAAATATTTAGGAATGAGTGGAGAAGACTGGGAAATGCTAGAGACCTTGCAAGGACAAACATTACAAAGGGCCTTGAGGGCAGGTTAACCACTTGTTGGCTATAATCTCAAGGCTGTAGAAAGACTGAGAACTTCACTGTGAGAATAACAAGGTCAGATTTGCCCTTTAGAAAGTTCATTCTGGCAATACACTGGCAAGAGGAGGGGGTGGGATGAGACAATGAGCCTGGAAGCAGGCTATTGCATTAGTCTAGATAAGACATGATGGGGGCGTGAAACATTCACATAGTCACACACTTGGACATACACAGAAATAACAGTAGAAATGGGGAAGAAAAGATGGGTTCAGAAAGATTTAAAAAGTACCTAACTGATGAGCGATGTGTACAGGAAAGCAATACAGTAAGAGAAAGTGAGGGAGAGAATAGAATCTAGGATCCATCCCATTTCTGTCTTGAGCATCAGGTTGGATAATGGTGCAGTTCACTAATGTAGACATATGGAGTAAACATTTGGGAGGTATCTTTTCATACCAAAATTTTCATGACAATTACTGATTTTTTTTTTAATGTGCCAACAGTACACTTTCCATTTTACAAGTTAAACTATTTTTCTCTGTTTTTCTTTATTTACCTTATGATTTAAGATTTTTCCCTTTTTTTGTAAGTTAATTTTGAGTCTCCGAACTACCTTTGGTAATGCTGAAATGGAAGAATTAGGCATTTCCATACTGTATTCCTAGAAGTGGAATAACGGTGCTCCCTGGCAGGCAGTGCTGTGGTGGGAGCAAGCTGATAAGTCAGGGATACGCTGCTTGGAGAAATTAAGGCGGGGCCAGGGACAGACTTGGGTTCTTTTCCTCCTCCCCTCACCATCTCATCATAATGTTTTTGTCCTTCTACTACCCAATTCTTTGATTTCCATTTAATAGATACCCAATAACTATTTCCTTAGTACTTTGTATTTTCTTCAGAAATGGGTAAGTTGTCTTCGATTGATATAGAAACTTTAGGTCCTAAGCATGTAAAGATTTGGCAGGTTTTTTGTTTGCTTTTTGGTGAGCTTCCTCTTTTGCCATGGATTTTTTAAACTGAAAAAAAACCCACACTGAGATTTGTTTACAAAACAAGATATGGAATATTTCCATTACCCTAGAAAATTCTATGTCCAGTTTTCCGACTTCTATAGCATAGATTAGTTTTGTCTGCCTAGAGTTTTGTATAAATGACTTTGTTTAGCTTTTTCTCAGCATAATGTCTGCAATAGACATATTACATTATGCTGCATGTCTCGCTAGTTTGTTCCTTTTTATTGCTAGATAGTATTCCCTGGTATGTATAAACCATGCTTAGTTTATCATTCTTCCGATGATAGACATTTGGGTTGTTTCCAGTTTTAGGCTGTTACAAATAGGTTGCTATGGTCATTATTGTGTGAGTCTTTTTGTGGATGTATGCTTGCATTTTGGTTGGATAGATATCTCGGAGTAGAAATGCTGGACATAGAGTTGATTTAATCTGACTTTATAAAAAATAGCCAAACAGTTTTGAAAAATGGTTATACCATTTTACAATCCACATGCAGAACATTTTAAACGTAAAAATTTAGTTGTTTTCTAAAAAATTTGCCCTGAGTGTTATATAATTTTAAATATTCATTATACTTTTTAATGTAAATCCATGGTCTAAAATCTTGTCAAAATAGTGTAAGTGGCAGCTTTTGAAGATTTTACTATGAGAGGTAGCAGAAGTTCCAGGTTGCTAAGTGCTGCTGGGACAGTGTGTGAAGAGCTTATTCATTAAGCATTATATGCAAATTATTTAACTAATTTTGCTGAAGCACAAATCGGAAGAGCTTTCTCTACTCCTTGGTTTCTGTGGGAAGTTACATCCCTAACAGGAGTAATCCCAGGATAAACTCTGGAGCCATCTTTCAACTTCTTCTGTTTTCCTTTCTCTTTCAGCTTCATCCATTTGAAATCAAAAGTGTTGAAGACGTGGAACTAAGAAATAGAGCCAGCAGAATGATCTTCCTCATTGACTGGTGGTGAGGAGCACAGTTAGAATGTTCTCTTTTGAAACGGGAGAGGCTGCAGCAGCTGAGGGAAATTAAGCAGAGTGGCCAAGATGCCAGCCTGTGCTGATGTCAGGCCGTGTCCCCTGACAGGATAGGGATGTGCCTTCAGGTGTGTTTATTTAAACACTTGCCCCAGTGCTCCGATGCATTTTATTTTTTCAATATTTAAATTTGGCTGTTTTAATGAGGTTATAGTTTTGATAAATGAGCAACAAAAATTGTTGAATGTTAATTACCATGAGGCCTTAAACTCTGTACTCTACACAAAACTCAGGGAGAATCTCTCCTGTGTAGTTTAAATCCCTAATTAGAGTTGCATTTCTACCTAGCAATGGAATAGCGAAGTGCTAAATCAGTGGTTCTCAACCTGGAGCTGGGGGGGGGGGGGGGGTACTTTTGGCCCCAACTCCAGGGTCCATTTGGCATGTCTGGAGACATTTCTGATTGTCACAACTTGGGGGCAGGAGCTACTGGCATCTAGTGGGTAGGTGCCAGGGATGCTGCTAAAAGTCCTACAAGGCTTAAGACAGCCCCCACAACAAGGATTATCTTTCCCAAAATGTCAGTGCTGCCACTTTGTCAAATAATTAGTGTGGGTGGAAGAATGTTCTTAAAAGCTAAAATTGCAGACCTGAAGTATTTGCACAGTAGGAGATTGGGGTTTATAATCTATTAACAAAAAAGGACCTGGCATAGGACCTACCCTCCAGGGCGGGGTCAGACCCAACAACTGAAATAAGTGGAAAAAACAGGCTCTAAAAGGTATGGGAAACTTTGCTTTGGTTCTAGAGAGTTGGAAATGAAGTGTTTCAGAGGAGATATTGGGGTCTCACTAGAGCCGTGAGGGAAGGGGAAGTTGCTGTGCTAATTTCTTCTCAGTAGGTAGGGCACAACATCTTAACTAAAATGGGGGAGAATGTTCTGAATACCCTATTGAAGTAGCTCCCACCCCATTATTCTCCATAATGACATGTTCTTTTCTCTCTCCTAATACCATGATAAATTTAAAACTAATTGTTGTTGTTTTCTACTCTCCATTCATCCCATTGGACTGTAAGCACTGTGAAAGCCAGAACTGTATTGTGCCATTCAAAACTGTATGCCCAGTACCTGCTCAGTGCCTGCCATTTTATTAGGTATCAATAAGTACTGATATTTTTGAATTATGTGAATGAATTAAACATTTCTATAGTTTGATTTATTACCATAATCCATCTGTATCTCACAGCAGCGAGCCTTCATTTCTTCTACCATCTAAGGGAAACTTCTCCAGAGAAGGCTCATACATTATTTCTTCTTTGTTCTATTCATCTTAATAAGAAAAATTCAGCTCAAAAGCACTGCTCCTGCCTTCTCTCTCCTGCTTAAAGGCACTGCTCCTGCCATTGTTTTTGAGTGAGAGAGAACGAGCTCTTGTGAATAAGGGACAGCATTGCATTTGGAGAGGAGCATGGGCAGTTTACTTACAGTGTCAAGAAGGAAGACAGAGTATATGGAAAGCGTCATAAGTGGTAAGAAGAGGGATATGACTCATTGCACTCTCAAGCCCCAACAAATAACATTTCTGCCCTCATGATGCTCAGAGCAGGGGTTCCTGTTCAAGGTGGCAACGTGGCAGGCTCCTGAACTCACCTCCTCCCACAGACACACTGAATCTACAGCTATATATGGAATAATTCCTTTTGAAAGAAATCAAGAAACTAGCTGAGTGACTCTTACACATCAGGTGAATGAAGAAAAAACCACACATTAAAATGGGTTGTATTGTTTCCATGAAGGGAGATTGAGTGCATGTCTGGCACCACACCTTTTGTGGCTGCAGCCCAGAGGACTTGATACCCTGATTCTAATGACCAGAGGGACTTATGTTGGTGGGTTTTGTGGGACTGTGGCAAACAAAAACAAAGTTCATGGCCGCTGTCTCCCCCAGACTTGGCACAGAGGAAGTGGATAGAGGCACCCTTCTCCCAGTCTTTCCTTGAAAGGTGTCTATTTACATACATTAAAAGCTACTGCCTGGGGTCCTGCTTGCAATTAGCCTGCATCTAGGTGCTGACTAAGATTCTCTCCTTTGGGACACTGATAGGCATTGGCATATTCACAACTACTGGGAGGCAAACTGAGAACAAAGAAGCCTGCTTAGAAAAACACAGGTTTGAAAGACAACCAAGAGCTAGGGCCAGGTTGAACAATAAGGTTCATTTCCTACATGACACCACTCCTTCAAGACCAGGAGAAATGGCTGTTTTATCTAATACACAGAAACCAACTAGAGAGACAAGGAAAATGAAGAAACAAAGGGATTATGTTCCAAATGAAAGAAGCTGATAAAACCTCAGAAATAGATCTTAATAGAGTCAAGTGACTTATTTGATAAACAGTTCAAAGTAATGATCAGAAAGATACTCATTGAGGCCAAGAGAACAATGCATAAACAAAGTGAAAATTTCAACAAAGAGAAAATAAAGTACCAAACAGAAATCATAGAGCTGAAGAGCATAATAACTAAACTGAAAAATCCAATAGGGAGGTTAAACATCAGACTAGATGAAACTGAAGAAAGGATAAGTGAACTCAAAGACAGGGCAGTGGAATTCATCCAATCAGAGGAACAAAAAAATGAAATAGGGTAAAGATAGCTTAAGGGACTTATGGACATCATCAAGTGGACCGATATTTGCATTATAGGGCTCCTAGAAGAGGTAGAAAGGTTATTTAAGGAAATAATAGCTGAGAACTTCCCTAGCCAGGGGAAAGAAAGTCCAGAGAGTGCCAAATAAGATGAATTCAAAGAGACCTATACTAAGACACATTATAATTAAATTGCCAAGGTTGAAGACAAGGAAAGAATCTTAAAAGCAGCAAGAGAGAGAGAAAAAAATTATGTACCACAGAACCCCCATAAGACTATCAGCATGATTTTTAACTGAAACTTTAAATATATCAAGCAACTGTTTTCTGGTCCACAAAGTGCTGAAAAAAGAAAACTGCCAGCAAAGGATACTCTATTTGGAAAAGCTGTGCTTTAGAATTGAAGGAGAGAAAAAGAGTTTTCCAGATCAGCAAAAACTGAAGGAGTTCCCATCACCACTAGATTGGCCTTACAGGAAATGGTAGAGGGAATTCTTCAAGTTGAAACAAAAGCATGCTAATTAGGAAAAGGAAAATATTGAGAGTAAAAATCTCAATAGTAAAAGTAAATATATAGCTAATTTCAGAATACTATAATGATGGTGGGGACATCACTTTTAAATCTAGTATGAAGATGAAAAGACAAAAGTAATAAAATTATAACTACAATAATTTGTTAATGAATACATAGGACAAAAAGATGTAAATTGTGACCAAAAAAATGTGGAAGGGAGAGAGTAAAAAGCTACAGTTTTAATATACATTCAAATGTAAGTTATCAGCTTAAAACAGACTATTGTAAATACAAGATATTTTATATAACCTCCATGGTAACCACAAAGCAAAAACCTATAATAGATACAAAAAAGATAAAGAAAGTAGGATCTAAGCATACCACTGTAGAAAATCATCAAATCACAAAGGAAGAGAGCAAAATAAGAAGAAACAAAGGAACTGCAAAATATCCAGAAAGCAATTAACAAAATAGCAATAGGAAGTCCTTATCTATTAATAATTACTTAAAATATAAATTGACTAAATTCTCCAATCAAAAGACATAGAGTGGCTGAATGGATGGATAAATAACCCTACAATAGGCTGCTACAAGAGACTCACTTCAGCTTTAAGGATACACACAGATTGAAAGTGAAGAGATGGAAAGAGATATTCCATGCAAAAGGAAAATGAAAGAAAGCAGGAGTAGCTTTATTTATGTCAGACAAAATAGACTTTAAGCCAAAGACTGTAATAAGAGACAAAGGAGGTCATTACCTAATGATAAAGAGGTCAATCTGGCAAGAGAATATAACATTTGTAAATACTTATGCACCCAACATAGGGGCAACTAGATATATAAACCAAACATTAACAGATCTGAAGAGAGGAATAGACAGCCGTACAAAAATAGTAGGGGACTTGAAAATCCATTTGCAACAATTGATCAGTCATCCAGACAGAATAAACTACATGTTAGACCACATAGACTTAACAGACATTTGCAGAACATGCATTCCAATACGGCAGAATACGCATTCTTCCAAGTGCACATGGAACATTCTCCAGGATAGATCCTAGGTTAGGTCACAAAACAAGTCTTAATAAATTTTAAAATACTGAAGTTATATCAAGCACCTTTTCCAGCTATAATGCTATGAAACCAGAAATCAATCACAAGAAGAAAACTGGAAAATTCACAGTTATTTGAAGATTAAATATAAAACTGTAAAACCAATAGGTCAAAGAAGAAACCAAAGAGAATGAAAAAATATCTTGAGACAAACAAAAATGGAAATACAACACACCAAAACTTATGGGATGCAGCAAAAACAGTTCTAAGAGGGAAGTTCATAGCAACAAATGCCTATATCAAGAAATAAAGATCTCAACCTAACTTTACACTTTAAGGAAGTGTAAAAAAGAAGAACAAATGAAGCCCCAAGTTAGTAGAAGGAAAGAAATAAAGATCAGAGAGGAAATAAACAGAATAAAGAGACAATAGAAAAGATCAATGGAAGCTAAGAGTGGTTTTTTGAAAAGACAAACAAAATAGACAAAACTTGAGCTAGACTCACCAAGAAAAAGGATTCTAATAAAATTAGAAATAGGAGACACTACAACTGGTACCACAGAAATAAAAAGGATCATAACAGACTACTATGAATGATATACACCAATAAACTGGGCAACCTAGAAGAAATTTACGTATTCCTAGAAACATACAAACTACTAAGATATGTAAATCATGAAGAAATAGAAAATCTGAACAGATTGAGCACTACTAAGGAGGTGGAATCAGTTATCAAAAACCTCTCAAAAACCAAAAATCTAGGACCAGATGGCTTCACTGGTGAATTCTAACAAGCAACTAGAGAAGAATTATTACCAGTCCTTTCCAAACTCTTCCAAAAAGAAGAAAAGGGTACACTTCCAAAATCATTTTATGCGGCCAACCTTACCCTAATATCAAAACCAGACAAGGATGCTATGAGAAAAGAAAATCGCAGGCCAATATCCCTGATGAACATATGATACAAAAATCCTCAACAAAATATTAGCAAACCTAATTCAACAATACATTAAGAGGATCATATACCACGATCAAGTGGGATTTATTCCACAGATTTATTGCAAGAATGGTTCGGTATCTGCAAATCAATCAACATGATAAACAACATTGACAAAATGAAGGATGAAAATCATATGATCGTCTCAATAGACATAGAAAAAGCATTTTACAAAATTCAACATCGATTCATAATAAAAACTGTCAAAAAAGTGGGTATAGAAGGAATGTACCTCAACATCATAAAGGACATATACGACAAGCCCACAGCTGACATCATACGCAACAGTGAAAAACTAAGATCAGGAAGAAGATAAGGATGCCCCCCTCACCACTTTTATTCAACATAGCCCTGGAAGTCCTAGCCAGAGCAATTAGGCGAGAAATAAAAGGCATACAAATCAGAAAGGAAGAAGTAAAACTGTCTTTATTTGCAGATGACATATTATATATAGAAAACCCTAAAGACTCCACCAAACAATTGTTAGAACTAGTAAATGAATTCAGTAAAGTTTCAGGATACAAAATATTCATACGAAAATCAGTTGCATTTCTATATACTATGCCAAACTATAAGAGAAATTAAGAAAATAATATCATTTACAATAGCACCAAAAGAATAAAATACCTAGGAATAACTTTAACCAAGGAAGTGAAAGACCAGTACATTGAAAACTATAAGACATTGAAATTGAAAATGAATTGAAAGAAATTGAAGAAGACACAAATAAATCAAAAGATATTTCATGTTCATGGATTGAAAGAATATTGTTAAAATGTTGATACTATCCAAAGCAATCTACAGATTCCATGAAATCTCTATCAACATTCCAATGCATTTTTTTTAAAGAAATAGAAGAAACAATCCTAAAATTCATATGGAACCACAAAAGACTGAATAGGCAAAGTAATCTTGAGAAAGAAAAACAAAGCTGAAAGCATCACAATTCCTGATTTCAAACCATATTACAAAGCTATAGTAATCAAAATAGTATGGTATTGGCATAAAAATAGACACACAGATAAATAGAACAGAATAGAGAGTCCAGAAATAAACTCACGCATATATGCTCAATTAATTTATGACAAAGGAGCCAGGAATATACATGGGGAAATAGTAGCCTTTTCAAGAAACGGTGTTGGAAAAACTGGACAGCCACACACAAAAGAATGAACTGGACCACTATCTTTCACCATACACAAAAACAACTCAATTTGAATTAAAGACTTGAACATAAGACCTGAAACTATAAAGCTCCTAGAAGAAAACATAGGGGTAAGCGCCTTGACATTGGTGTTGGCAGTGAGTTTTTGGATTTGACACCAACAGCAAAAGCAATGAAAGCAAAAACAAACAACAGAGACTACATCAAGCTAAAAAGCCTCTACACAGGCAAAGAAACCAACACAATGAAAAGGTAACCTACAGAATAGGAGAAAATATTTGCAAATCATATCTGATAAGGGTTAATATCCAGAATATATAAAGAACGTATACAACTTAATAGCAAAAAAAAATCCATTAAAAAATGGACAGAGGAACTGAATAGACGTTTTTCCAAAGAAGACATACAGATGGACAACAGATTTATGGAAAAGGTGCTGAAATCACTAGTCATCAGGGAAATGCAAAGCAAAACCACAATGAGATATAACCTCACGCCTGTTAGAATGATTATCGTCAAAAAGACAAGAGAGGAGCATTGGCTAGGATGTGGAGAAAAGAGACTCCATGGGCACTGTTCCTGGGACTGTTAATTGGTGCAGACACTACAGAAAACAGTATGGAAGTTCCTCAAAAAATTAAAAATAGATCTGGGAATTTCACTTTGGGGTATATATCCAAAGGAAACAAAATCTCTATCTTGAAAAGGTATCAGCACCCTCATGTTCATTGCAGCATCATTTATAATAGCCAAGATATGGATGCAACCTAAGTGTCCATCAATGGATGAATGGGTAAAGAAAATGTGGTATGTGTGTGTTTGTGTGTATATATATATATGAAATAGAATGTTATTCAGCCATAAATGAAGAAAATTCTGCCATTTGCAACAACATGGATGGACCTTGAGGGCATTATGCTAAGTGAAATGTGTCAGACACTGAAAGACAAATACTGTATGATTTCATTTGTATGTTGAATCTAAAAACACCAAACTCATAGATACAGAGAACAGATTGATGGTTGCCAGATGTGGTGTGTGAGAGTGGGCGAAATGGGTGAAGGTGTTAAAAAGGTACAAACTTCCAGTTATAAGATTAGTTAATAAGTTCTTGGATGTAATGTACAGCACAATGACTAAAGTTAACAATACTGTATTGTAATTTGGAAGTTGCTAAGAGAGATCTTAAAGTTCTCATCACAGGAAAAATTTGTGATTCTGTGTGGTGATGGATTTTAACTAAATTTATTGTGGCATATATTTTGCAATATATACAAGAATAAAATCATATTATACTGCTAAAACTCATACATATTATGTCAATTATATCTCAATAAAACTTTAAAAAAAGTGAAAAGAGGAAAAGTTCAGGTGTTGACCATGTAGAAGGACCACTTTACTTGACCTAGTTCCTTATTAAATATGGGTAGGTGCCTGTCATTGTAGCCAGGTCTAGTGGTTAAGACTGGAAACTCTCACTCTCACCGCCGTGGCCTGGGGTTTGTTTCCTGGTCAGGGAACCATATCACCTGTCTGTGGGTTGTCCTACTGTGGCAGTTGCTGTGATGCAGAAAGCTATGCCACTGGTACAGGGTAACCAGTGGTGGACAGATTTCAGAAGAGATTCTGCACTAAGACTAGGAAGAATGACCTGGCCCTGGCCACCCTGCTTCCCCCCAAATTGGCCATGAAAACCCTGTGATAGCTGTGGAGCATTGTCTGATACAGCACCAGAAGGTGAGAGGGCGGCGCCAAAAAACGGCCAGGGTTCTGCTCTGCTGTCCACAGGGTGAGTAGGAGTTGGAATCCCATCGATGGCACTAACAGCAAACATTTCATTGTTAAATAATCTGGCAATTTCCTCTTCCTGGGCTCTTTGGTGGAAGGAGATTGGGTTCTAGGTCTGTTTTAGATTTGTGTGTTCTGAGGATCACAACATGAGAAGCATGCCTCCAACATCAGAGAATAAGGGAGGTAGGAAACAGGCATGAGGAGCCGAAGCATAGAGGTAAGGGGTTGGGGGAACCAGGAATTATGAAAGAAATGAATGAGTTAAGGGGAGAGGAAGTATTCTGGGTAAATAATGCAAAAGATAGTAATTACTATCATGGCTGAAATTAAGTATGGTAAGACTAAGAATATCCCCTGGAGAGGACACACACATTTATATAGCTGTGGAGAAACAGAAAACAAAACCAAAAACACCTCAGACACTCTTTTTATCACATAGACACTTCATATCTTTTCATTTTTGATATCATTTGTAGTTCTCTACCAGGTGTAATGAGAAATGTGATACCAAATCAACATGTTTGAAATTGAAGAGTATCTAACTATATATATGGAAGTGGAGATATATATATATATACTTATATATATATACATACACACACACACATTGTATATATACATATCTCCAATAGCACACACACTATATTACATATTACTATATATATAATTTCCATTTTTATTCCAGAGAGGATTTAAGGTACCTGAATCAATATTTTTGTGTCATCTCTGTTGCTCTAACTCAAGTCTCTGTGATTTTTAGGTCTTTGGCAGACCCTCCGGAAATTCAGCTGCTCAGAGAAAACCACTGATACTTGCCATAGTGAAGAAAGAGAAGGTTAGAAGAGCATTCTGGGACCTTTTGAATGTTTCTTATCTTTTGAGGAGTTAGGCAGAGTCGAATACATTTGTCAGCCTTAGTGAAATTTATATATTTTATGATTGAAATTGTTTTATGATTTGGGAATTTATTTATAAAGCCTTGTAAAGTTACAGATAATAAATCACAGTTATACATTGAATAAATCATTTTCACGGAAATCACCCTGTTCTTTTCTTTTATTGCACTTACCAAGCTTTGTTATAATAATAACATTTGTAACCTTATTCATTTGTTTAGTATCCTTGTTCCTTTCTTGACTGTAAGCTCCATGAAGGCAGGAGCCATGTTTTTGTTCACTTCTGTAAACCTAGGAAAGTACCCAGTACTCACTAAATGTTTAATAAATAAATATAAGAATTTAAAATATATTTTGAAAATTGACAGTGACTTTGAAAATCCAGGATGCATAATCATACTTACATGCCAAAGTGAAATTCATTCAATATTTCTGGCAAGTTCCGTGTAAGAACATTGCTCATGTTTTCTTAGGTGTCAATAGCCACATAGGTCTTGTTGCCTGATAATTATGCCTTAAATTTTTATACTCAAAAGGCAGTGAAGTCCTTTGTCAACTTTCGCAGAATGTAGTGAACACTAAGTCTCGGTTGACACACTGACCCTCAAAATTTTAGCAATTTGATGCTGAGTAAGTTGTTTGAAACACTTGCACCAAAAAGTTTGTATTTTGCCCTAATGAGGCATTCAAACACAGTATTTCTATCAATTTCTTTCTTCATAGCTAGTATCCTCTGCTTGTTATATGATTGGCTAGTGGTTAAAAATGATTGGCACATGTGGGACTACCTATGTCCCAATTCCCACCAGCTCTTAGTAAAAGTAATACATAAATATGATGTTTAATCTTAAGATCCCTTAAACACTCATTTATTCATCTGAAATACTCCAAGTCCTGTCACTCCGGGTGCCCCTGGTGACTGAGGATCCTGGGAAATGGGACCATGACCGGTCTAGTACAGATTTTCCAGCTCAGAGTTGATTCCCCTCCCCACAAACATTCCTATTGTTACAGTACTGTTCCTGGCCTTTTTAGAGCCATTTGGCAGTTTCTTGTTGATGTTATCTTGGGAAAATTTTTCTAAAACTTGGAAATAAGGAAAAAAATAATTGTAAGTCCTTCCAATATCATATAAGAAAAGTACTTCTCAAGCTTCAGTGTACACCTGAATTACCTGCTGATATTTTCGAAATGCAGATTCTAACTCAGCGCATCTCCAGTGGGGACCTAGATTCTGAATTTCAAAGAGCTCCCAGGTGATGGCAGTGCTGCTGGACAATGCTACACATTTTAAGTAGCAAGGTGTGAGGGCAAATGGTTGCAAGCCCTTGTAAAAGGCCATGTCACTTTCTGGGGCAGCAGTTCACAAACTCGTTTGCACATTAGAACCACTTGTAGAGGCTTTTAATATCCTGCAGCTCAGGCCTTACACAGTTTTCAGTTAAATCAGAATATTGGAAGTAAGACCTACTTATAGTTTTAAAACCTCCCCAGTTGTTTCTAATACGCTCTAAGGGAATACAGCTTTGTTTACACGATTAGGGCCATTTTACAGTTCTATAAAACTGGTAAGTTGTGATGGTTTTATTGCCATGTAGGACTTTAACCAATTTTGTATCTAATTTGGTACTTTAATTTCAGCTTTTATTTTTTTCCTACTGACCAAAAAAAAAATTCCAGTTTCTTAAATTTTATTTTGAACTGCCTTGTCATCTTGCTAGTTCCATCATTAATAAGGTAAATGAAACTTTGACACATAAGGCTTTGATCGTTTTTGTGTGTTTCATGCAATCTATTATAATTTCTCAGCTAGTAGCTACATTTTTCTCTTTTGTTTGAGCAGCAGCCAATATTTTTGGAACTTGGCTATGAAGACATTATAAATAAATTCATGCATTATTTTGGGGTCTCCCTATACCTCCTCCCATTCTTGGTAGAACCCTCATCAAACCAACAATTGATTACTAGTTCAGTAATTGTTGACACACTTAATCTAAATGTACATTTCTGGACATAAGATTTACTCTCTGACCTGTGCCAATTCACTATCATTTGGAAGATAGCTCTTGCTTTTATTTACAAGAGAAATGCCACAGCTTAACTATCAGCTGGCTTGGGCTTAGAGTCATTTTCTACAGTGAGGATGAGTTGGCTCTACTCTCCCCATGCTTTTCCCCAGCTTCTCCTTATGACTGATGGCTCCCATTTGCAGGATGTCAGGCCAGCATCTGAGGTACTGCCTGTAGCAAAGTAAATTGGCCCACTTAGGGATGACACCTGTGAACTTGGCTTCATCAGCACAGTAATCTTAGCAGAGGCATGAACCTGCCATTTTATCAGCTGATTGATTTCACTGAAATTTGTGATTCTGAAATTGTTCTGCTTCTCAGCTAAAGAAACCTTGTGTTAGAGATAGGCAAAGGCAAATACACCTTCGATTTAAAAAATATTAAGATTTGGTGAGAAATAGCTAAAAGTATATTTATATATTACAAATCTCATGCAAGTAAGGGCATTTAGCCTAAGATGAGTTCTTATTATTCCTTCTTTTTAGGCCTCACCTTTAATATGGTCTTTCAACTTAAAAAAAATAATGTATGTTTTACCTACATAGCTATACCTATTGCCAAATTTTCATAATGTATAGTAAATAGGTAAATATTAAGCGAGACTATAAAGTAATGACATGCCTTAGATGGAAGTTTTTCCTTTCAAGTTTGTCATCTTGTAAGTTATCCACTTATTCCAGAAGATGTTGTAATTACTTAAAATAATTTTTGGATAATTATGGATAAGAAAAATATTTTTTTATTTGGAATGGTGGTGTTATATGGTCTATTCTTTGAACATCTTCCGCCATGAGAAGTCTGCATCTTTTTGGATATATATGATTATAGAAATTAAATAGGAGTCATTTCAAGTCAAGTCTGTTGAGGAAGGTGTGGATTTAAGTTTTTAATTTACTGTGGAGAAGATACACGGTGTGATAATAAATAACATCCACTTTTCTCAAGGGGCTTGTAAACTAGTCTTGAAGGCTCTTTCCAAAAGGGAGTTTCAAAATATTTTAATATAATGGAAAAATTAATGGGATAAGTAAAATCCATCATAGTGAATACTATGAAGGACAGTATTTTGATATTAACTTTCTAGAAGTGTTTATATTTTGTTCTGTTTTTGAGTCAGTATTTATAGGTACAATATTCTAGCACTTTTTTAAGGTAGTATTGACATGATTGGTTCTACTTAAATGATTTTTTTTTGCTTTAATTGATTATTTCAGAAGAAATGAGAATTTCACAGGCTAAGTTTCAGAAAGAAAGCGAGCCACAGAAAGATGGCATTTTACAATTTAATACTTGGATTTTACTTGTTACATAAAATGTATACTACATTTTTGTATATTTTATTCTCATGACTAAAATGTTAAAGGGACTTATTTAAGCTGAAAAGACAGGGCACTAATTAGTAACAAGAAGACCTAACAAAGGAAAGATTTCACTAGTAAAGGTAAATATATAGTAAAAGTAGTAGACTAAACAATTATAAAGCTAATATGAAGGCTAAAATACAAGGGAGTAAAAATAACTGTAACAACAATAATTAGTTAAGGGATACACAAAATAAAAAATATAAAGTGACATCAAAAACATAAAACATGGGGGGCTGGCTCCGTGGCATAGCAGTTAAGTTCATACACTCTACTTTGGCAGCATGGGGCTCACCAGTTTGGATCCCAGGTGTGGACCTATGCACTGCTTGGCAAGCCATGCTGTGGCAGTCATCCCACATACTAACTAGAGGAGGATGGGCATGGATGTTAGCTCTGGGCCAATCGTCTTCAGCAAAAGAGAGGAGGATTGGTGGCAGATGTTAGCTCAGGGCTAGTCTTCCTCAAAAACAAAAAAGGGGGAATTGGGGAGCAAAAATATAGAGTTTTAGAAGGTGTTTAAAATTAACTTGCTATCAACTTAAAATAGACTGGTACATGTATAGGTTGTTATATATAAGCCTTACAGTGACTGCAAAGCAAAAACCCGTAGTAGACACACAAAAGATAATGAGAATGGAATCTAAACACAACACCAAAGAAAGTCATCAAACCACAAGGAAAGAGAGCAAAATAAGAAAGGAACAGAGGAAATACAAAACAACCAGAAAACAATGAACAAAATGGTAAGGAGAACATACCTATCAGTAATTACTTTAAATGTAAATGGACTAAATTCTCCAATCAAAAGACAAAGAGCAGCTGAATGGCTACAAAACAAGACCTATCTATATGCTGACTACAAAAGACTTTCTTCAGATGTAGGGACACACACAGACTAGAAGAGAAGGGATGGAAAAAGATGTTTTGTGCAAATGGAAACCAAAATAAAACGGGGCTAGCTATACTTAGAGAAAATAGACTTTAAAAGAAGACTGTAAGAAGAGACAAAAGTGCACATTATGTAATGATAAAGGGATCAATCCAACAAGAAGATACGACATTAGTAAATATCTATGCACCCAACATAGAAGCACCTAAATATATAAAGCAAATATTATCAGACCTAAAGGGAGAAATTGACAGTGACAGTATTATTAATACTAGGGGACTTTAATATTCAATTGACATCAACGGATACATCATCCAGACAGAAGAGCAATAAGAAAACTTCAGTCTTAAACAACACAGTAAACCAGATGGACTTGAAAGATATGTACAGAACATTTCATCCAAAAGCAGAATGCACATTCTTCTCAAGTGCACATCGACTATCTCTGGGAGAGATCATATGTTAAGCTGCAAAACAAGTCTCAAGAAATTTAATATTGAAATCACATCAAGCATCTTTTCAGGCCACAATGTTATAAACTAGAAATCAATCACAAAGAGAAAACTGGAAAAATTACAAATATATATTAGTTAAACAACATGCTACTGAACAACCAGTGGGTCAACAAAGAAAGGGGAAATCAAAAAATACCTTAAAACAGATGAAAATGAAAATACAACATTCAAAAGTTTATGGGATGCAGCAAAAGGAGTTTTAACAGGGAAGTTCATAGCAATACAGGCCTACCTCAAGAATCAAGAAAAATCTCAAATAAACAACCTAACTGTCTACCTCAAGGAACGAGAGAAAGAAGAACCAATGAAGCCCAAAGTTAGTAGAAGGAAAGAAATAATAAAGACTAGAGCAGACATAAATGAAATAGAGACTAAAAAAAATAGAAAAGATCAATGAAATTAAGAGCTGGTTTTTTTAAAAGATAAACAAAATTGACAAACCGTTATCTAGACTCACCAAGAAAAAAAGAGGGCGCAAATAAAATCAAGAAATGAAAAAGAAGTTACAACTGAGACCACAGAAATATAAACATCATAATAGACTAAACAATTATAGGCCAAATTGGACAACTTAGAAGAAAATGATAAGAAACATACAATCTTCCAAGACTGAACTATAAAGAAATAGAAAATTTGAACAGACTAATTACTAGTAAGGAGATTCCATCAGTAATAAAAAACCTCAAACAAAAGTGCAGGACCAGATGGCTTTGCTGATGAATTCCATAAAACATTGAAAGAAGATTTAATACTTATCCTTCTCAAACTCTTCCAAAAAATTGAAGAGGGAATGCTTCTAAATTCATTTTACAAGGCCAGCATTACCTTGATACCAAAAACAGTCAAAAATACTACAAGAAAAGAGAATTACAGGCCAATATCTATGATGAACATAGATGCAAAAATCTTCAATGAAATATCAGCAAACCAAATTCAACAATATATTAAAAGAATCATACACCATAATCAAGTGGGATTTATTTCAAGCATGAAACAATGGTTCAACATCAGCAATTCAATCAACATGATAAAAACCACATTAACAAAATGAAAGATAAAAACCCTACGATCAGATCAATAGATACAGAAAAAGCATTTGACAAAATTCAACATGCATTTATGATAAAAACTGTCAACAAAGTGGGTATAGAGGGAATGTACCTCAACATAACAAAGACCACATATGAGAAGCCCATGGCTAATATCATACTCAATGGTGAAAAGCTGAAAGCCTTTCCTCTAAGATCAGGAAAAAGACAAGTATGCCCACTCTTGCCACTTCTATTTAACATAGTACTGGAAGCCTTACCCAGACCAGTTTGGCAAGATAAAGAAATAAAAGTCATCCAAATTGGAAAGCAAGAAGTAAAACTGTCACTATTTGCATATGACATGCTATTAAATATAGCAAACCCTGAAGACGCTACCAAAAAACTTTTGGAACTAAGAAATTCAGTTTATTTGCAGGATACAAAATAAATATACAAAAATCTATTGCATTCCTGGGGCTGGCCCCGTGGCCGAGTGGTTAAGTTCACGCACTCCGCAGCAGGCGGCCCAGTGTTTCGTTAGTTCGAATCCTGGGCACGGACATGGCACTACTCATCAGACCACGCTGAGGCAGCGTCCCACATGCCACAACTAGAAGAACCCACAACGAAGAATACACAACTATGTACCGGGGGGGCTTTGGGGAGAAAAAGGAAAAAATAAAATCTTAAAAAAAAAAAAATCTATTGCATTCCTATAAACTGAAAATGAACTATCAGAAAGAGAAATTAAGAAAATCTCATTTACAATTACAAGAAAAAGAATACCTAGGAATAAATTTAACCAAGGAGGTGAAAGACCTGTACTCTGAAAACTATAAGACATTGCTAAAAGAAATTCCGTGCTCATGGTGGGAAGAATTATTAAAGTGTCCGTGCTACCCAAAGCAAAATACAGATTCAACGCAATCCCTATCAAAATTCCAATGGCAGTCTTCAGAGGACTAAAACAAATAATTCTAACATTTGTGTGGAATCACAAAAGATCCCAATGAGCCATAATAACCTTGAGAAAGAAGAACAAAGCTGACAGTATCAGGCTCCCTGATTTTAAACTATATGGCAAAGCTATAGTAGTCAAAACAGTGTGGTATTGTCATAAAAACAGGCAAACGGATCAATGGAACAGACTAGAGAGCCCAGAAACAAGCCCACACATATATGGACAATTAATTTATGACAAAGTAGCCTAGAATAATGGGGAAAGAGTAGTCTCTTCAATATAGGATGTTGGGAAAACTGTACAGCCACGTGCAAAAGAATGAAACTGGACCACTATTTTACACCATAAGAAAAATTCACTCAAAATGGATTAAGGACTTGAAAGCAAAACCTGAAACCATAACATTTGTAAAATGAAACATAGGCAGTAAGCTCCTGGACATCAGTCTTGGTGATGTTTTTTTGGATCTGACTCCAAAGGTAAGGGAAATATAGCAAAAATAAATAAATGGGACTACATCAAACCAAAAAGTTTCTGCACAGCAAAAGAAACCATCAACAAAATGAAAAGGCACTTGACTGAATTGGAGAAGATATTTGCAAATCATACATCTGATAAGGGGTTAACATCCAAAATATATAAACTCATACAACTCAACATCAAAAAAAATAGAATTAAAGAATGGGCAGAGGATCTGAATAGACATTTTCCCAAAAAAGACATACAGATGGACAATAGACACATAAAAAGATGTTCAACATCACTAATTATCAGGGAAATGTGAATCAAAACCACAATGAGATATCACTTCAAACTTGTTAGAATGGCTTTATTGAAAAGACAAGAAATAACAAGTGGTGGAGAGGATGCAGAAAAAAGGGAACCCCAGTACACTACTGGCGAGAATGTAAATTGGTGCAACCACTATGAAAAACAGTATGGAGCTTCCTCAAAAAATTAAAAATAAAAGTATCATACTATCCAGCTATTCCACTTCTGGGTATTTATCCAAAGAATATGAAAACACTGATTCGAAAACACCTCTATTTTCACTGTGACATTATTTACAGTAGCGGAGATATGGAGACATGGAAGCAACACAAGTGTCCATCAATAGATGAATGGATAAGGAAGATGTAGTGTAATATATATACACACACACAATGGCATACTGCTTAGCCATAAAAAAGAAGGAAACTTGCCATTTACAACCACCTGGATGGGCTTTGAGTATATTACGCTAAGTGAAATAAGTCAGATGGAAAAAGAGAAATACCACATGATTTCACTTACGTGTGGAATCTGAAAAAAAAAAACAACAAATGAACAAACAAAAATCCCCCCAAACAAACTCGTAAATACAGAGAACAGATTGGTGATTGCCAGTGGGAAAGGGGGTTGGGAGGGTGGGTGAAAAGGGTGAAGGGAGTCAATTGTATGGTGATGAATGGTAAGTAGACTTGTGCTGATCACTTTGTAGTGTATACAAATGTCAAATTATAATGTAGTACACCTGAAACATATATACAAATTTTAATAAAAAAAGAATATGTCAAATTATATTTTCCCACTAGTAGGGAAAATAGTTTATTTTTCAAAATGTTAACCTCTGCCAGTGAAGTTTGAAGTCATCAATTAAATAAAATATTTCACTGAGAACACAGGTCAAAACTGTCATAGTGTAATAAGCTGATCAAAGATCTCAAAAAACATTTCTTACTTTGATCTACCCAGCACCTCTTACTTTTTTCAGTAATGGTATCACTTATTTTCTCTTATAAATGATCTGTCGATCAGTGATCACTTTCAGTCAATGAGATTTGGGGGCAGATCAGGGCATAAACGTCTGGCCAATTAGAAGACTCTACCGACATCATTTATGATAATTGGCTCAAGGATGGGTCTGTAATTGATACTGAGCTAGTAAGAGTCAACTCCAGAATTTTTGCTTGACATTTTTGGTGTGAGGTCATCTTTTGCATCTGGAGTAGCTAATTATTTAAAATAGAAGCTATGAGCTACTGGTTGTCCATCTGTGTTACTAAATGGGGAGAGCCAGTCTGAGAAAAATGCCAACCTAGAAAAGCAGGGCTGAGAGAAAGATAACAGATGGCTTTTTTGAACACTTGGATACAATCCTACCAATTCCTGCTTTACCCTGGTTTTTCAATTAAAAATCAATGCATTGTGTTTTTGGTTAAATAGTTTGAGTTGGGTTGCTATCACTGGCAACCAAGAGTCCTAGCTGTTAACAAGTGGATGATAAAATCATGAGTTATTTAGTGGTCATCTTCTTATTCATTTTTAAGTTAAGCACTTATGAAGTCTATTGGGGCTGGCCTGGGGCTGAGTGTTTAAAGTTCCACGAATTCCACTTTGGTGGCCATGGTTCACAGGTTCAGATCCAGGCATGGAGCTACTCCAATCATCAGCCATGCTGTGGAGACATCCCACATACAAAATAGAGGAAGATTGGCACAGAGGTTAGTTCAGGGTAATCTTCACCAAAAAAAAAAAAAAAAAAAAAAAAAATTGAAGTCTATTAACCCATTTTGATAATGGAAAAAACCCAGATAAAAACCTAAATAGTAAATGTAATGAAAGACTAATTCATTTTCTTGTCAGTCAACAACATTCATTAATTGCATCTGATAAAGCTAGAAAAGAAATAGGAGTGGTTCTTAGAATGTTTCAACAGATAGAAACAAGAAAAACATATACAATGAGATCCATAACACCAAGAGTAAGAAGTACTTCAGAGAGTATTTCAGCATGGGCTGGGAAGTTACGGTAAATTATAACTAAGATCCCCTCTAAATATCAGGGTCTGTGATTTTTTTTTGTATTCTAAAATGGTAGACAAATGCAATTATGTTAAACAAAATTTAAGAGACAAAAACAATCAGAGCTTTGTGGAAATATGGGAGAGTGTAAAAGGATGGGAAGCATTCAGCTGGATTTTGAAGGAGGGAGGGAATTGGGAATTGAGTTGGTAGAGAAATTTTCTTCCATGCTAATTTTATATTCAATTCTCTTATTACACCATCAAGTTTCATTGATTGACATAATCTCAGAGCATCTAATCTCGCAAATATTCTTGTTAAATAGTTATTGTATACTTTTCATCTAAGACTTTCTAGAATATTGCTCTTAATTTGGCTTGTAAGGAAAGACTATTGAGCTACAAAATATAGACAACATGATTAGACGGATGTAGAGACAGAAGTGGAGATAAAAATTAGAGAGAAAAACACAATGATATTCATAGCAGCGTTTCTTAAACAGGGGTTCACTTTAGAATCATCCATGGAGGGGCCGGCCCGGTGGAGCAGTGGTTAAGTTCGCACATTCCGTTTTGGGGGCCTGGGGTTCGCTGGTTTGGATCCTGGGTGCGGACCTAGTACCACTTGTCAAGCTATGCTGTGACATATACTTTATATGTGTCCCACATATAAAATAGAGGAAGATGGGAATGGATGTTGTCTCACGGCTAGTCTTCCTCAGCTATAATAAGAGGATTGGTGGCAGATGTTAGCTCAGGGCTAATCTCCCTCAAAAGAAAAAGAATAATAATAAAAGATATTTTAAAAAAAGGCATCATTCATGGAGCTTATTAAAATCATACAATTAAAGATCCTGCCCCCTTGCTCCTATTCAATTGATCTTGGGTGTCTTCCAGGCATTTTTGTAGAAAGCCTCACAGATGAATAATGTTGTTTGGGCATAACCGGGATAGAGGTAAGGCAACAACTTAACATGGGTTAACCCTCACACTCAGCTATACTGCTAGACGTGCATGTGCGATGCCCCAGAGTATGCTTTCGTGGGATCTGCAATACCCTGTGCTATGATCTTATGCACATTAGCACTGTAAAACCATACCAAACACAGAAAGCAGTTTAGCAGTTTAATCCTGTGTTTCTCACGCTTGACTGTGAGACCCTCTAGTAGTGTTATACCAATTATCATCCTACTGAATTAGTGTCCACAGAAACAAATGTGAATGGAAACTCCTGTCAGGGCTCTCAAATATAGCTGTGTTGACTTCAAAATTGAGATATCTTTTACTGAACCACTTTTAAGCTAGAAACTCGATCATTAACCACAGGGTCAAGGTAGTTTGAAAGATGTTTATTTTTAAACCCTTTTGTCTTCCATAAGTGTGTAATTTGCACTAGCCACTAGGATGTAATCTTCAGTGTCAAAATGGCTAGACAGATGTTCAAGAAAAGCGAAGTATCAGTTGTCTCTCCCAACTTTTAGCTAACTGAACAACTCAGGGTATGGGAAAAACATATTCCCCAAAGAACACACCGGTAGAACATGAAGTGTTTCAAAGCTTAATTAGAAGGGTCCGTTTTGTGTTGATAGGTTTAACTTAAAACTAAAATTTTGGTTGTACTACAGTTTAGGATTTACTTACTAGATTAGAAACATATAACTTTTTAAGAGATACATGTATTGTAAAAGATCAAAGCTCACAGGCCAGAGGCAGGATACTTCTGAAGTGTCAGGAAAGTGACATTGACATGGAAGTGGGGTAGGTACTGACCCACATTCCTCACGTGGCAGAGATCTCACTCCGTTCTACCAGCAACACTTCCTTGCTCTCTCATCCTTGTTGCAGTATTATGTAGTGTTTCAAAGCAACAGCTTTTGAAATTTCTGCCGTGGTCAGAAGGTTTCGTGTGGGTTGCTGCCATATGTACATCTCTGGGTCATCTTGAGCTGTGCTTGTTTGTTTGTGGTTTTTTTGGGTTGCTTTCAGTTTTGCACAGATGTTTGACGGTTATAGTTCTCTCGGTGCCTGTGAATAAAGGCGACGCTCTATATCCTGCTGTCCTACAACTTCCGTAAAAGAGGTGTAACTTCAAAGCACTGTTTCTAGAGTACACAGTTCTTCCTTTTGGAGGAAATAAAATTTTTTGGCATTTGATCAGTTTTTATTGTTTACTTTTGAATTTTGTATTTCTGCAACCCAGATATTATTAATCAAGGCTTTACCTTACTTACAAAACTTCCAAGAAAGATGTAACCTTCAAATGCTCAGTATTGGTGGTGGTATTATAAAATGATGAAAGTGTGGCTACATAGGATAAAAATACTATTTACTAATGCAGTATGTATGCTATTGTGGTAGTGTGCTACCCCAATGCTCATTTCAATTCTATTACTTTTTACTGATGCCTGGCTATTTATTAATGGGATAGATTAGGCTAGTATTTCAGCATCCTTCTGCTTTTTGCAAGTCTAAACTAGACTGTTTATTCCAATGGAATATTCACCTTTAAATAATTATGTCTAGAAATAGCTTGAGATTCTCTCTCAACACACACACAGACACATATATTTATACACACACAATGTGAAATTCTAGCTATAATAAAGAATAACAGGATAAAATAATAGAAAAAGCCCACAGGGCTGTTGCTAGACTTCTTAGCGCACTCTGAAGTTTTCTTTCAGCATCTTGCTGCTTTCAAAGTCTACTTAGCCTGAAATATTTTCCATAACTGAATGCCCCCATAGTATAGGAGCTGCGAACCATAATCTCTAATTTAGCACCATTTTCTTATCTATACATTATTGTTTACATTAAGCGCGATATCTTTGACAATCAATTTTAATGGGCAGGTATTAACTTTCAATAGCGGCCTGCGTATAATGACAGTGATGAAGAGCATTGCAACAGAATGCTCCTAAATTAATCTGCCAGTTTGACCCAGTAACCGATGTGCATGCTAAAACACTGATGTGAATTGAAAATAAAATAACTGCACTTGACAGATATAATAGTTTAAGTGATTTCAAATTAACCACATCCCCTGACCGCAAGTGAAGAATGTGTGCTTTCCCTTGCAAGGAAACGTGCTCTGGGGGCTCGTTATACGGCGCAGAGTAAGTAAATGCAGAGTAGAGTAATTGATGCTGGGGAGGAGGGAGTGGCAGCTATTTAATGATTCTCCAACTTAGACGTAAAGATATTGCCTGCACTTCATATGTTTTTTTTCTCTTTTCAATTTGGGAACACTGTAAACTTAAAACCGGACTGTGTAGTAATTTTAAAATATGATATAGCACTTAAGAAACGTTAATCATGACAAAGATGTCTCAACTGCTTCAAGAAAACTGTAAATAACGAATGCCTTTTTCCACTGAAAAAAATCTAGATATTACCACAACCTTGATTCTTCTTTTCCTCTACGAACCCATGTGATAATTATTATCTGAATTGTTAAACCTCCTTAGTTTTTATATTGAGTCTAAAAAAATCTTACTTCAAGCATGTGTTGTTACATACAATTTATTTCTGTTTTTAGAGCATTTAGATATTCTTAAAAGATTTTTTGAGAGCCAGCCCTGATGGCCCAGCAGTTAAAATTCAGTGGCCGAGGTTCAGTTCCCGGGTGCAGAACCACATCACTCCTCTGTCAGTAGCCATGCTGTGGTGGGGGCTCACATAGAAGAACTAGAAGGACTTACAACTAGAATATACAAATATGTACTGGGGCTTTCGGGAGGCGAAAAAAAACAGAGCAAGATTGGGAACAGATGTTAGCTCAGGGCAAGTCTTTCCCAGCAATGAATAAATAAATAAATAAATAAATAAATAAATAAACAGAATAAAATTTTTTGAGTAAGTGGAAATGTCGAAATATTTTAAAAACTAAAATAAGACAGCTCTTTTCAAAAAACGTTTGGCTAACATTAAGTTTATGCTGAGGAACAGGTCAATAGCTGAATAAACGGAGCTTTCAGCCTTCCATTTTATCTAACTTGAGTATAGTTGGCAGGAGAATTTCTATTCAAGGAATGAAGGCAGCAAGGTTATTTGGTTTATTAAGATCAGGTAAGATTTCTCAGGGGCTATGATTTACCACTCATTTCTAAAGTACTGTAGGAGAGTAACATTTGCCACACCAAAATGTGTCTCTTTGGCTTGAGGATTATTTTAGGCTGATTATTTTTAAGAAACAAAAGACTCAGGAAGAAACTTTTTCTCCTCCCAACTGCCTAAAAAGAATTTAGATAGAGCATCTGTTCCAGGAAGGAGCTATCTCTATAGATAACTATGTTATAACATGAACAAGGTGTGATACACAGGGAGGAAGCTAGCAAGGTCCCTTTAATCAAAGTCTTCCCTGTGTCCCATTATTTCCAGATGGCCTAGCAAACATTTGTTTACCAAACACTAACTCTGTTCATCTTCCTGTAAATTTCCTCCTTTCCCTTTGAGGTCCCCAGATCCTGCCCTCTTCTCTTTAGTCCAGAATGAAAAAAAAAACAAAATTCATTTTGCCTGATTGTCTTTGGAATTTTTCATGCTTATGTGTATTCCCCATGCACATGCATTAAATCTGATTTTCTCCTGTTAACCTGCCTTATTTTATTTTAACTGTTTGACCAGCCATAATAACCAAGAAGGGAAGGGGGTAATGGTCCCCTTCCCCACAATATACACAGTTATTTTTATTGACTATGAAGAAATGTTTCCACAAAATTCATCCTTAATGAAAATAGAATGTAAAAAGCACTAATATATAATTTTCATTTGATTTAATTCTCCCTGAGAATTGACTTTCAGGCATTTCATTTTCATGGCCAAATTTATTTGCACTCATCAGGCTGCAGGCACAGCACACAGGTGGTGATGATTGTTTTTCCCTCTTTCACTCAGCGAGTAATAGGTAGTTCTTAGTATTTGCTAGCTTCTCTGCTACATGTTTGATGAAAAGATATACCAAAACATTTCCTCAAGCTCTGAGGGGAAAAATCCTTTTGACGAAGCGGTGAAAAGTGGTATAATACAGAAATGCTCCCAAGGGTGTTGGGAACCCAGAGGATGACACATGAGTGAATTTTTGGAAAAATTAGTTTCTGGAAGAGTTGAAGGCTCGGAGGAGTAATCTAGGAGAAGAGGGAACGTCGGAGCATTCTGGAGAGGGGGATTGGGATATGCAAAAGCATAGATGTAGCAGAGAATGGAACCTGTTTGGAAAACCATAAGTGCATGGGTACGATACCATACTGGGCAGTGTGGAGGTGATGAGGCCGGAAAGAAAGGAAAGGCAAAGAATACAAAGGTATTTAAAAAAATGTTTTGCTAATTTTTAATGCATATATTCATTCATTATATGTCAACATATATTTATATGCCATGCACTGTGCCTGGCACTTGGGACCCAACAGCAAACAAAAAGGTATGGGCACCATATTAATTTTGTTTCTTATTTATAGGAGACAGATAAAATATGTACCTTTGCAGGGAAATTTCAGGGTGTTAATAGAAGTACATGTGATGGCACCTCCAGATGCCTCGGGATTACAAAAAATTTCCAAAGAAAATTAATATACAAGAAGAGATATGAAGCGTACATGAGGATTAGCCTGATGAGTAGGGATGAATAATGGGGAGAGTGTTCTAGAAAGAGGGAACACATGAGAAGGCTTGGAGGCAAGCAGGCACAGTACATGCTGAGGGTGGTGGGGAGACTGAATGAAGTTCTGTACGGCTGGTGCTTAGAGGATTAGTGGGAGAGACAAATGTGAAAAATAAACCTGGAACGATAAGCAGGGATTATGCCGTGCAAGCCTTGTTAGCATGATACAGAGTTTGGATAGGGAGAAGCCGTAGAAAGCTTGTAGGCTGGGGAACAGCAGATGAAGTTTCAACTTGTGAAAGCTCTTTGAGGTAGCATTATGGATTAGAATGGCCAAATGAGAAAGAAAGAGCAATTTCTACTTACATTAGTATTACCTCGTTAGGAGGTAACAATAACTTTGTTTAAAGGAATAATGATGGAATTGAAAAAGTGAACAGAATTGTAAGATATAATGGATGAAGAACTGACTGATTTTAGTCACTGATTACATATGGATAGGGATAAGAATGAGTCATGGATTATCCCCAGGATTACGATTTAGGTAACTGGGAGGATGATTGTGACATTCACTTAGATGGGGGAAAAAACAGAAGTTGCAGCCATGGACAAATGATGAATATAGTTTTAGATTTGGTTCACTTGAGGTGGCTGTAAACTTACCAGTGTAAATATCCAGTAGGCATTTGGATATTTGAGTCTGAAACTCTGGAGAGACACATAAAATAGGGAAAGAAGCTTGAAAGCACTATGGAGATGGCAATTAAAGCTAAGAGAATACCATCGTTCATGGAACTGGATTAGGATCAAGCCTCATGGAACATCAATATTTACTTAGAGGAAATAGAGAGGCCTGTGAAGGAAACACATGTACCTGCTATTAGAGGGGAAATGAGAGGCTCACAATTACAGTCAGAGGTAGGATGAGGATGGAGGGCACACAGACTCACAGGCCTAGAGGAAGGCACTATTTCAAGAGCATCCAATGCTACAGAAAAGACTGAGAAAGGAGCACTGGATTTACCAATGATGATCTTGGCAAAAATAGTTTCTACTATACAGGCATGCACTACATAACATTTCAGTCAACAATGTACTGCATATGTGGCGATGGTCCCATAAGATTAGTACCTAGGTGTGTAGTAGGCTAGGTTTGTGTAAGTACACTCCATGATGTTTGCACAACAATGAAATCGCCTAATGACGTATTTCTCAGACTATATCACCATCATTAAGCAACGCATAACTGCATAGTGGATGGGGACAAATAGTAGAGGGAATGTTCTAGGGAGAGGAAACAGCACATGAAAATGCTTGGAGGCAAGCAGGCATAGTCCATGCTTGGAGAACTGAAAAATGTTGTGTATGGCTGATGCTTGGAGGATGAATGGAAGAGACAAATGTGAGAAATAAACCTGGAGCAACAACTAGAGAGCCGTAAGTTGATGACTGTGGGTGGAGCGACAGAAGACTACAAAGAAAACTCTTTCAAAAAGTGGTGCTCCAAAGGAGGGAGAGAGACAACAGGCAGCAGGTGTTCCACATAGCTCAACAACGTTTTAGCATGTTTTCTTTTTCAGGTGACAGTGACTTAAACATGTTTAAATATTGATGGGAAGGAGCCGGTAGAGAAGGAAAGGTTGAAGACAAAGGGTTGAGCTACAAGGGTGTGGTTGCTGTTGGAGAGGAGAGAAGTGAAGCTAAGAAAAGTGAGACGTGTGCCTGCTATTAGAGGGGAAACGAGATGCTCACAGCAAGAACCAATGTATGTGGTTCCTCTCATCTGGAAGGTTCCAGCAGAGGTACTCTCAGTTTATTTGGGTGGAAACTACGCTAGAAGATGGGTACGTTTCAGCATAAAGAATTATTATTTTATAGATAGTGTAAAAGTCACATGAAGAGGTAGAAAATTATTTTTCCTCATAAGCCTCATGTAGACTGAACTAGATGGTCTTTTGAAAGAAATTTCATATATTTTGTGTGAAGTTATAATGGTCACAAGGTACTTGAGAAGTAACCCGGCCATAGCAGTGGCATATGAACGAAGATATCCATTTTCCTACCTCCAAGAGGAATAGAAATCACTGTCTCCCTCATTAAGGCAAAGAAGAAGCTGGAGTAGGTGAAGATTAGGCCCATTTGCAACCACTTGAAACTGATGCCAAAGTTTGTGATACCCAAGCAAGGATGGAGACTTGTATTCAGATTTCCTCTGGGGAGACATGCTGTCCTAATGGGAGAGGAGAACTTAAATAGAGGACCACAGAAATGATAAAAAGATAAGCTGGGTTGGGGGCAGAGTTAGATGCTGCAGAAGCATCCACATAGGATTACTTTCTAAAGGCTCAACCATCACGGCAATTAGTAATATAAGAAGTGGATTAGATAAACAAATGCATAGTTCTCAAAGGTACAAACTCTGTGTTGTTTTGGGACTAACTCTGTAATTCCAGCACTTATTTGTTCTGGAGAAGATGGTTGAGGTGACGTTTAGTAAAATGGTTGGTATCCCCTCTTAGTCACCTTAACCATGTTTATCTAGAGTACATTTCGTTACCACATTGTAGAAGACCAAGAGAAGAGAAATACCAACCAGTAATTGCTACCTAGCCCAGATACCGTAATCACTTAATTTTCCTCCCTATTGGAAAATTCTTCTTGGGGGACAGAATACAGGGACATGGTCACATGTGTGACAAAGTCAATGGTAGTAACAATTTGCCTGGGTGTGTGATTTGTATTTGGCCATAGAAGCTTGGTGTAGGTATAGGTAAGTGTAACATTTGCATTCTTCCATCATATATTAATTTATTTAACGTTGACTAGAACTTCTAAGAACTATCATGATCTGCATTTTACAAATGAGGAAACTGAGGCACAGAAAGCCTAAGTAACTCAGAACTAGCCACATCAGGGTTTGAGCCTAGGAACATTGTTTCCAAAGTCCATGCATTTAACCAATATAGGCAAGTTACTTTTAGCCATCTGTTTCCTAATGAGATTAGGCTGGAGATAACATTAAGAACACTATAGAGAGGGGCTGGCCTGGTGACACAGCAGTTAAGTATGCATGTTCCACTTCAGCGGCCCGGGGTGCGCTGGTTTGGATCCCGGGTACGGACATGGCACCACTTGGCAAGCCATGCTGTGGTAGGCGTCCCACATATAAAGTAAAGGAAGATGGACATGGATGTTAGCTCAGGGCTAATCTTCTTCTTCTTCAAAAAAAAACACTATAGAAAAAATTTTGATTCTGGCCATGAGGAAGTGCTAGGTATTGAACTTATCCTCCTGCCTAAAACAAATATAAAACTAGATAATATATTTTTCTGGCCTATATATATGAAGAAATTATTTTTAGGCACTGGATAGACACCACAGAGCAGTGATCCTTGAGAAAAGAGAAGTACATAAGCTGAGCTCCATATTAGGCTGCTTTTCTGTCTGAGGGCTTTTTCCGCATCGCAGCACAGGAAAGTGGACCCAACCACATGTCTTCAGTTTTGTTTGGTAGAAGATACAGAGGTTGGATGTAGGGCTGCAGACTTTTCAGAATTTGTGGGTTAGCTGGGCAGATTGGAGGAAGCTGTGCAGAGAAGGAGTGCCACAATCTTTATGAAGCGTTGGCTAAAAAGTGAAACCTTGTTGAGAGTAGCCACTGGTGGGTTTGAGCTGAATAGAGATTCCACAGGTCCTCCTGTGCTGGGAAATGTTGAAGTTCTGACCAGTCAGAGTGAGGGGACCCTGGTGTACGTCCTGGACGTACAACTGATTTCCCAGAAAGGCTGTGACCTGAAATTCGGGCCACTCTAGCCCAAGGGTACCAACTGTTCTAGGCTTTCCTAAGTTTGAACAAAATTGGGCAAAGTAAATCTGACATGCCAGTAAACGAGCTCTCTGCCAGAACAACTCTTTAAAACAAAACTGATGGAGAAGAGGCAATCCAAGATGGCAATGGGAAGATCTTGAACTCACCTCCTCCCATGGAAACACATGAAATCTGCAGCTACATATGGAAGGATTTCCTCTGAAAAAGACTTCAAAACTAGCCGAGCAGTTCCTTCACATCAGCAAATGAGCAAAGGGCCTTGTGGAGGCTGGCAGGGGAGGCTGAGCTGTGGTCTTGTCATAGACCTACCCCTGGCCTGGTGAACCGCAGTTGGGATGGAACTCGCAAACCTGGAGCTTCTCCCTGAGGAGCAAAGGGCTCATACTGCACATCATGCACCCCAGCTTTTAAGACCTGCACCTGAGAGATGAACTGCCAAAATATCTGGCTTTGAAAGCCAATGGGACTCATGTCCACGAAACCCAAAGGGCTGTAGGGCACTGAGAAATGCCTCTTGAAGGGCTCGCGGGCGGCCTCACTCATCCAGACTTTATGTCAAAGAGATTCATTTGCTAATCTTAATGTGTTGGCCTGAGGGGCATGGGCCTGTTGGTATGCTCTCCGGAGAGAGAGAGGCACTGGTGGGTGCCATTTCTGCATTCTCCCTCTAACTTGGTAAGGCCGGCAGGCACCTTGTTTTCGTTCTTTTTTTTCAGCAGGTGTCATCTTCATGCTCTCCCTCTTCCACATCCTACAGCATCTGTGTCTCTCAGAGGGGAGCTTTTATGCATGTCTGGTGCCTCGGTTTTTATGTGTGGTGGTCTGGTTTTCATGGCTGCAGCCCAGGGGATGCTCCTTGATCACCTGGCTCTGGAACCAGGGGAGCTTGCGTTCCTGGGTCCTATGGGACTGTAACAATCAGACTGTTCTGGGCAGACTCCTGCCCCCAGGGCACTGCACAGACAGCAGACTGAAACACGCCCTTATCTTTCTGAGAAAGAGGGCTTTTTACTATTCCAGGAACTTTGGCCTGAGGGAAGGCTTCTGGTCTAGCACACTTCTAGGGGCTTATGGAGCTGCTCTCAGGAACGGAGTCCAGAGGATGCCATCTTTGTGCTGTCCCTCTGCCTTACTGGTGTCTCCTACAAAGGAGCTTATACCTTTGTCTGGTGTCCTGACTTCTGCAGCTACTGCCAGGGGCCACCTCTACATTGCCTGGCTCTGCTGGCTAGTGGGGCTTACGCTGGTGGGTCCCACAAGACTGTGACCAATGGAGAAAGAGTTCCTAAACAGCTATTACCCTCAGGGCACTGCAAGAAGCAACAGACCCAGGAGCTCAGTTTTTCTGTAAAAGAGACCTATAAGCTTATGGTTGTGGCTGCAGCCTGAGGGGCAGGCTTCTAAGTAAACACACATCTCAGGGCTAACTTAACCTCTCCAGAGACCTTGGAAGGAGAGCCCTATCTTCCTGCTCTCCATCTGCCATACTCCAGAGGGCCAATTTCTCTCAGAGGGGAGCACTTACACACGTCTGCTGGCCAACTTTTATGTACGGTGCCCTGGTTTATGTAGCTGCCACTTGGTGGACCTCTTAAATGACTGGTCTTGGTGGCCAGAGGGGCTTGCATTTCTGGGTCCCAAGGGACTGTAATAATTGAAGATACAGTTCATGGCAGGCTACCACTTCCAGGGCACTGCACAGACAGCAGGCTGAAACATGCCCCAGTCTTTCTGAGAAAGAGGCTTTTTTACTGTTCCAGGAAATTTGGCCTGAGGGGAAAGCTTCTGGTCTGGCACACTTCTAGGGGCCTACATAGGTGGTCTCACGAATGGAGGCCAGGAGATGCCATTGTTGTGCTCCCTCTGCTTCTCTTCAGCTTGCTTCTGTCTCCCAGAAAGGAACTGATACACTCAGCTGTAGCCCAATTTTTGTGATTGTTGCCCAGGGGATACCTCCAGATTGCCTTGTCTGGTGGCCAGCAGGGCTTACACTTGTGGTCCCACAGGACTGTATATATTTGCAGATATGAAAATCTGCTGTCTGAGGGCCTGATTTCCAATCAGCCAGAACCTAGGAGCTGACTGAAAGTCCCTCTTTGGTACACTGATAGGTTTTGGCACACCCTAAGGAACTGGGAAATATTAAAAATAAAATAGGCTGCTTGGACAATCACAAAGGTTCAAGAGGCAATCAAGAGCTGGGGCAATGTTGGACAATAAGAGTCACGTCCTACATGAGGCCACTCCTTAGAGACTTGGAGAAGTGGCTCTGTTATGTAATGCATATAAACAGAAAGTCAAGCAAAATGAGGAAACAGAGAAATGTGTTCTTAACAAAAGACCAAAATTAAAACTCAGAAAGAACCCTTAATGAAATGGAGATAAGTCATTTACTTGACAAAGAGTTTGAAGTAATGATCACAAAGATGTTCACTGGACTTGGGAGAAGAGTGGGCAAACACAGTGAGAACTTTAATAAAAATAGAGAAAATACAAGAAAGTACAAAATAGAAGACATAGAGCTAAAGAATATAATTGAACTGAAAAACATAGTAGAGGGGCTCAACAGCAGACTAGATGAAAGGATCAGTGAACTCAAAGACGGGGCAGTGGAATTCACCCAATCAGCAGCAAAAAGAAAAAAGAATTTTAAGAAGTTAAGATAGTTTAAGGGAGTTGTGGGAAAACATGAAGCAGACTAACGCTTATATTATAGGGGTCCCAGAAGGAGAAGACAGGGAGAAAGGGTCAGGAAATTTACTTGAAGAAATAATGGCTGAAAACTTCTCTAATGTGGGGAAGGAAACAGACATCCAGATCCAAGAAACCCAGTGAGTTCCAAATAAGAAGAACTCAAAGAGACCCATGCCAAGACATATGATAATTAAAATGTCAAAAGTTAAAGACAAAGAGAGAATCTTAAAAGCAGCAAGAGAACTTGCTTGGTATATACAAGGAAATCCCCACAAGACTACGAGAAGATTTTTCAGCAGGAACTTTGCAGGCCAGAAGGGAGTAGCACAATATATTCAAAGTGCTGAAAGAGAAAAGCATCTAACCAAGAGTACTCTGGTAAAGTTATCATTCAGAATTGAAGGAGAGATAGAGTTTTCCAGACAAGCAAAAGCTAAAATAGTTTGTCACAGGTAAACTGGCATTACAAGAAATGTTAAAGGGACTTCTTTAAGCTGAAAAGAAAGGGTGCTAATTAGTAACAAGAAAATATCTGAAAGTATAAATCTTACAGGTAAAGGTAAATATATGGTAAAGGTATGGATTAATCACTTATAAAGCTACTATGAAGGCTAAAAGACAAAAGTAGTAAAAATAACTATAACTATAATAATTATTTAAGGGATATATAAGATGAAAAGATGTAAAATGTGACATCAAAAACATTGTGGGGGAGAGTAAAAATGTAGAGCTTTAGAATATGTTCAAACTTAAAATACACTGTTATAAATATAGATTGTTGTAGCTAAGCCTCATGGTAACCACAAAGCAAAAACCAATGGTAGATACGTGAAACATAATGAGAAAGGAATATAAGCATACCACTAAAGCAAGACATCAAACTGCAAAGGAAGAGAGCAAGAGAAGAAGAAAGAAGCAAGACAAGACAGCCAGAAAAAAATTAACAAAAAGGCAATAAGTGTATACTTATCAATAATTATTTTAAATGTAAATGGACTAAGTTCTCCAATCAAAAACTTAGAATGGCTGAATGGATCAAAAAACAAGAACTATCTATATGTTGCCTACAAGAGACTCACTTCAGATGTAAGGAAACACACAGACTGAAATGAAGGGATGGAAAAATATGTTCCATGTAAATGGAAACCAAGACAAAACTGGGGTGCCTATACTTAGATCAGACAAAAGACAGACTTTAAAAAGAAGATTGTGATAAAAGACGAAGATGGGCATTACATAATGATAAAAGGGTAAATCCAACAAGAGGATATAACATTTGTAAATATTTATGCACCCAATATAGGAGCACCTAAATATATAAAGCAAATATTATCAGACCTAAAGGGAAAAATTGACAGCAATACAATAATAGCAGAGGATTTTAATACCCTACTTACATCAACGGATAGATCATCCAGACAGAAGATCAAAAAGAGAACATTGGTCTTAGATGACACTTTAGACCAGATGGACTAAATAGATATATACAGAACCTTCCATCCAAAAGCGGCAGAATACACATTCTTCTCAAGTGCACATGGAGTATTCTCTAGGATAGATCATGTGTTAGACCACAAAACAAATCTTAATAAATTTAAGAAGGCAATAATATCAGCATGTTTTCTGATCACAATGTTATGAAAGTAGAAATTAGTTACAAGAAGAAGACAGAAAAATTCACAAATATATGGAGATTAAACAGCATGCTACTGAACAAACAATGGATTAATGAAGAAATGAAAATATACCTTGAGCCAAATGAAAATTGAAATACGCTGTACCAAAATTTATGGGATGCAGACAAGCAGTTTTAAGAGGGAAGTTCATAGGGATAAATGCCTACCTCAAAAAACAAGAAAAATCTCAAATAAACAACCTAACTTTACACCTCAAGGGACAAGAAAAAGAAGAACAAATGAAGCCCCAAGTTAATAGAAGTGAGGAAATAACAAAGATCAAAGAGGAAATAAATAACATAGAGAATAAAATGACAAGAGAAAAAAAATCAGTGAAATTAAGAGCTGATTCTTAGAGAAGATAAACAAAATTGACAAACCTTTAGCTACATTCACCAAAAAAAAAAAAAAAGCGGTCTCAAATAAATAAAATTAGAAACAAAAGAGGAGAGTTACAATTGATACTACAGAAATATAAAAGATGATAAGGACAACTATGAATAATTATATACCAACAAATTGGACAACCTAGAAGAAATTGATAAATTCCTAGAAGCATACAATCTTCCAAGACAGAATCATGATGAAATAGAAAATCTGAATAGACTGATCACTAGAAAGGTGACTGAATCCAGTAATCAAAAACCTCCCAACAAACAAAAGTCCAGGACCAGATGGCTTCACTGGTGAATTCTACCAGTCAAAAAATAATGAATACCAATCCTTCTCAAGTGCTCCCAAAAATTGAAGAGAAGGGAACAATTCCAAACTCATTTTGTGAGGTCAGCATTACCATGATACTAAAACCAGACAAGGACACTACAGGAAAAGAAAATTGCAGGCCAATATCCCTGATGAACATAGATGCAAAAAATTCCCAACAAAACACTAGCAAACTGAATATAAAAATACACTAAAAGGTCGCACACCATGATCAAGTGGGATTTATTCCAGGGTTGAAAGGATGGTTCAGACATCAGCGACTCAATATGATAAACCACATTAACAAAATGAAGCCTAAAAATCATAAGATCATCTCAATAGATGCAGAAAAAATTTTTGACAAAATTCAACATCCATTTATGGTAAAAACTCTCAACAAAGTGGGTATAGAGGGAATATACCTCAACATAATAAGGAACATATATGACAACTCCACAGCTAACATCATACTTAATGGTGAAAAGCTGAAAGCTTTTCCTCTAAGATCAGGAACAAGATAAGTATGCCCACTCTTGCCACTTTTATTCAACATACTTGTGGAAGTCTTATCGAGAGAAATTAGGCAAGAAAAAGAAATAAAAGTCATCCAAATTGGAAAGCAAGAAGTAAAACTGTCAATCTTTGCAGATGCCATGCTATCAAATATAGAAAACCCTAAACACTCCGCCAAAAAACTATTAGAACTAATAAATTCGTTAAAGTTTCAGGATACAAAATACACATGCAAAAATCTGTTCCATTCCTATAAACTAACAACAAACTTTCAGAAAGAGAAATTAAGAAAATGCCATTTATAATTTCATAAAAAAGAATAAAATACCTGGGAATAAATTTAACCAAGAAAGTGAAAGACTTGTACCCTGAAAGACACTAAAAGACATTGATGAGAGAAATTGAATAAGAAACCAATAAATGGAAAGATATTCTGTGGCCATGCATTGGAAACATTAATACTGTCCATACTACCCAAAGCAATCTGCAGATTGAATGCAACCCATATGAAAATTCCAAAGACATTTTTCACATAAATAGAACAAACAATCCTCAGATTGCATGGATCTACAATAGACCCTGAATAGCCAAAGCAGTCTTGAGAATGAAGAACAAAGTTGAAGGCATCATGCTCCCTGATTCCAAACTATATTACAAGGCTATAGTAAACAAGAGTGTAGAACAGATAGCTTAATGGAACAGAATAGAGATAGAAATAAACCCATGCATATGTGGTCAATTAATTTATGACAATGGAGCCAAAAATATACAATGGGTAAAGGACAATCTGTTCAAAAAATGTTGCTGGAAAACTAGATCCCTATTTTATACTATACACAAAAATCAAATCAATGTGGATTAAAGACTTGAATGTAAGACCTGAAACCATAAAACTCCTAAAAGGAAACATAGCGGGTAAGCTCCTTGACATTAGTTTTGACAACGAGTTTTTGGATTTGACACCAAAAGAAAAGGCAACAAAAACAAAAGCACACAAGTGAGACTACATCAAACGAAAAAGCTTCTGTACAGCAAAGGAAGCCATCAACAAATTTCAAAGGCAACCCACAGAATGAGAGAAAATATTTGCAAAGCAGGTATCTTATAAGGGATTAATATCCAAAATACATAAAAAACTCATACAACTCAGTAACTAAAAAAACCCATATATTCTGATTAAAAAGTGGACAGAGAATCTGAATAGACATTTTCCCAAGAAAACATACAAATGGACAACATGTACACGAAAAGATGCTCAATATTGCTAGTCATCAGGGAAATACAAATCAAAACCACAATGAGATATCACCTCACACCTGTTAAAATGACTATTATCAAAAAGACAAGCGATAACAACTGTTGGTAAAGATGTGGAGAAAAGGAAACCCCTTGTGCACTGTTGGTAAGAATGTAAATTGGTGCAGCCATTATGGAAAACAGGAGGCTCCTCAAAAATTTAAAAATAGAACTACCCTATGATCCAGCCATTCCAGTTCTTGATATTCACTAAAGGGAATAAAAACACTAACTCAAAAAGACATCTACACCTCCATGTCCATTGCAGCATCGTATACTATAGCCAAGACATGGAAACGACCTACATGCCCATAAACAGATGAATAGATAAAGAAAATGTGGTATATATGTATACAATGGAACACTATCCATTCATAAAAAAGAAGAAAATCCTGCAATTTGTGACAGCACAGATGGACCTTAAGGGCATTACGTTAAGTGAAATAAGTCAAAGAAAGAAAGACAAATATTGTTTGATTTTACTTACATGTGGAATCCAAAAAAACCAAACTTACAGAAACAGAGAACAGATTGGTGGTTACCAGTGCGGGGGGTGGGAGGTGGGGAAAATGGGTCATGGTGGTCAAACGGTACAAACTTCCAATTATGAAATAAATAAGTCATGAGGGTGTAATATACAGCATGGTGACTATAGTCAATAATATTTTATCATATATTTGAAAGTTGCTAAGAGAATAGATATTAAAAGTTCTCAACACAAGAAAAAATTGTAGCTGTGTGGTGACAGATATTAACTAGACATATTTTGGTGATCATTTCACAATATAGACATATCAAGTTATTATGTTGTATACCTAAAACTAATATAATGTTGTATGTCAATTATATCTCAATGAAAAATAAAATAAATGTCTCTTTCTCACTCACCCTGGAGACAGCTCTAGAGACCCTGAGATTCCCAGTGTATCCCCATCTAGAATGAGAAATGGCTAGGCTGGGCCATTGACAACTGAGATCTTAGTCTCAAATGTCTGCTCCCCATTGACTATGAGACTGTTTAGGCAGAATTCCAAAATTTCCCTCAAGATTACTGCCCCCTGTGTACAGCCTCTATTCTGCAAGACTATGAATATGATGGGATATTGCTCCCGTGATTAGGTTTTGTTACATGACACAATTGACTTTAGGCCTGACTTGATCAAGTGAGCCTTAAAAGGGACAACACTCCTGGTGAAAGAGGTGTGAAGTGTGAGAGGGATTTGACAGGAGAGAGATGTTTCCATCGTAGTTCTGAAAATGGGGGTAGGGGACAAATGGCAAAGAATGTGAATAGTCCCTAGGAGATGAGAGGCGCCACCAGCTGACCGCCAGCATGTAAACAGGGACTCAGTCTTACTGTCACAAGGAATTGAACTATGCCAACAACTTGAATGAGCTTGGAAGCAGAATCTACCCCAGAAATTCCAGAAGAGCTTTCAACCTGACTGATATTTGATGTTAGACTTGTGAGACCCTGAGCCTAGAACCCAGTCATGTGGTGCTCAGACTTCTGAGCTACAAAGTCATGAGCTAATAGATGGGTGTTGGTATAAGCCATTAAGTTTGTAGTAATTTGCTAGGTGGCAATAGAAAACTACAGCAAAGATCTTTGATAAATTACATAATCATTCCGTTTGCTCATCAGTAGAATGAGAGTAATAATAGTATTATTAAGCATTTGTTTAGAGGATTAAATAGATTAAAATAAAGCACTCAGTTGAGGATTCAAAGAATGTTAATTACTACCCCATTGCGCTGTTTTGAGGATTCAGTGAAGTGATACCTAAAATGTCCTCAGTATACTGCCTGGTACCTAGTTACCTGCTAACAGTGTTATCAGTTTACTGTGGTTAGAGGTGAAAAACCTTGATGTAGACTCTTCTTGGACCTCTAACCATTCCCTATATTCTTTCTTTTGAAACTTTTAAATTTTGACTGAAAATTAATAGCCAGAGTATCATGGCCTTAAAACAAGCCTGGCTCTTTTTCTAGCCACCAATGAACGGGTTACTAACATCCAACACATGGGTCTTTTGGCAGGCAATTCAGATCTCAGCAACTTTCCTCTTCGAGGAAGACGTTAGTTCTGAAACGAGATTGTGCACCACACATTCTGAGTGGGGATACTTCAGTCTGTACTTGGGGTTCATCCATTGCTCATAACGATGAGTACAACCTACAACCATATACTACAAAAACCCCAAATCCCCCCCATTCTTGTTTTATTACATTGACAGGGAGGGTGGCACTATTTTATCATAAACCCAAGGAATGTAACTCAAGGAATTTCCATATTGACAGTATGCTTAATATCAATTGTCAAATCTCTTATAAAAAGATACCCAGTGAAGTATGAATCAAAGAAACAGTGTTATTTATTTATTTGTACTTAATTTGCGGAAATCAGGGTGTGCCTTTCACTGGGAATGAATTCTCAAGAATTCAAACATAACAGCTTACTTGAAGGGAAATCGTGGCTGAATAAATTTCAGTTTCTAGGGTTAAAAAACGATTACAGTAAGACTCATGATTGAGTTCACACTCTCTCTCTAAAGCAACCACACATTTCAGAGTCATTGTCTGCCACCTTACAATAACAGAAAACATCTGTATAATGGCCTATAACATTACACGGTGCATTACAATTAGAAATGTGCTGAATTGGTGGATTGAGGGTTTATTTATGGTCCATGAAACAAAAGATTCTATGAGCTTCTCATGAAAACTTAATAGTTCAAGGGAATAAAATAAATATTTGAGTGCAACAATTACATTTTAAATGGTATTATCACTAGAGAAACTTAGAACATCCAAAAAGTTGCAATATCAGTGTTGAAAGAAACCCATTACTAGTTAGCTGGAAGCCTTTATTATCAGAGAGGCAAAGAATGAGAGAGAATTATGAAAAAGAAGGGCATGCCTTCTAGGTTAATATAATTTCTATAATTGAGTAAAATTTCTCTTAATTGCTCATAAAATCAAGTCTCTGAAAGTCTTGGTGAGAGCAAACAGATTTCAAAACATTGAATTTTTTAAAGAACAGAAAAAGATCTTTTGCCATGTTGCCATAAAAACTGGCAAGTTTAAGTAGCAGCAATTCATGAACTGTTTCTAATAGAAGTCATCAGTTACCCCACACAACATCTCCATGTGTGAGAGCAAATAATTAGAGTTCGTGAACAACATGTACTTCACTTCCAGATTACAGGTAATTGTATACACATTTAAATTTGTTTATTTTGCATGCATAATCTCATATTCATGAAGATAATTTGATCATTTGTATCTGATGTTTGGGAAAAATTATGGTGTCTAATCATGCACCCAGATTTCTTGAAGTTTTGCCCTGCTGTGGGAAAAATTCTGTGTCATATCAGAGAAAAAGCTTTCATTTAACTTTCAGAAGTATTTAAAATCAAAAGAACAGCAATGGTCAATGACATTTTTAGGTGGTGTGGCACCCATATTTATTATAGGAAAATTCCAGAAGATTTTATTACAATTGAAAACTTTGTCATGAACATCTATGTTGTTGTTTTGGTAGAAATCTACTCTGTTTAATGTCCTAAGGGCTAGATTTGTAAAACTGTGCTATATTACTTCTATTTTTTTATTTCATTAAAAAGTCAAAATTATATGGTCTACTCTTTTTTTGATACTAGAAAAAACTGTTCATTAATGAATAATTTAAAATATACACTTATAAACAATGATTGTGTTGAAATTCAAATCTTTTAGACTGCTTTGTACTCACGATAGCTATTCCAAACATATTACCACAGGAGACTTATATGCTCTCTATTTTAGCACTGACTGCTTCTTGGTTTTCAGAATGGGTTTAGGATTTCTCCAAACTAACCTAAAAGACAGGAATTCTGGTAGTCCCTCTATTAAACATGCATCATTTGTAATGATTTTCCACACGATTATCCCAAATAACCATGGAAGAACACAAAGCTGTCAATCAACGGACAAAGGGAAGGGGTCAATGCCATGGACTATCTGCTACCAAGGAGAACTATACTGTCCATTTGCCTGCAGCGCGCGGTTTGAAGATGTGTAATCATCGTGTATTAGAGTCTTGATTTCAGAGAGAACAGTGAGGCCACAGAGGGGTATATGGATTTGGACATACAGCTCAAGAAAAAGGGCCTTCTTTATTACGTAAAAAATATTTTAAAGGGATATTGCTAGACAAATAGTGGATTTAAACTAGCCATATAATAACTTGGATTTTTAAACTTCTTTTTATTCTTTTGGATTTGATATCATATAAGCAGAATATTATTTTATATCACGAAAACTTCTGGACTGATTAAACGGGGAAGAATTGTCCTGACTTGGAGAACAAAGAAAAGAGAAGGGAGGAAAAGAATGAAAAAGATGGATGGGAGAAAAGAAGAAAGAGGGAGAATAAGGGGAAGGGAATTGGAATCATTTAATGACTTCAAGATCACTTAAATGAGCAGAGAGGAAACACATGTTGCACAATATTTCATGGCACCATTAATCTAACACTTACCAATGACTGTAGGAAATAACGTGTTACTGAGTGGAAAACCAGCCAATTGTGTCCCACATCATATGTGCAGCAGTGGCTGTAGGCTGGGTCTTCCAGGGAGTGCATGTCTGTAGTTAGAGTTTAAGGAGAATGTCTTTTACTCCTGAATCTAGTCGGTTGGAGGTAAAAAGTAGCTACTGCTTTATGGTAATGAGTCAAACTTTCAGTGAGCACTTCAAGGGCCAGCGACTTTGCAGTGACTTCATTCCAATTCTTAAGATATCTGTTACTTACTTTTAGGGGTGAGTTTCCTTTAGAAAATGCTGAAATCTCTCCCCAGACTCAGCAAACTGTTTCATCATTTGCATTGTTAAGCACATAACTGAAAAAAACAAAAAAGGATGCATATGTAAAATCTACATGATGAAAATAGTAACCAAGAATTTTAATTTTAAAACATTAGGTAGATTAGATCACTTTATTTAAAATCAACCAGCCCCATTTCCTCTGCTCGCATTACTGATTCCTGATATCCTGCTTTCCCTTTTTTATATAAAAAAAATACCTAGTTTACTTACTCTGTCGACGGTTCATTGTCTGTCTTTCAAGCTGGAACACACATTCTGAGGTTTTCATTTGTGCTATGATGGGTTGCATGTGGACAAGTTGACTCAATGCTGCATGGCTACCAGAATCAGATTATGGTGAACAGAGTGGTAACAACAGGGTGTGCTGTGCCATTTTGGTATTGTTTTTTGAGGATACTAAGTTTCCCCTCAAGTCTACTGTATATCACAAAGTCGTTCTCCAAAATTTTATTTTTTCAACATGTGAACCCTATATTCACCACTGTGCATTCAGTCCCAACACAGTGCCTGATAAATGGTAGTTCCTCAATAAATACTTATTGAAGGAGTAAATAAAATGCCAAAGTAAGACTTTCCAAAGGCAACAAGGAAAACATAGGATTGATTAAATAAATGAGAACTATAGGCAGTGAGTTTAATAATTCATAGAGAACAGAACAAATTTCTCTGAGTCATTTATGAAACCTTCAAGGAAGAAGGAAAATTTTTCAAGAACATAGTTTTCTATATAACTTTACGTGTCCCTATGTGATTATTTTTTGCCCTATCCCTGAATAACTTGTACTATTATTTACTTAGAATTTTTCTGTAATTGATCCAGATTTTTACTTAAGTAGACCTACTTAAAATTCAGTTTTATGATTGGAGGACTGGCATCACTTGTTTTAATATGAGGTAAGAGTAAAATAGACACATATGGTAAACAAAATACATCTTTTAAGTTCCAGCTAGACCCTGTTTCTTTAAAAGGTTCTGAGCTTGAGACAGATTAGCAAGTTTCAGAGAAATATTAAAAACAAGCTAAGGTCAAATTTGACGTTAGCCGGAAAGACTGAGAAGAGAATCATGCTGTGAGTGAACGGTCTAAAATTTCATTTCTTTGTAGCACATGTAAGCACCTCCTGTGCAACCTCAAATCATCTTGCATTCCACTGAAGTGTACCTGTCCACACTTTAGGAAAGGTCTATAAAGCAGCTACTGACAAGATTGTGAAGTACCACGCAAAGAGGAAGAAGAGGATGAAACATTTATTGACGTCCTACTATGGGTCAAACATTCTGTAAAGTAATTTATGTACATTTGTTCCATAATCCTTCTCTGACCTCACGGCATCACTTGGTGTGTGAAGCACATTTACAGAGCCTGCAATTGAATATGATAGAAACCATGGTCAAGATCATTTAGTTTTTACTTTATAATTTCCTAATTTTAAACTTTTTTTTATAGATTGCATATTAACATGGCACAAAACTCCAAATCCAAGTGTTGTCTATGAATGCCATTCGCAATGGCAACATAATGAAATTCTCCCTTCCATCCTGTCTCCCAGTCATTCAATTTCCCCCCAAATATTAGCAATAGTTTTAAACAGAGGGCAGCAGACAGCACACATTGTTCTATAAATTGCTTTATTCACTTAACAATGTATCTTGGACATACTTTCAGAGGAAAGAGAAATTTTAGTTAAGGAAAGTGTTTTAGTTAGGGAAAGATAGGCTACTTAATGCCAAAAACCCCCCAAAATCACTGGCTTAGAGAACAAAGAAGTCATTTCTCACTTAAGAACAGTCCAAAATGAGTGATCCTAGTGAATAAGGAGCTCCATGCCACAGAGGCCAGCGGTAACTATGCCATCTTATATACATGATTGCCAAGGTCATCCTGATTACATGACTTTCAAGGTCATTCTGATTATTTCCATTGTAGAGAGTAGGAGACAAAGAGTAAAAGTCAAGGGTCAGATCTTTTCTCTTAATCAAGTAAAACAGAGATTGCAAATAACCTTTCCTGTAACATGCTATTGATAGAGTGTAATCGCTTGACCACAGCTAGCAGAAAGAGAGGCTGAGAAAAGCAATCCCCAGCTGGGCAACCATGTCCAAGTTTTAACATTAGTATGTCAGGAGGAAAGAATGGATTTTGGTGAACAGGTAACAAGATACATAGTATATTTATGTTGATTGAATAATCAATGAAGAAATTTCATCCATCATTTTAGAAATATTTAAATTGTTTCTGTTACAGATTTTTTTTTAGGTATGGTTATTGAGTTAGAACCTGACAAGTTGTGACAAGTGTACACAGTCATGCAGTTTCCACCACGATTGTCATATTGAACATCTCCTTCATTCAAAATAGTTCCCACGTGCCGCATTGTAGTCAAGTCCCTCCCTTGAACCCTAGCCACTGAAGACAAATCATATATTTTCTGTCACTATAATTTGGCACCTTTTTGTTAGCCCTTTTCTCTCTCCTCCCTTCCCCTTCCCCGCTTCTCCCTTCCGCTCTGATAATCACCAATGTATTCTCTGTGTCTATGTGTTTGTTTGTTGTTGTTTTATCTTCCACATATGAGTGAAATCATACAGTATTTGCTTTCTCTGTCTGACTTATTTTGCTTAGCATAATACGTTCAAGGACCATCCATGTTGTTACAAACGGCAAGATTTCATCTTTTTTCATACAGTTGAGTAGTATTCCATTGTGTATATATACCACATCTTCTTTATGCATTCATCTGTTGATGGGCACTTAGATTGGTTCCAAGTCTTGGCTATTGTGAATAATGCTGCAATGAACATAGGGGTGTTTATATCTTTTGAATCAGTGTTTTCATGTTCTTTGGATAAATACCCAGCAGTGGAATAGCTGGGTCATATGGTAGTTCTATTCTTAATTTTTTGAGGAGTCTCCATACTGTTTTCCACAGTGGCTACACCAATTTATGTTCCCATCAGCGGTATGTGAATGTTCCTTTTTCCCCACATTCTCTCCAACACTTCTTATTTCTTATCTTTTTAATAACAGCCATTGTGATGGGTGTGAGGTGATATCTCACTGTAGTTTTGATTTGCATTTCCTAATAATTAGTGATGCTGAATATATTTTCATGTGCCTATTGTCTATCTTTATATCTTCTTTGTAAAATATATATTCAGATCCTCTACCAATTTTTTAATTGGATTGTTTACTTATTTGTTGCTGAGTTGTATGAGTTCTTTATATATTTTGGATATTAACCCCTTATTGAATATGTGACTTGCAAATATCTTCTCCCAATTGTTAGGCTGTCTTTGCATTTTTTTGATGGTTTCCTTTGCTTTGTAGGAGCTTTTTAGTTTGATGTAGTCCCGTTTGTTTATTTTCTGTTTCACTTGCCTGAGGAGACATGATATTCAAAAAGTTACTGCTAAGGCCGATGTCAAAGAGCATACTGCTTGTGTTTTGTTCTAAGAGTTTTGTATTTTCAGGTCTTACATTCAAGTTTTTAATCCATTTTGAGTTAATTTTTGTGTATGGTGTAAGATAATGGTCTACTTTTTTTTTTTTTTTTTTTGCATGTGGCTGTCTGTTTTTCCCACCACCATTTATTGAAGAGATTTTCCTTTCTCCATTGTATGTTTTTGGCTCCTTTGTAGAAAATTAGTTGTCTATAGATGTGTAGTTTTATTTCTGGGCTTTCAATTCTGTTCCATTGATCTGTGCATCTGTTTTTGCGCCACAACCATGCTGTTTTGATTACTATGGCTTTGTAGTATATTTGGAAAACAGAGAGTGTGGTGTGTCCAGCAAATCCCTATTTCCTCCTCCCTTCAGTCCCTGGAAACCCATTCTACTCTCTGCTTCTATGATTTGACTTTTTTGGATTACTCATATAAGGGGAAACATGCAATATTTGTCCTTCTGTGACTGGCTTATTTCACTTAACATGATGTCCTCAAATTTTATCCATTTGTCACATATGGCAGGATTGTTTAAAGCTTTTGACATTATGAACAAAACTGCTAGGAAAATCTGAATACAAGTCCTTTGTGATGTATGTTTTCATTTCTCTTGGGTAAATATGTAAGATGGTGATTGCTTGGTTATATGGTAGCTATATGTTTACTTTTTAGAACCTGCCAAGCTGTTTTGGAAGTGGCTTCTCTGTTATTCAATCCCACTATCAATGTATGAGAGTTTCAGTTACTCCACATTCTTGTTAACATTTAATTTTGCCCATCTTTTTAATTTTAGCCATTTTAGTGGATGTGTAATGATATCTTATGGTGGTTTTAACCTGGATTTCCTTAATTACTAATGATGTTCTTACTAAAGATGTAAGCATATTTTCATGTGCTTATTTGCCATTTGTATATGTTTTTTGATGAAGTGACTAATTCGAATCTTATGCCCTCTTTTAATTTTTATAAGTTACATTTTTAATGTAATAATATATAAGGAATACCAAGTATTGATAAGATCTTAAAATTCTCTTGAAATTTGGTATTAAGAGCAGGATCCCATATAAATCAATTCTGGCTAAATTTTGGACTTTCTTATAATAGGCCATAAATTAATGCTTATTTTGTAATGACTAAACAGAAAATGTTTGGAAATACAACATACAAAACTTATGGGATAGAGAAAAAGCAATAAGTTCATAGCAACAAATTCCTACATTAAGACAAAAGAAAAATCTCAAATGAACAACCTAATTTTACACCTCAAGGAACTAGAAAAAGAAAAAACTAAGCCCAAAGTTAGTAGAAAAAAAGAAGTAAAGACCAGAAAGGAAACAAATGAGATAGGGAAGAAAGAGACAATAGAAAAAATTAATATAACTAAGAGCAAGGGTTTTTTGAAAAGGTAAATGAAATAGACAAACGTTTAGCTATATAGTTACCAAAAAAAAAGAAGAGATAGGATTCAAATAAACAAAATTAGAAATGAAAGAGGAAACATTACAACTGATATCACACAAATATAAGGAATCAGAAAAGACTACTATGCGGGACGGCTCCGTGGCCGAGTGGTTAAGTTCGGCCCAGGGTTCGGATCCTGGGCGTGGACATGGCACCACTCGTCAGGCCACATTGAGGCAGCGTCCCACATCCCACAACTGGAAGGACCTGCAACTAGGATATACAACTATGTATGGGGTGGGTTGGGGAGATAAAGCAAAAAAAAAAAAAAAAAAAAAAGGATTGGCAACGGTTGTCAGCTCAGGTGCCAATCTTAAAAAAAAAAAAAAAAAGACTACTATGAACAATTTAATGCCAACAAATCAAAAAATAACCTAAGAGAAGTTGATAATTCCAATAAACATAGAACTTACCAAAATTGAATCATGATGGAATAGAAAATCTGAACAGACTGAGCACTAGTAAGGAGATGGAATCAGTAATCAAAAACCTACCCCCCCACACACACAAAAATCAGGACCAGATGATTTCACTGCTGAGTTCTACCAAAGATTTAAAGAAGATTTAATACCAATCCTTCTCAACTTTTTAAAAAAATAGAAGAGGAGGGAACACTTCCAAACTTGTTTTAAAAAGCCAGCATTATCCTGATACCAAACCTAATGACACTACAAGAAAAAATTTGCAAGCCAGTATCCCTCATGAACATAGATGCAAAAATCCTCAAAAAACATTAGCAAACCAAATTCAACAATATATTCAAGAGCTCATATATCATGATCAAGTAAGATTTATTCCAGAGATGCAAGAATGGTTCAATATCTGCAAATCAATCAATGTGATATACTACATTGACAAAATGAAGAATAAAAATCATCTCAACAGATACCGAAAAAGCATTTGACAAAGTTTAACATCTTTTCATGATCAAAACTCCAAGCAAAGTGGTTACAGAGGGAACATATCTTGTCACAATGAAGGTCATACGTGACAAGCCCACTGCTAACATCATACTCAACAGCGGAAAGCTGAAAGCTTTTCCTATAAGATCGGAAACAAGGATGCTCACTCTCACCACTTTTATACAACATAATACTGGAAGTCCTAGCCATAGCAATTAGTCAAGGAAAAGAAATAAATGGCATTCAAATCACAAAGGAAGAAATAACACTGTCTCTATTTGTAGATATCATAGTATTATACACAGAAAACTCTCAAGACTCCACCAAAGAACTGTTAGAACTAATAACAAATTCAGTAAATTGCAAGATACAAAATCAGCTGTGTTTCTATAGACTAACAATGAACTATCAGAAAGAGACATTAAGAAAGCAACCTCATTTACAATTGCATAAAAAAAAATACCCAGGAATAAATTTAACCAAGGAGGTGAAAGTCTTGTACATTGAAAACTATAAAACACTGACGAATGAAACTGAAGATAACACACATAAATGGAAAGATATTTTATGGTCATAGGTTGGAAGAATTAATATTGTTAAAATGTACATGCTACACAAAGCGATCTTAAGATTCAATATAATCTCTCTGAAAATGCCCATATGATTTTTCACAGAAATAGAACAAACAACCCTCAAATTTGTAGGGAACCACAAAAGATCCTGTGAAAATTAGTAAAGGGAAACATTTAAAATGGAAACAGGAGGCCAGAAGGGGGAGCTTCCATGTGGTACCACTTGAGGTCAATGACAGAAAAGATAGTCAGTTACCCAACCTAACAGAAAGGAGTCATCAACAGGAAAGAATCATCAATAATAGGAAGAAACGTACATTGCATCCCAAACAGAAATGAACTACCCCAGCAACTCAGCCAATAAGAAACCATCACCACCCTGAACTCTTGCTTTTTTCCCATGCACTTTCGTTCAAAACAATCCTTCCCAACTTCCTGCCTTTTCTTTATAAAATAATGTTCCTCTCCCTCATTTGTTGGATTTGCCATAACATGCACATCCCAAATTGCAATTCTTTGGATATTTGTGAATAAAATTGTTTCACTGGCAAAATAACTGGCTGTTTTCTTTATAAGGTGACAACACTGAATAGCCAAAGCACTCTTGAGAAAGAAGAACAAAGCTGGAGGCATCACACTTGCTGATTTTAGACTATATTACAAAGCTATAGTAATTAAAACAGTACGGTACTGGAATAAAAACTGACACATAGATTGCTGGAACAGAATAGACAGCCAAGAAATAAACTCACACATATGTGGTCATTTACTATACGACAAAGGAGCAAGGAACATACAATGGAGAAAGGAAAGTCTCTTTGATAAATGGTGCTGGTAAAACAGGATAGCCACATGCAAAAGAATAAAACTAGACCACCATCATACCCTATATACAAATAACTTGAAATGGATTAAAGATTTGAACATAAGATCTGAAATGATAGAACTCCTAGAAGAAAACAGAGAAGGTAAGTTTCATGATATTGATCTTGGCAATGATTTTTCGGATTTGATACCAAAAGCAAAGGCAACAAAAGTGAAAATAAGCAAGTAGGACTATATCAAACTAAAAACTTTTGCACAGCAAAGGAAAGCATCAACAAAATTAAAAGGAAACCTAAATAATGGGATAAATAATTATAAATCATATATCTGATAAGGGGTAAATATCTAATATATATAAAGAACTCATACAACTCAATAGCAAAATACCACAGTCCGATTAAAAAATGGGCAGAGGAGTTGAATAGAAATTTTTTTCAGAGAAGACGTACAAATGGCCAACAAGTATATGAAAATGTGCTCAACATCACCACTCAGCAGAGAAATGCAAATCAAAACCATAATGAGGTACCATCTCACACCTGTTAGAATGGCTGTCATCAAAAAGACATGATCTAACAAGTGCTAGGGAGGATGCGGAGAAAAGAAAACCCTAGCACACTTTTGGTAGGAATGTAAACTAGTACAGCCACTTTGGAAAGCAATGTGGAGGTTCCTCTAAAAATTAAAAATAGAGTTACCATAAGATCCAGCAATCCCACTTCTGAGTGTGCATCCAAAGGAAATGAAATCAATATATCAAAAAGATATCTGCACTCTCATGCTTGTTACAGTGTTACCACAATAGTCAAGATGTGGAAATAACTTAAGTGTCTGTCAGTGGATGGAGGGATAAAGATATGATACAACACTGTATCATATAATTGAAATATTCCACACAATGGAATATTTTTCAGCCATGAGAAGGAAAGAAATCTGGCCATTTGCAGCAAAATGGATCGATCTTGAGCGCATTATGCTAAGTGAAATAAGCCAGACAGAGAAAGACAAATACTGCATGATATCACTTTTATGTGGAATCCAAAGAAAAAAAGTGCAACTCTTAGAAACAGAGAGTAGAAAAGTGATTGCCAGGGCGGGGGGCGGGGAGTGGGGAACAAAAGGAAGAGATGGGTAAAAGGGTGCAAACTTTTAGCCATAAGATGAATAAAGTGTGAGAATTTAACGTAAAACATGGTGTTTATAGTTGATAACACTGTATCGTATAATTGAAATTTGTTAAGAAAGTAGAACTTAAATGTTCTCACCAGAAAAGAAAAAAAGATAAACATGACGGACGTCGTAGTTATCTAGACAGTGGGATCCTTTCACAATGAATACGTACGTGACATCACCGCCACGTACACTTTAAATCTTACACTTTTGTTTGTCAGTATACCTCAATAAAGCTGAAAAAATAGAGAAAACGTTTGTATTATGTCAAACACATTTGTAACGCTAATAGGTGCTAAGCTTTAATAAAGCTATTTTCACCATGATGCTAAGGATTTTGCTTAACTTTCCGCAATTTCACATTAGAAAGGCCTCTCTCCTTAATGATGTGACCATTAGTCAAGTGCCTGCAGCTGTCACTCACTGTAGTACTTTCCCAAATGGAATACTTAATATTCAGAAGCTCTTAGTAAAAATGATAAATTTAGGTATAGTTTACCATTGTAATCCCATTATTTTATTTTAAATGTTCATATACATTTTATAACACAAGAACCATTCTTAATATACTGAATATGAACTAAGAAATACGTATACTTTTCACCACATGCATATAGGAAATACTCATATATTTGAACAATGATTAAAAATCCTACAATAATTCTGGACATGTAATTCAATCAGCTGGTCAAAAACATGTGATTCTTTTCTATCTTAGAAATTAGTGAAAGAACATTTTAGAGCATAGTCTTAAGACAAAAGCCATTCTGTAAACATTTCATAATATTGAGGACATGGTCATGCCGTGGTTCTAGCAATCCTAGGGTTTTGGATACACTTAAATCTTTGTTTCTTTATTGGAAATCCACTAATGTGAAACAGTTATTTTAATTTTTAAACAATCAGAAAAAATGGAGATCAAAGATTCCTAACAAACTAGTTCAACTATATGATCTAACTCCCAGGTCATCATCTAATTAGCCAGATGATATCAGATAGTCACTCTATCTGGATTCAGTTTCTCTACCTGTAAGTGATGGATTTGTATTATCAGAGAATCTCTAAGAATGCATTCAATTCTAAAATCCCGTAGTTTGAAGTATATTTTAATAAGTGTAGATTTCAGAAATTAATGTTTATTTTGCTTTTCCCATTGCTTTTCCTTTCCTTGCATTATCTTGTTCTATACAAAGTTTTGAGAAATTAACGTATATATTTCCCTCTAGACATTTTGGAGAACATGGCCACCACTCTCTGAAATAGCACCACTATATACAACCTTGTTCACCAGGATCTTGTCACACTGGAGAAGTTTCTGGTAAGAGTGCCCTGCTTATAGGGGCAAGATTATGATTTTCATTTTTGTTCTGTGATTTCCTATTTTAATTTTGAATTCATTGTCCCATATCACTTCTGATATCTGAACCTATTTCAGTGACCATTTGGTTGAGTGTGAGTAGTTTATATGTGCCATTGAGAAACAATAGTCATCCTCTCCATTTAGAAATTTCGTCAATTTGTTTATCTGATGTTTGACTATGGTTAGAGTCAGGTTTTAAATTTTGGGAAGGAAACCATGGAAATGATGCTGTGTCCTTTCTAGTATGTCATGTCAGGAGACTCCAGTTGGTTTGTCCTATTGCTGGTAATGTTAACTTTGAGTACTTGACTGCTTTTGTAAGATTCATCCACTGTGAAGTTACTGTATTTCCTTTCTGAGTAACAACTAATTCTCGGAAGAATACGTTGGGATATGTAAATATCCCCACCAAACTTTTCTCACTAGTTTTAGCCATCACTGATGCATGGCTAAATCAATAATTTCTATGATGGTTGCATCATGATGATTTTCGAACTTTCTTATTATTTTTTCCCCACTTATTTATATTTGGCTTACTTATTTATATTAGTATGGACTCATATAAATTCTTATTTTATTTCATGAATGTTCTATTATTCCCATTATTCATTTTCATGAAATTGTCCCAGATTTTCCCAGTGTGAGCCACTTCAAACTGGCTTCAGTGTCTTTTTGACATATTCTCACTATTTTATTTAGCAATTCCTTGGATTATACATTACAACAAGATGCTCTAGACTCGTCTTGTACTTTCTCTGCCATAGCTCTGGACTCAGCCATTTCTCTAAGGAGCTCCAGCTTCTTTAATAGGGTATGGTACACAGAAACTAATATGTGAGAGCTAGGTTTGCTCGTTGCCATAGGAGTAGCTCTGCTTCTAGGCTCTTTCAGCAGAAGAGCTACAAAGTTTAAATATGCATGTGTCTACATCTTCCTGTCTCTAGCTATAATTTTATTTCTATATCTCTATGTTAAAAACTATGCATTCATACTACTACCTCCAATTTGATTTATTATAACAGAGTTCATTCTTGTCTTCTCCATTTTCATATTTTTCAATTCCTTTCTCCAACAGGCAGAAATATGGCTTTCATTATTCCCAATATGTTTACTCATATGTTCAATCCTAAAGCCACAGACGGTAATTTTAGATTTGCTAACCCATACCACAGTGAACTGGGCTCCTTTTGAGTCCTAAACTCCACAGTGATCTTTAACATGGTGATCTGTAATTTTCATGATTCAGAGAATCAGAGAAATTAAACATGCAGTACAATTCTTTTCCTACTGTACTAAATGTGTAGAAAATCTCTTCATTCACACTTCCTTTTTATTGCTAAAAATTGTCTCTGAAAAGGTGCCATTTGATTTAGATAATGGATATCTGTTTTTGTTATTCCTGTTCAAGTCTGTCTGTTTCACTTTGTTAGGCAATGACAGTTGCTACATGAGTATCATTAAAAGCATTAGTGACATTTTTTGGTTATATATAGGAAATAACTAAATAGTATTCAAAGCTTACGATTCATCAGCTATAAGCATAGTCATACTCCTGGGCAATTACTGTATATCCTGAATGTCAGCATAGCTTATGCATCTTTCTCTATTGTTGCATATAATTTTTTGGAAACCTAATTTAGATTGAAGCTTTATTGTGTTCAAAGGCAGAGGCAGAAGGGAGCCTTAGTATTATTCAAACCTGATAGCTATGGATTTCAATATCTATTAATCTCTAGGCCAGTGCTCTTCCCTTACATACAAATAAAAGCTAATAATTCATTAATATATAAAACATGACAATGGTCACGGCATAGAACTCCATCTATTAAAATATAATATGGCCTTGGCATACCCTCTACACAAAACACAACCCATGACCCTTTCCTGGAAAATCACTTCTCGGCTCTGTCATATCTCAGCTGTCCCTCGTTATGACTGGGCAAACATTTCACAGTAATAAGTGTGTATTTCCCCCAAAGCATACATTCTTCCCTCAACTCAGCCTCCAGACTGCTTTTATCTCGCTCAGTGAGTTGTTCATTTCTAGTTGCTGTGGAGTTGAAATCAAATCAGCCAACAGAATTTCCCATGGAAAGTGCCAACCATATCTCATATGGGGCCGCACAATGGGGAGGGAGCAGATTTATTGAGAGAACAAGACTTACATATTTGGATGAGCGACATTTAAATTGTCTTTAGGCAAATGTTTCAGCTGAGCTCAGGGACACAAAGATATTCATGACTGTGGGACGTAGGCTGTAGATTGGATAGGATTTGGAGAATTGGGAAGGATAAGGAGGGCCCTATAGATGGAGAGACTACTGTGGGTAAGGGCAGAGAAGAGAAAATCCACTTGAACTTCTGAATTTGTATTTCCCTCAGGCAGCACAAACTCAGTACATCCCAAACTGAGCCTATTCTCCCTGTCCCCCAAGTCTGTTTCCCCTCCAGTTCCCCGTGTCTGTGAATCCAGCATTTACCCTGTGGTCTATGTCAGGAAACTAGGAGTCATCCTAGTCAAAATAATTTCATTCGTGTTACCTCCCCACCTCCCATATTCTGTCATCCAGGCATCCAGGTCAATTCTATAGTCTGAAGGAAACTTCATGCTTTTCTTCTTGGCGTGGCTCTGCAAATTTGTCCATGTTTTCTCTCCAGCCTCATCTCTCACATTACCCTTTCTGCTCTGTCTATACAGAACTGTTTAGAGCCCCCCCATTGTCTCATACATTCTCTCTGTTTTGGACCTTTGCAGCTGGTTTTCTTTGGCTTTCAGGACTCGACTCGTGCATTACCGCCTGTGAGAAGCACGCGCTGCTTCTCCTCTCCCTCACCGTAGCTTCATCACAGTTCTCAGTACATTCTATGGCAGTTGCCTGATTATTCCTAGATCTTCCCAACTGTCCTGTGAACATTTGCAGCTCTTATTTGTCTTAGCATCTGCTGGGAAACTAGCATATGACAGGCATTGACTAAAGGCTTATCCAACAATAACAAAAAAAGAATGAATTAATGAATATTGGAGAAGTATAAATAGCTCAGGCTGCTTGGAGTCCCGGATTTGTGTTAGGCAAGTTATGAGTAGGACATAGATCTGAAAGGATTGTGCAGGCTCTTAGGATTCTATGTCCTTTGGATTCTAGGTCCTGTGCAGACCACAAAGAGTCACTGATGTTTTTATGGCAGATAAGTGACTTAATGAAAGCAGTGCATTAGGAAGACGAACCACGGTGACAGGAATGCCTGGAGGAAAGGGGATTAGTGTTGCGAGACTGGCTGGGAGGCCAGGTCAATAATTCCAGTGTGAGACAATGAAGGTCTGAGATGCGGTGATGGTAGGAATAGAAAGGATGGGTACACCCATAAAGTAAACAAAAAGAGGTTCTTTAATGTTTATTAAAATTTGGAGAGCAAATAATGAGCTGGAAACTTTTTTCTTTGTATATGCCAGCCAAAAGTCTTTCATAAAATTTAAAGTGAGTCATACAAATTAATTTAAAAAAACTTATGCAAATGAACAAAACAGATGAGGAAAGAACTCACAGAAGAAATGTTACAAACATCAGGAAAAAATCCAACCTCATTAAGTAATCCAAATAATAAAAAAACTGGTAATTCTTTGGTCATAATCCTAAACTGTGGTCAAGTAACAAAGCAGAACTGGGGTTAAACTCATCTCAGTTGCTCAGCGACACTTTGCATGGGTACTGACGACTCTGGAAAGTCAGACTATGGGGGACAGTGTCACACGTTTGAAAGGTAGCCAACCAGCAGTAGCCTCGCTCCTGTAACCAGGCTGCCATGGCTGACGGTCACCTAATCCCTAACTCTCTCATTTGTGAGTCTTTTAATTCCTCACTCCATACTTCTCAAAGCTGTATATGTAAGATCAGCTCTGAGACCCTATGCTTTATAAGTACGTCTCTCTCATGCACAAGCGAGCAATAAAGTCAGCTTCATTTTATCTTAGATAAGTAGTCTCTGCCTCCAATGGGTGAAGAAGTCTCTCTAATGCACTTCAGGTGGGAGAATAAATTGCCACAGCTTTTATTTAAAGAGATTTAGTAAAAATTCATTAAGAGATTTTGAAAGTTTGAAATTTTTGACCTAATAGTTTGACTCTGGGAAAATATCTTAAGAAGATCAGAAATGAAGTCTTGATTATAGAGATATTCATTGTGGGTTATTTCTACTAGTGAATATTTTAAAATGGCTTCAATGACCCGAAAAAGGAAAATGGTTGAATGAATTATGAAGTGTTTAGTCTAACGCAGTCCCATTTGTTAAGTTTTTCTTTTGTTTCCCTTGCCTGAGTAGACTTGGTATTCAAAAAAATGCTGCTAAGACTAATGCCAAAGAATGTACTGCCCATATTTTCTTCTGGAAGTTTTATGGTTTCAGGTCTTACATTCAAGTTTTTAATCCATTTTGAGTTAATTTTTTTGTATGGTGAAAGGTAATGGCCTACATTCATTCTTTTGCGTGTGGCTTTCCACTTTTCCCAACACCATTTATTGAAGAGATTTTCCTTTCTCTATTGTATGTTCTTGGCTCCTTTGTCAAAGATTAACTGTCCATAGATGTGTGGTTTTATTTCCAGGCTGTCAATTCTGATCCATTGATCTGTGTGTCTGTTTTTGGGCCAGTATCATGCTGTTTTGATTACTATAGCTTTGTTTGATTACTATAGCTTATATACTATAGTATATTTTGGATTCATGTATTGTGATACCTCCAGCTTTGTTCTTTTTTTAAAATTTTTTTTAATTAATTTTTTTTGAGGAAGATTAGCCCTGAGCTAACATCTGCTGCCAATCCTCCTCTTTTTGCTGAAGAAGACTGGCCCTGAGCTGACATCTGTGCCCCTCTTCCTCTACTTTATATGTGGGACACCTGCCACAGCATGGCTTGCCAAGCAATACATAGGTCCACATTCGGTATCCAAACTGGCAAACCCTGGGCCATAGGAGTAGCACTTGCTAACTTAACCACTGCACGATCAGGCTGGCCCCCAGCTGTGTTTTTCCTGAGGATTGCTTTGGCTATTCAAGGTCTTTTGTTTTTCCCTATAAATTTTCGGATTCTTTGTTCTGTTTCTGTGAAGAATGTCATTGAGATTCTGATTGGGATTGCATTGAATCTGTAGATTGCTTTAGGGAATACGGACATTTTGACTATGTTTATTCTTCCAATCCATGAGCATGGAATATCTTTCCATTTCTTTATATCTTTTTCAATTTCTTTCAATAATTTCTTATAATTTTCAGTGCATAGGTCTTTCACCTCCTTGGTTAAGTTTATTCCTAGATATTTTATTTTATTTTATTTTATTGTGATTGTAAATGGGATTGTATTCTTGAGTTCTCTTTCTGCTGGTTTGTTATTAGTGTATAGAAGTGCAACTGATTTTTTTAATGGTACCGAACCATCCCTTCATCCCTGCTATAAATCCCACTTGATCATGGTGTATGATCCTTTTAATGTATTACTGTATTCGGTTTGCCAATATCTTGTTGAGGATTTTTGCATCTATATTCATCCACAATATTGGCCTATAATTTTCCTTCTTTGTCTTGTCCTTGTCTGGTTTTGGTGTCAGGGTAATGTTAGCCTTGTAGAATGAGTTATGAAGCATTTCACCTTCTTCTATTTTTTGGAATAATTTGAAAAGGATAGGAATTAAGTCTTCTTTGAATGTTTGGTAGAATTCTCCAGAGAAGCCATCTGGTCCTGGACTTTTGTTTTTTGGGAGGTTTTTGATTACTGTTTCAATCTCTGTACTTGTTATTGGTCTGTTCAGATTCTCTATTTCTTCTTGATTCAGTTTGGGAGGTTGTATGAGTCTGAGAATTTATCCATTTATTCTAGGTTATCCAATTTGTGGGCATACAGTTTTTCATAATATTCTCTTATAATCCTTTGTATTTCTGCAGTATCTGTTGTAATTTCTCTTCTTTCATTTCTAATTTTATTTATTTGAGCCTTCTCTCTTTTTTTCTTGGTGAGTCTGACTAAGGGTTTCTCAATTTTTTTTTATCTTCTCAAAAAACCCACTCTTAGTTTCATTGATCCTTTCTACTGTTTTTTTAGTCTCTATTTCATTTATTTCTGTGCTAATTTTTATTATTTCTCTCCTTCTGCTGACTTTGGGCTTTGTTTGTTCTTCTTTTTCCAGTTCTGTTAGGTATAGTGTCAGATTATTTATTTGAGATTTTTCTTGTTTGTTGACGTGGGCCTGTATTGCTTTGGATTTCCCTCTTATAACCACCTTTTCTGCACCTCATGAGAGTTTGTATGTTGTGTTTTCATTTTCATTTGTCTCCATGTGTTTTAAAATTTCTCCTTTGATTTCTTCGTTAATCCAATGGTTGTTCCATAGCATACTGTTTAGTCTCCACATATTTGTGACTTTATCAGCTTTTTTCTTGTACTTGATTTCAAGTTTCCTAGCATTGTGGTCAGAAAGAAACTTTGTTATAATTTCAATCTCCTTAAATGTATTCAGGCTTGCCTTGTTTCCCAACATATGGTCCATCTTTGAGAATGTTCCATATGCACTTGAGAAGAATGTGTATTCTGCTGTTTTTGGATGAAGTGTTCCATATATGTCTATTAAGTCCAATTGTTTTAGCTTTTCATTTAGCTCCACTGTTTCCTTGCTGATTTTCTGTCTGGATGATCTGTCCATTGATGTGAGTGGGGTGTTGAGGTCCCCTACTATTATGGTGTTATTTTTAATATCTTCTTTTAGGTTTGTTAGTAGTTGCTTTATGAACTTTGGTGCTCCTGTGTTGGGTGCATAGATATTTATAAGCGTTATTTCTTCTTGATGAAGTGTCCCTTTGATCATTATATATTGTCCCTCTGTGACTCTCTTTACCTGCCTTATTTTGAAACTGTTTTGTCTGATATAAGTATTGCGACACCTGCTTTCTTTCGTTTGCTGTTAGCTTGGAGTATTGTCTTCCACCCCTTCACTCTGAGCCTGTGTTTGTCCTTGGAGCTGAGGTGTGTTTCCTGAAGGCAACAGATTGTTGGATCTTGTTCTTTAATCCATTTTGCCACTCTGTGTCTTTTTATTGGAGAGTTCAATCCATTTACATTGAGGGTGATTATTGATGAATGAGGGCTTAATGCTGTCATTCTGTCGCTCATTATCCGGTTTTCCTGCATTACCTTTGTTTCTCATCCCGTGTGTTTCAGCCTACCCATTGACTTCTGCAATTTCTTGTGCTGGGTTTCTTAGATTTTTCCTTACTTGTGTTTTGCGTTTCTGTTCTGTTTTTTAGTTTAGTGGCTACCCTGAAGTTTATATTCAGAATCTCATAATATAGTATAATATAGTCCATTTTCTGGTGGTCTCTTACTTCCTTAGCCTAGACTGAGTTAGTCCCTTTCCTCTTCCTCTCCTAAATTATTATTTTCATCTCTTATTCCAACTCGTGTTGTGAGTTTGTGGTTAGAGTGATAAGATTGTCTTTGCTTTGGTGGTTTCCTTCCCTTTGTCCTAATGCTATAGCTGAATATTTGCTATCCTATTCTGATTCTATCTATTTGACTCCCTACTCTGTGATTTGTGACCCCTTTCTCCCTCTTTTTCTTTTTTCAGGTATGAGAGCCTTCTTGAGGATTTCTTGTAGTGGAGGTCTTTTGGATACAAAAATCCCTTAGCTTTTGTTTGTCTGGAAAAGATTTAATTTCTTCCTCATATCTGAAGGATATTTTTGCTGGATAGAGTATTCTTGGCTGTAGATTTTTATCCTTTAAAATGTTGAATATGTCATTCCATTCTCTCCTAGCTTGTAAGGTTTCTGTAGAGAAATCAGCTGAAAGTCTGATAGGAGTTCCTTTGTAGGTTATTTTCTTCTGCCTTGCTGTCCTGAGTAGTCTTTCTTTGTCATTCATTTTTGCCATTTTTACTACTATATGCCTTGAAGTAGGTCTTTTTACATTGACAAATCTAGGAGATCTGAAAGCTTCCTCCACACACATTTCTCCCTCAATCCCTAGATTTGGGAAATTTTCTTCAATTATTGCTTTGAGCAATCTTTCTGTTCCATTTTCCTTTTCCATGCCCTCAGGGATTCTGATAATTCTTAAATTGGATTTCCTCATTGAATCCGCTATTTCTCTGAGATTTTCCTCATTATTTTTATTTCTTAGTTCTCTTTTTTCCTCTGTCTGGAGGAATTCAGTCTGTCTATCTTCAATTACACTAATTTGCTCCTCTATGGTATCTACATGTGCATTCAGGGAATCTGTATTCTGTTTTATCTGATCCATTGTATTTTTCGTCTCTAGTATTTCTGATGATTCTTCTTTATAGTTTCAATCTCTTTTGTGAAGTTACTCCAGAATTCATTGACTTGTTTCTCTATATTTCCCTTTACCTCATTGAGTTTTTTGATGATAGCTATTGTGAACTCATTTTCACTTAGTTTACCTATTTCTAAGTCCTCAGGACTTAATTCTGTGTTTTTATTGTTTTCCTTCTGATCTGGAGCTTTTATAAATTGCTGGATGGTAGAGGAGCAGTTTTTGCACATAATGCTATTATTCGGTTGCAGTTACAGCCTATCGCCACTAGATGGGGGTCGAGAGCCGCCAGTTCTGAGCTCTCCACCTTCAGCCGTGATGGCGGCCTGCAATGCAGGTTGGGGGAGGAGGGGCACTTTCTCTCCCACCCCGACCTGGATTCCGATCAGCTCTCACTCTCTGGATTCCCAGGGCCCTGGCTTGATGGGGTTCCCACACGTGAAAGCCTTCCCCCCATTAGCCGGCCTCCACTGCATGGGCGCTGGGAGTCCTGGATGATCCCGGGGATGCGTGGCCCCTCCCCCACTCCTTCCCTCACCTGCGACAGCGATCTCAGTCTCTAGGGGAGGGAGTGAAGGTCTCTCTTACCCCATTCCAGCTCCTCCGAGGTTGGCTCCAGCCCATCTGCCCTCTGTCGTTTAGCTGCTGTGGGTCTCTGACAATCTCTGTATCATTAAAATTATTGATTGAAATTCAGTTGTTCGTTCCCTGGTTGTAGTTTGGAGGGGAGAGAGTCCCGAATGAGCTCACTCCGCCATGTCACTGATGTCACCTCTCTAGTTTCAATCTTTTTGGTGACGTATTCCTTCTTCTCATTAATTTTATTCTTGAGCTCACTGAATTGTCCTTCGGAGTTTTCTTCTAACCCATTGAGTTTCTTTATGACAGCTATTTTGAATTCTCTGTCATTTAGATTGTAAACTTCTGTGACTTCAGAGTTTATTTCTGGACATTGTCCTTCTCCTTCTGCTCTCAATTGTTGCTGTAGTTTCTCATGGTGTTTGATAAACTAATCTTTTGCTGAGGCATTTGTGGTAGTATCAGGTTGCTTATTCCACCTGCTACCGCTGGGGAGAAGCAGGAGCTGTGTTTCTGATCCCATCCCATCTGCTGAAAGTTATGGGGTACCATAGGTGCTTGCACCAGCCAGGAAAACATTCACCTGCATGTGTAGATCTGCTGCTGCCTCTTTTTATGGTGGTGCCAGTTGCTGTGCTTGGAGGGCAGGGCTTCCTCACAGGGTTGAAACCTGGGCCACACCTTGGGACCACAGTAGCACTGTGGACTCTCCCACTGGACAGGAAGGTGATCACACAGGGGCTCAGGGCTGCTGCCTCCTGTTCCCACAGTCACGCCAAGGCATCCTCTCACTTTTGGGGTTGCACTGGTACTATGGGCACTTGTGCTGGCTGAGAGAGTGTTCACACATGTTCAAAGGGCTGCTGGAGGGAAGAGGCATGCTCACCTATGTCCACCACTTCCCGGGGGGCAGACGATCCACCTTCAGATATACAGCTATGTAGGTCTCTCAGGAATCCTGTTGTGCTATATACGTATCCTCCATTGATCAATGAATGCCCATTTAGTTGTAGTTCAAAGGGGGAGAGTTAAAGGGCACAGCTCACTCTGCCATGTTGCTGACATCACTCTCTGGTTTCTATTCTTTTTGTAAGAAGCTTGATAGTCACTACTCCATCCTAACGACAAGTAAAAAGCCAAACACGTTGAAAAATAAACAACTTTTCTTGGATCCACAAGAGAGGAGAAGGCACAATAAATTGCTCTCTCCAAGATTAGAGAGACAGACAAGAGAATACAGGGGGTCACAACTTACCAAAGCAGAGACTCAGAAGCAGAAGTGCTGCTGGAACCAGTGCATAGGTAGGAAAAACAGGACCATAACTGACAAATTGCTGAAGGCTCAGTTCAGACAACTCTGACAGTTAAAAACTCCAAGGGGACCCAGTCATAGGGGAGCGCCCACAATATTGTGAGTTTTTGCATATCATGTCTCTCAAGTTAAGGGAAACAAAAGAAAAGATAAACAAATGAGACTATGTCAGACTAAAAAGGTTCTGCATGACAAGGGAAACTATCAACAAAATGAAAAGACAGCCTAACAATTGGGAGAAGATATTTTCAAATCATATGTCTGATAAGGGGTTAATATCCAAAATATATAAACAACTCATACAACTCAACATCAAAAAACAAATAACTCATTTAAAAAATGGGCAAAGGATATGAACAGATATTTTTCCAAATAAGATATACAGATGGTCAACAGGCACATGAAAAGATGTTTTACATTACTAATTATTAGGGAAATGAAAACTACAATGGTATATCACCTCATGGACATCAGAATGGCTATTATAAAAGAACAAGAAATAAGTGTTGGAGAGGATGTGGAAAAAAGGGAACCCTCATATACTACTGGTGGGAATGTAAACTGGTGCAGATACTATCGAAAACAGTATGGAGTTTTCCCCCTCAAAATTAAGAATAGAACTACCAGATGATCAAGCTTTTCCACTTCTGGATATTTATCCAAAGAGCACAAAAACACTAATTTGAAAAGATATGTGCACCTCTGTGTTCATTGCAGCATTATTAATAACAGCCCTGACTTGGAAACAACCTAAGTGCCCATCAGTGGATGAATGGATAAAGCAGATGTGGTATATATATGCAATGGGATATTACTCAGGCATAAAAAGATGAAATCTTGCCATCTGTGATAACGTGGATGGACATTGAGGTATTATGCTAAGTAAAATAAATAAGAGAAAGACAAAGACCACATCATTTCACTCATACGTGAACAACAACAATAAACAAACACATAGATACGGAGAATAGATTGGTGGCTACCAGGAGGGTGGAGGGGGAGGGCAAAAGGAATAAAAAGGCACTTGTGTATGGTGATGAATGGTAATTATTCTTTGTGTGATAAATATGATGTGGTCTACACAGAAATCAAAATATAATGATGTACTTCTGAAACTTACATAATGTTATAAACCAACGTTACTGTTACTGCAGTAAAATTTTAAATAAATAAACAAATAAAACAGCTATAACTTATGTGCTAAGGGCTTTAATGGATAAAGTAGATAACATGCAAGAGCAAATGGTTGAGTAAGCAGAGAGGTGGAAATCCTTAGAAAGAACCAAAAAGGAATGCTAGAGATCAAAACACTATGACAGAAATGAAGAATGCCTTTGATGGGCTTATTACTAGACTAAACACACTTGAGAAAAGAATCTCTGAGCTGGAGGATATATCAGTAGGATCCTTGAAAACCAAAAGCAAAAAGAACAAAGACTGAAAAGAACAGAACAGAATATCCAAGCACTGTGGGACAACTAGAAAAGGTGTAATATAAGTGCAATGAGAATACTAGAAGGAGAACAAAGAGAGGAAGGAACAGATGAAATATTTGAAACAGTATGTCTGATAATTTCCCCAAATTAATGTCAGACACCAAACTATAGATCCATGAATCTCCAAGAACACCAAACAGGATAAATGTCCAAAAGAACCCAACGCCTAGACACATTATTTTCAAATTACAGAAAATCAAAGATAAAGAAAAGATCCTGAAAAAAGCCAGAGGGAAAAATCCCTTACCTATAGAGAAACAAAGACAGGATTACATCCAACTTCTCCTCAGAAGGGAGGGGGGTAAAAGAGAGTGGATTGAAATACTTAACGCATGGAGAGAAAAAACTCACCAATGCAGAATTCTGTACCCTGCAAAATTATCCTCCTGGCTTGCTGTCTTAGTTTTCCTACTACATCACAGACTGTAGTCTATCCTCCTCATGCGCCCATTTTTCTCTGCCTTTGTCTTAAATATTGATGATTCCTAGATTTCTTTCCTAGGCCTCCCTTTCTTATAATCATTTGTTGTTCCATTCATTCATGTGGATCAAAAACCATCTATAGATGGCTTTCAAATCTATATATCAACTCTATTCTATAATCTTTGTCCAGAGTTTATGACTCATATATCCACATCCTTACTGGACATCCCTACTTGTATGGCCCTTGAGCTCAAAAGTTCAGAATTGACTGAACTCAGCATTTTCCCTTATCAGCAACTTTCCTTGTGTTTCCACATCTGGATGAACGTCACATCCTTCCTCCCATGTTGAGCCAGAATGCTGGATATAATCTGTGACTCCTCCTTCTCTTTCTACTTCTGAAATTTAATCAATGAGTAAAAAAGTTCAATTCCTCCTCAGAAATAGCCTTTAAATTGGTTCATCTTTCTTTATCTCTACTGTTACTATTTTAATCAAAGCCACTATCATTTCTTAACTAGATAAGAGCAGCAACTTCTGATTGGTATTCTTGCCTCTAGCTTTTTCTCCCAATCCATTCTTCCTTCCACCATCAAGGCACTTCTCTTTAAGTGAAAACTTGCTCCTGCATGTCCTCCTCCCCTATTTAATACCACTCAGTAGTTTCTCTTTGATCTAAGGAATATGGCAGACTCCTTTTCATGCTCATAGTCCTGTGTGACCTCCCCCCTAGAGACTGAAATGCTCTAGTCTCATTTCTCACCGTTTGCTTCTTCCTCTTAACCTCTAAGCATTCAGAACAGTTTTTAGTTCCCTAGACAGAGCTTATTTCCAAATCTACTCATACACCATTGCCTCGTTCTAGAATACTCTTCCTACCTCTCACCCCCTTTATCTGGCTGTCTTAGTTTTCTAGGGTTATCATAGCAAAATACTACAGACTGAGTGGCTCAAACAACAGAATTTTATTTTCTCACAGTTCTAGAGGCTGGAAGTCCGAGATCAAGCTACTGGCAGGTTTGGCTTCCTCCAAGGCCTCTATCCTTGCCTTGCAGATGGCGACTCTCTTACAGCATCTTCACATGGTCATCCCTCTATGCACACACCCCTGGTTTCTCCCAGTGTGTCCAGATTTCCTATTCTTATAAGGACACTAACAGCTTCATCTTCACTTAATCACCTTTTGAAAGACCCTGTCTCCAAATACAGTCACATTCTGAGATACTAGGGGTTAAGGCTTTAAGAAGTGAATTTGGGGGGATGCATTTCAGCCTATAACCCTGGCTAATGCCTCTGTAGACTTCTGACTTTTCCTTTGTTGTTAATCTTTTGGAAAAGTGTCCAATAACTTTCCAAGTCTTCGTTATATGCCCGCTTCTGGGGATCTCATAACACTCTGGAGTTTCCCGTTCAAGGACATGCTATCTATTCTGCCTCTCCCACTATATTTTAAACAATATGAGCATAAAACACATACAGTTTTGGTAATTACAGTGTTCCCCAGAACAGAGTACAGTGTATGGCATATAAAAATCATAGAATTAGTCAGAGAAAGACAAACTCTATATGACTCCACTCATAGGTGGAAGTTAACGTATTGACAAGGAGATCTGATTGGTGGTTACCAGGGAAAAGGGGGGGTGGGGGGAGGGCACAAAGGGGGAAGAGGTGTACCCACAACATGACTAACAATAATGTACAACAGAAATCTTACAAGGTTGTAATCTATCATAACATTAATTAAAAAAAATCATAGAATTAATGCAAAAATAAATAGATATAGGTGTACAACCCCCTTTGTTTTCTTTTCTTGACTCTTTTTCCAGCCTTACCATTTCTCAGAGCCCCATTGTCAACTGAAAGAGGAACCTAACTTGCAGTTCTCCAAATAGATTACATCCTCTGTTCATTCTGTACCTTTGTTTATTCTTTCTATCTGGAATTCCCTCAAATTCCTTCAAAGCTGAACTCTTCTGGGAAGCCTGAGTTTCTACAATATGTACTGATACATCCTTTTCTGGGCTCATAGCTCCCTGTGCTTATCTCTATTATGGCATTTATCACCTCCACTAGACTGTTTTCTCCCTCAGGAAAGTGACTTATTATTTGTATATTTGTATTCATAAGCTTAGTAGAGTAGTTGGAAAATAGGAGGAGCTCAGTACACATTTGCTGAATAAACGTGAGAGAAAGCTGACCATAGTGACACTTATGATGTTCTGTTGAACCTGATGAGAAGAAAACATTTTGGTTACTCCTTTAGATGCAAAAGTGTTGATGCAAGTCTGGTGCTACAGGAGGAGCAAGGATTTCAGTGTGGAGGAAGTAGGAGTGAGAGGAAGATTGCTAAGGAATGGGTTCTGAAAGGCAATGGGGGTCAGATCATGTACAGTCATTTAGGGAATTGTTAGGATTTTGATTTTCACCCTGAGTGAAACAGGAAGAATGCAGAGAATTTTGACTTATGTTTTAGCAGAAAGTCGTTATAGGCTATGGGGATGGGAGTGGGCATGGACAGAAGCAAGAAACTGGCTAAGAGACCTTGGTAATTATTCAAGAAAGAGATGATGAACTGGGAGGAGAGGGTCATGGTAGAGACGATAAGTAGTTGGAGTCTGAATATATTTTGACAGCAGAGTTAACAGGATTATTGACTACTAGGATGTATGGATGTGAGTGAATGAAACGAATGACTTGGGATTGTGTGTGTTTATTCATATACAAAATACGTCTTTCAGTATATATTAACTTACTTTGTTGATAGCCCAGAATTTAAAATGGATGTGTTACTGGCTCTTAATTAACATCAGCCTTGATATTCGTTCCCCTACAGTGAACCTAGCACATATGGGGCTAAAACTAAAAGCACACATTTCCAGTTCCCTGGTTCTTTAGTTACACTCATATGTAAATATTTGTTTCTTTAACCTCTGACTCCCTGAGCTTTACAACCAAATAGAAGTTACAAATTGTTAAAGCACAGATGGCTTCAAGCTGGGCTCCCGCTACAGTTGTGGCTAATCACAGGACCCTGCAGTTCTTTTACAAAGAAACTAATGTCCAGAGAATATCAAGAAACTGAAGCTTCCAAGGCCCAATTCCTAGGCTTCCTGATGTCAGAGTCTATCTTCTACCATGGAGATAAACAGCCAAAGACACTCATCTGAGAAATCCTTTGTCTCCTCCATTGGAAGCAGCCCCAGACACAGGCCGATGGGAAAATGCTGCCAAGAAGGCCACAGCTCCCCTCCCTTACCTAAAACCCCCAATAAAAATTCCTACCCATTTCTTAATGGAGAGCTGGCAATTCTTGGGGCACTAGCCCTTGCTTTGCTCCCACTGCCTGACAAGGTAAAGTCTTTCCTTTTCCACTCAAGACTCTGTTCTCATTATTTGGATTGGCATCGGGATCAGAGACCAAACTTTCAGTAACAGATGCTTTAAGAAATTTGATGATACTGGAGTCAAAAATATATTTTAGGTCTGATAGTAGGATGTTGAATAAGACAAAAATTAGAGTCTTTAGGAGAGAGTAAAATGGAAATTTTATTTTATATGTTATAGAAGTATGTGTACAAACAAGGCCTAATTACAGTTCAGGAAAAATGTGGAGGAAAAGATGATGGGAATTATTTAAGGAAAAAGACTTCTTTTAAAGAATCCTCTACAATGCCAAATCTTTCATAATACAAAGGAATGGTAATTTGAAAAAATTGCTACCAAAAAAAAATAAATAAAACTTATCTAGGTAACTAAAGAAACTGTATGTTATTATTTGCATGTGAGGTTAAACAACACACTACTAAACAACCAATGAGTCAAAACTAAATCAAAGGAGAATACCTTGAGACAAACAAAAATCGAAATGCAACTCATGAACATTTATGGGATGCAGGAAAGCAGTTCTAAGAGGGAAGTTCATAGGGATAAATGCCTACCTCAAAAAGCAAGAAAAGTCTCAAATAACCTACTTTACACCTCAAGAAACTAGAAAAAGAAGAACAAACAAAGCCCAAAGTTAGTAGCAGGAAGGAGGTAACAAAGGTTAGAGCAGAAACAAATGAAATGCTCATGGATTGAAAGAATTAATATTGTCAAAGTGTCCATAATATCCAAGGCAATAATATCCTCACCTGACGATTCGATGCAATCCCTATCAAAATTCCAATGGTATTTTTCACAGAAATGGAATAAACAATCCTAAAGTTTGTATGGAACCACAAAAGACCTTGAATAGCCAAAGCAATCTTGAGAAGGAAGAACAAAGCTGGAGGCATCATGCTTCCTTATTTCAAGTTATATTATAAAGCTATAGTAATTAAAACAGTATGGTATTGGCGTGAAAACAGACACATAGGTCAATGTAACAAAATAGACAGCCCAGAAATAAATTAATTATGGTCATTTAATTTATGACAAAGGAGCCAAGAATAAAGAATGGGGAAAGGACAGTCTGTTCAATAAATGGTGGTGGGAAAATTGAACAGCCACATGCAAAAGAAGAAAACTGGACCATTATCTTACACCATATACAAAAATTAACTCAAAATAGATTAAAGACATGAATGTAAGACCTGAAACCATGAAACTCCTAGAAGAAAACATAGATGGTAAGTTACTTAACATAAGTCTTGGTGATGAATTTTTGAATCTGACACTAAAAGCAAAAATAAACAAGTGGGAATATATGAAACTAAAATCCTTCTGGAAAGTAAAGGAAACCATCAACAAAATTAAAATGCAACCTAAGGAATGGGAGAAAATAACTGCAAATCATATATCTGATAAGTGACTAATATCCAAAATATAGAAAGAACTCATACAGCTCAATAGCAAAAAAACACTCTGATTTAAAAATGGGCAGAAGATCTGAATAGGCATTTTTCCAAAGAAGATATACAAATGGCCAATAGGTACATGAAAATATGCTCAACATCATTAATCATTAGGGAAATGCAAATCAAAACCACAATGAGTTATCACCTCACACCTGTTCCAATGGCTATTACTAAAAGGCAAACAATAACAAGTGTTGGTGAGGATGTGGAGAAAAGCGCATCCTTGTGCACTGTTGTGGTCATGTAAATTGCTGCAACCACTATCAAAAACAGTATGTAGCTTCCTCAAAAATTAAAAATAGAATTAACATGTGATCCAGCAATTCTAATTCTGAGTATTTATCCGAAGAATACAATAACACTAATTTGAGAAAATATTCGCACTCACATGTTCATTGAAGCATTATTTACAATAGCCAAGATATAAAAACAATGAAAGTATTTTTTATGGATGAATGGATAAAGAAACTGTTGTGTATATATATACAATGGAGTATTATTCAGCCATAAAAAAGAGTGAAACTTGCCATTTGCAACAACATAAATTGACCTCAAGGGAATTATGCTGAGTGAAATAAGTCAGACAGAGAAAGACAAATACCATATGATCTCACTTCTATGTGGAATCTAAAAAACCAAACAAATGAACAGGAAGAACACCAAGGTCATAAATATGGAGGACAGATTGGTGGTGGGGGTGGGGGAAATGGGTGAACTGGAATTTTTTTTTAGTTTAAATAAATTGAATAAAAATAGCTCAGAATCACAAATAATAAAAATGAAAATAAAATAAATATGTGTAAATGTCATCAGAGAAAATATTCCAAAGAAAACTGATTAAGTAGTAAATATAAATAATTTGATATATGGCAAAGTATACATTTAATAAAAATATATCCTGATATTTTATTTACATAATGAAAATAATAATTCATTTTTGGAACAATTTTATTATTCCTTGGATGATTTCTGTTAAAATTCCTTGTATGCTAGATACCCTGTTCCTATGACAAACTGTAGATAAAATAAATTTACTTTTGTTCACTTCTACAATAGAGATTTTTATTTATTTTTAGAACTGTCTTTTTATATCATGAGATGTGATTGAGATAAGAATATTTTTAACCATTGATTTCCTTTTTGGTCTATGTCTTCTTTCATTTTTAGATAACAAGGTTTTTTTTCCCTATTTTGTACCTTTATCCTTGCATTTGGGGTTCTGTATGATTTTTCACATTTTTTGACATCTTGTTCAATTAAATCGTAAATATGGCCAGAAGATAAAGAAGAAAAATAGTTCTTATTTTGAGTGGAAGTGTCAAATGTTAAGAAAAAATGTGCTGTCAAAGGAAGAACATAGCATATTTCACAGCCTCAAAACCCTATGGAGAACTACATATCTCTTTTTCCTTTGAGATAAAATAGTAGAACCTTTCTCTTTCTGCTTTTTCTTTATATTTTAAACAATCACAGCATTAAGGAGTGAAACAGAAAAATGCATTTGTACTTAGCAGGTGTTTACATAATTATATTATATGGATATTCATTACAAATAATGTTGTTCCATATAGCGCATTTAATATGGGCAGGCATATTCTTTTTCAAATGCACTTTAGTATAAGACTGTAATTTCACCCAAAGGTTATAGTGGTATAAAAAATGACAGAAAACATTTAGTTGAGTTCTTCACTGTTATTAGAATCACAAGATGAAATTACAGCTTTGTATATACTATTTTGGAGCATTTATCAATTTAAATTTTAATAAATATCAGTTTCAAGCTAGTTTAACCTAATAAAAAAGAGCATTATTTCTCATTTACTAGTCAGTTTCTACAAACCTCTCGTTCTGCCTCCCCAACAATTTCTACCCTTCTTATTCTCATGATCCAGAGTTTACTTTATTGGTACAGAATTCAGCTGTAACTCACGGAGTGTGATTTCAAATGAAAATATTTTACTTTATTTTGAAAAAGGATAATAAAAATAATCATAAATATTTTTTGTAAATTCTTTAAAGCACGGAAAAAGGATTTGTAAGAACACTAAAAACATTCGTTCAATTCAAGTCAGTATACATTTATTGAACAACAAATGTAAGCAAACTTTTAAGTGTTGCAAAGGGTATAGAAATGGAAAGACATTTCCTATCCTTAATAAACTTAAAGTACCGTAGAGATATATTGAGAAATTATAATGAAAGGAAGGAAATGACTATAAAAAAGGTAAAAGTTTTACAAAGTTGTCAGACCATAAGGTACATGTGGAATCGATGCCTGGGAATGTACTCAACTAAAGGTACATTTCAGCAGTTTTATCCAGGTTAATACCTTGTTGGCATTGGAAAGATGAGGTAAGGAAGTCTCAAAAATAAAGACCAACTTTGGGAACTTCCAGCAAACAATATAACCCATCGCCTCACTGAACAGAAATGAGAGAGTGAAAGTAGGAATAGAGATACAAGAAAGGGTAGAGACAGGAGCCTACCTTGGAGTTCACCTTACACAAGACCTCAGTTTTCCAATATCAGAGGTGAGAAGGTGGGTTTTGTATAATCCTCTGGGGACTCATCAAAAGGGGATAATAGGGACTTTTTGTAGGAAGGAATATACTTTTCCTTGAAGAAGTTATAGAAGAGGGCATTAATGTGCAAGAAACAATTTCAACGTGGGTATGATCATGAAAAGGTAGGTCAGGATTTTTACTCAAATGTATGGTAGGCTTATGGTGTTATTGAGAATAAGCCTGAAATTTTAAGTTGAGCTGAAACAATGGGGAATTTTAAATGTCAGAAAACAAATTTTTATTTAATTTAGTAGGTATTAGGGAATAATTGAAAGTTGGGTTTTTTTGAGGTGTGATTTTGGAAGCTTACTCTGGTTTCAGTGCACAGAATTGATTGGAGAAGGGGACATCATAGACGTGAAAGACCAACAATGAGACTCTTGTAAGATACAGTGAGAGACAATAATGAGGTTTTTCATGATGGTAGTGAAAATGGAAATGGGGAGAAGGGGGTGGCAGTACTGATTCTGATTGGGTGGGAGTGGTAGGGAAAAAATAAGTCAATGCTGTTTAGTTCAGATACTTGGGAGAATGTATGCGTCATTAGTACAAAATAGGAAACAATGAATAGAGACTATTTGGAAGAAATGGAGATGTTAGAGAAAGATAATAACTACGTCTTGAGAGGCCAAACAGATCTATAGATGAAGATATCTATCAGTTAGAACTGCAGAACTTTACTAAAGGGGGAGGGCAGGGAGTATGGCCACAAAATTACCGGCACGTAATTATTGTCAAAGCTCGTGGTTCTCAAACATGTTTGAGAGCTATTACCATTTATTGGCCCTGATTTCACCCCACACCAAGTAATCTGAATCACTGCGGGTGCAGTAGAGAGTTGGGAATCAGCCGTTTTTCTGTAGTTGTTTTCCCCAAGCATATATTCTAACCTTTATTATTTATTTTTATTTTCCTCTTTTTTCCACGAATTGACATTTTTTTGAAAGGGGAAGGTTTCTAACCCATGAAAAAGTTAAAAGAATAGTACAGTGGAAACATATAACCTTCTACCGTGTTTGCTATTAACATGTTATTGAACTAGCTCCATCATTGTCTCTTTCTCTACACACACACACACACGCGCGCACTCACACACACACACAGACGCTTCCATTTGGTCAAACCATCCAAAAGAATGCTCAATACATCGTGATAATTTACTTCACTATACACATATCTTCTAAGCATAAGGACATTTCTCTGTATAACCATGACACCATCACCTCTCAGAAAATTAACATAATTCAATAACACTTTCAATGTACAGACCATACTCATATTTCCTTAATTCTCTGAGAAATGTCCTTTATTACTAGGAGACAATGTATCCTAGTTTGCCTGGGACAACCCCTCTTTTTGCCTGTTGTCCTGGTGTAATTGTTGATGGCATCCTTATTATCTTCAAAGGTGTACTATATTGGATGATATGTTAGAAATTATATATTATTTTCTCCTAAATAGGATTCAATCAAGTTTATTTATAAATGGAACTCTTATATGGCCTTAGTTTGTCCAATCTAGAAGATTCTCTCCCCTTTTCTGTTCTTCATTATACTGAATCCTCTGAGGAATCCAGGCTGGTTGTCTTGCAGAATGTCTTATACTCTGGGTGAGTCCGACTGCCAGTGTGTCACATCAGGGACATATAATGTCAGGCTGTGACAGTACTGATGAGTCATTAGTATTATGAAGAAATTCTCCTTGTTCTAATGTACACATAGGTTTAGAATTGTTCTAAGCCATGGCAATAAACTAGGGAAATAGAAAAGAAAAGGGTGAAAAATAGAATTTTGGAGAATGCATTTGTAATTTACAGCATACCCAGGTGGAAACAGATTCACTAAAGTGGAATTCTTCAAGGGAATTTCTTACTCAAATTCTGCCCAATCTGGACATCATCATCTGGGCCTAGCCAATACATCTCCACGCAACCCAACTTTCTCTAGGCCTCGTAAGCCCGTGGATACAGATGAGGCAACACTAGTAAAAATGAAAATTTTATTGGCTGTGTATTATCTTCACCTTTAAAATGCAGAACCCCAACACTCTGCAATATGCTTGCACTTCTCATAGTTTTCTGGCAGTTCTTACTGTTGCAGGTTTCTGTTGCTGCTCCCCTGGGCACCAAAATCTCCGGCTATGGAAACTCGTTGCGCTGCCTAGCCTGGTGATCATTCTCGCTTTTCTGTTAATGTTCTTCTTGGCATCCTCAGTGTTTCTAGGCTCATGGTGCCCAAGTTTGGGGGGAACTATTGACAAATCCTAATAGCACTCCCCATGGTTGCTAATACTGGACTCAAACTTGAGAAGTTTGTGATCCTAAGTGTTTTAAAGAATTGGAAGAAACTTCTCTCTCAGATTTAATTTCCTGCCCCTGACTTGCTAGAGACCAACCAGAGAGAGAAACTTCATTTTAAAGCTAGAGCCAACTCCACTTCCCTTCCCAGCACCCTCTACTCCAAAAATTATGACTTTCTTGCTGGGTAAACCTCACCTGTCTGGCCTGTTCTTCTAGATGAACAACTAGATCCACACCATTTGCCTCACACAGTTTGGTGCATATTGGGGGGCTGATCAACTTTTACTTCAGGGCTTTTATCATTAATTTGAAGTCTTACTCATGCAGTTGCTTAAAGGACAGTAGAGTCATAGCATATGTACATTTAATTTTCTCTATTTCAACTGTCATCTCTGCTGGTCCACTCCATGGACATATGCCCTAGAATGTGGAAAGGAGAGGACACAGGGATCTGCTTTTCTTTGGTTGGTCTCTGTTCTTCCAAGAACCTTTTTGATGTGAGTGTCTCTCCAAGCTGAGAAGCCTCTTGTGTTTAAAGGCCCTTTGCTCTGCTTTATGGGAAAATTAAGGAATTTACAAGATGAATTTTTACTATACCAGATTTTTACCTTACACGTTGACCTCAGAATCTAACTGTGTCAAAAGAAATGCCTCGAGCTGGTCCTCCTGTTTGCCCTAAGACCCGTTCCTTGCCCTTTTCCTGCTCTATTGTGCCATGAATGGGCTGATCTCCACTGGCTGCATTTCCCAGTCTCCTGGGTTAGAACTTCTCCACTGGGGTTTGCTACTGGGAGGTTCTGTCTAAGATGAAAAGAGAGCTGAAAAGATGTCCCAGTGCTTCCTCCCTCTGACTCTGCCTCAGATGGTGTAGAAGCAGTCGGCATGTCTTTATTGGGCTCCAGGTCCTTCTCACTCATGCTCTTCTGAGTCCTCCTGATTCTAGTAATATCGCTTGATCTCTCTGTCACTTCAGCCTAGGGCGGGTAAGAGCTCCTGCTGTTGTTAATCCCTGGATTGCCCCACCACTCCCTGATTTGATTCTCAGCCTCTTCTGCCACCTTTGTAACCCTTTTACTGCATTAAATTCTCTCTGTTTCTGACTCTGAATGGCTTTATTTTCCTGATTATACCATGATTGACAAACTCTTGTTATTAGGAGTCATCCCAAGTGTCAGGCTTTCAAGATGGGTTTGCAGGATAGGGTTCCTTCTCTATTTGAGTGTGAATGTAATTATAACCTCCTCTCAGGTGGAAAATAGGATACTACTAATACCTGGCATGCAATGACTTAAATTACTTAAATGAGCCCATGATTTCTTGGAATGAAGTGCCGGTCAAAGGCAAGGCTTTGGGAAAACAAGTAGTAACGGCCTGCTACTGGTATGATAGTAACGATGATTTCAAGAACTGCCCCTGGAATGGCTGCTTCTGACAGCTTTAAAGAACTTACAGAAAGAAAAGTATACACTCAGGGCTTTGAGTTCTTTGTTCATGCCATGGTTAGAGAACAAGAGAGATGTTATGGGCATCTTAAAATAATATCTAATCTTCTGTAGTAGCAGAGAAGACATGACAGAGGATCAGGCCTCAAATTCAATGGTACACATTGTGGAATTAGAATTTAACTTGAACATACAAACTTGAAAAGTGTCTTATGTTAAGGTTGAACATGTGTGGCAGCAGTACCTTATGAAATGGAGTTGGTATATAAATTGAGCAGATCCTGAAGATCCCACAATTGCATGAAAAGGTGACCCATGTATACATGACACTTACTTCTGCTTTATTGCTGCTCCTCTAGTAATCGACAACTATGGCCTTACATAGGCTTTTTATGACCAGTCGATGGAGGAAGAAATGTAGAATTTGCACAATACGCTGGCAGAGTATGCCTGTGGACTGCTGCCACCTTACTGTCCCACTCATGGGTGACCTTGGAGGATGGTGGTGAAGATCGACCTTCCCATGGTTAAGACTTTGGACACTATATCTTGTTGTCCATTTTTTGTGGACCGAGAGAGTTGGCTTGGGGTGAAATTCTACTTTGATTTATAACAGTGGTTAATATTTGCTCTCAACGGTCAGGAACTTGAAAATAACAAGATTGGAAGGTTGATGGCAAGCAGATCAAGAGGAATTATATAAACAGACTTTGACAAGTAGGCATGTGTGTTCCACATGCGCTCACCTAAGGGTATCCACTGTAGAGGAGCATCTCTCTAATCATGTGGGCAAGATGTCCTGCCACAGGACTGGCGTCCTAGTCTTTCATCCATTTTGAATTTGTGTGTTGGTTTGTTTTTTTTTATGGGCCCATGATAAAAATGGCCATATCAGTAGGGATGTAGGCTATATATCTCAACAATGTGAGATATCAGGGTTGACCTCATGATTATCTCTGATAGGTGTCCAATTTCTGAACCACAGGTGCCAATACTGAATGTTCAGTATAGCATCATTCTCTAGAGGTACTGGTTGGTACACCTGCTGCTGGTGGATGGCACTGGAACTCTTCCATTGTGAAAGTAATTTTTCTTCACTGGTATAAACATCTATTCTTTTTTTATTATGTCCTTGAGCTTCGTTTTTTTAAAGGCCTTGAGGTTCTTTTTAAAGGCTGCATAATATTCCATTGTATGTATATATCATTTCCTTTATCTATTCATTTGTCAATGAATAAGTTGTTTCCGCATCTTGGCTATCGTGAATAATGCTGCAATGAATATGACATGCAGATATCTCTTTGAGATCCTGATTTCAATTATTTTGGATATCTACTCAGAACTGGGATTGCTGGATCAAACATCTATTCTTGATATGAATTTGCCTTCCATACCCACCAGGCTTCTGTCAGCACCACCACCTGTGGGCGTAGAGAATTCCCTGCATCATGATGTTATCCTACATAACATTACTTCTAACCTAGAAACATATTTTGCTTCAAGAGAATTGCAACAGTGGGCTCACACCCAGGGAGTTCTCTGATCTAATCACAAACCCCATCACCCAGAAGCAGTGGACCTGAAAGAAGGGTGGGTAGGCTACTGAAGACAGTTATGATATTTGATGGGAGACCCAGTGAAAGTGAGATGTTCTCCCACAGCATGTAGTATATGCTTGAATAGGCCACAGTTATATGATGCTAGTTCTCTCATAGCCAGCATTCACAGGTCCTGAATCCATGAAGTGGAAGTTAGAAAAGCCCCTCTTGCTGTTATACAGAATAACCCATTCACAGAAATTTTTCTTCTAGTTCCTGCAACCTTGTGCAAATGTCTACTATGGGACACAACAATGGGCCCATTAAATTGGAAGTTGAAACTACCACCTGACTATTTTTAGAGGTATGACTCTTCATGCCTCTGAACTAAAAGGCAGCAAAGAGGTTATAGTATTAATAGGGGTCACTGTTCTAAGTTACCAAGGGAAAATTGGATAGCTGCTATAAAACAAGAACAAGAAATACCACATTGGGAACTCACGGGATTCCCTGGAGCTCATTACATCCCTGGTTGATAATAAAGGCCAGTCCAAAAAACACTAAACCGTTAAGGATTCAGACCCTTCTGGAATTAGAGTTTGGGATGCTTCTCGATGTAGAGATACTGACCAGCTGGTCGGAGAGCAAGGGTAACATGGAATGAGTAGTGGGAAGAGGAAGTGATAAATATCAATGACACCCTTATAACCACTTTCAGAACTGAGGACTCTAGCAGCTGTGCATGCTGTTGTGTGTGTGTGTAGCATATATATATGATATTTCAATGATTATATATATGTGTACAGTCATGCATCACTCAACAATGAGGATATATTCTGAGAAATGTGTTGTCAGGCGATTTAGTCATTGTGTGAACATCATAGAGTGTACTTACACAAACCTAGATGGTATTGTCTACTACACACCTAGACTATATGTACTAATCTTACGGGACCACTGTCATATATGCGGTCTGTCCTTGACTGAAATGTTGTTATGTGGCCTATGACTGTTTACATATATATACAAATTTTTGCCCCTCCCCACTTCTTATTTTGTATAAAGTGTTAATGTTGCTTAACTTTACAATTTCAGTTCATATGTCACCAGACCTCATTAGGTGTGACATCTGGGCCTGATGGGCAGGACTAGAAATTTCTTAAAGATCCTTGGTGTGAGAAGGGTACAATGTCAGAGACAAGGGCAAGAGTATCCCAGTTTGTGTGGTGGATGGTTGCCTCATATTAGACAGAAACATGACATCATTATATATGATTTATGTACGGGCACAGCAGTGAGAACAGCTGCTGAGTAACAAAAAAGAGAAGCTCAGTGGTCCTGAGTCTGTTTTCCTTCGGATCCAGTACTCTTTTGTGTCTCAGGTGGAGTGATCCTTGAATGTGACACTTTACAAGCTCATCTGCAAGCTGATTTCCACTGGATTCAGCCAGTGGAAGGCATGGCTAATAGACTGGGGGTGGTGGAGAAAGGGAGAGAGACCAGGCGATTTCTTCCCCTCTGTCTCAGGCAACATTGCTAGCAGCGCTGAGGCTTCTCGGTGGCCCCAGCTCCCATTTGACAGTTTCAGCTGCTACCTGGTGACTCTTGCTGCTGAGCTGTGGTGATGTATCCTGCTCCTTTCTTCCCTCCAGCTGCTGCTAATCTCTAGGGTAACTCACTGTCACCTGCTTGGTTTCTCAGCTTCTTTCCTCATGTGTAAAACCAGTTCTCAGGATTAAATTTTCTCCATTTTAAATATGCTGAGTGAATTCTGCTTTTCCAGTTGGGAACTGAGTGATACAGAAGTCCACTATACAATATTAGAACACTGACTCTTTCCTTGTAACCTTGGCAAAGGCCATCAATTCTCACAGTGAGGACAATATTCTTGTGGTAAGATGCAGGTTCTGCTCTGGTAGCTTTTCATTATCTCTAATACTTTTTGTTGGTGTTGTTTTTAAAAATCTTATTTGTATTAGTTGTACTTGTTTGTTTTTTAAAATAGGTAGTACATGCATATGGTACAAAATTCAAGTAGTACCAATATATTGTGGAAAAGACACTTTTTTCCTAGTTCCCTATTCACCCATTTCCCCCAGTGGTGGCAGACATGGTCATCAGTTTCTTGTGTTTTCTTCCAGAGAATGCACACGCACAAACTCACCACAGAGTAATTTATGATGCGCCCTCTTGTACATCTTGTTTTTTTATCCTTCAATATACGTGAAAAAATTTTTTATCACTTCATAAAAAGCTGCAGCATTCTTTCCAATTACAGCACACTATTTTATTGTATTTACCTGTTTCAATACTTGGTGGACATTTAGGTTGTTTCTAGTATTTTGTCATTGCTAACAATGCTGCAGATAATATCCTTGGACATTAGGCAAGTTGTACCATGAGACGAAAGAGCCGATATCTCTGAATTATCACTCGGAGAAGTCCTCACTACATACGCTTCTCCAAACTCTTTCTAATATTAGGAGTTCAGTTGTGACATGAGTGAGAAGTAAACTTTTATTAATCCACTATGTTTTCTGGGTTATTTGTGAAGTAGCTAGAGGTAACTACCCCAGCTGATACAACAAATGAGAAGAGTGAATATAACCTAACACAAATTTTGTAAGAAACTGTGGTCCTAGAGAAAAATCAGTTTCAGTTAAGGAAGGGAATGGAAAGAGCATTTGAGGAAAAAGTTAAACTGGAAAGGATATAATGTAGTGATTAAGACTGTGAACTTTGAATACGGCAAACAGAGACTGAGCATCAATTCCGCCATTTACTAACTGTGTGACCATGGGCAAGTTACTTTAACTCTGTAGAGCTCAGCTTCCTCATCACCAGTCTTCAGATGATAATAACACCTACCTCATGAGATTTTTACAGGAATGAAATACAGCTCAATAAACCACAGCAATGATCTTTGGGGAAATAATAAGTAGTGCCTGTAAGGTGTTATAGGAAATAGCCTGTGGAGAGGAAAAAGACAAGATAGCATAGAAGATGTGGCAGATGGGCAGTATTGGTTAGGACTGTCAGTCCCATTGAGAAAGGAGGAAGAACTTACTTTTGATAAAAGGGAGCCCTGAGGAGTGACAACTTCTTAGGGAGAAATCCACATGGTCAAGATGATATTCAGAATGTTGGTTTGGCAGAATGGGATACTGTAGAATAGTCTCACGCTGGGAGATTTGGTGATTTCTTCCCAGTTTGGGGATGAGGCCAGTGACAGGCAAGAAAGCATGTTGACTGATATGTTTACATAGCAGCTTGTGTGTTTCTATTGCATAGGCCTGCGCCTTCATCTGTAATCAATGCATAACAAAAGACCAACCAGCCGGCCAGCAAACCAGAAAAACGTCCAGCAGCAGGATACCTAAGGGACATAAGAAAATGAGAATTTGGGTTTCCTGGATCTTGTCAATAGTTCATTGATTCTGTACATAAAATATGGAAATAGATACGTTTGTATTAGTATTTAGAAACATGGTGATGTTATATTCTGTGTTGCAGTATAAAACTGTTTATATTTTCCCCGCCTCTTCCTCCCACTATGCAACATTTCATTTCCATTAATAAAACTAATTAGATGCTCCCATTGTTCTCTTCCTTTGCAAACTCCACATGCTCTTAGAACACTTAAGAAGGCCGTCCCAGGGTGAGTAGCAGTATCCTTTGCTCGCACAAGTTGAAGCTCTCTTCCTTTCCTCCCTGTTCTTCCTCTTTCCCAGTGTGTCTCTCATGTTCCCTTCCTTTGATTGCTGGAGAAGTCATTTTCTCCATTCTGTCCTCTTCTGGGGTACGAAAACGTAAATGCTGAATTACTCCAACTTAGGTAACCCTTAGGATAATTTTTTAAGCAGCAGGAAACAGGGCTATCTGGCTGCGCAGATAATGATATCAGCTGCTTCCTTCCAAAACAACAGGTGCTTTGGCATAAAAATGTATATCATCATACTGAGATGATGACATCAGTTCATACTTCAGCTTAATTATAAACTACCTCCATTAATCCTCAAATAATTAAACATTTTGTGTGTGCTGCAAGGTGAAATGTGAAGTTAAAGGTACCTGGCTGTTTGTTACACGGTTTTGAAAATCTATTTTCTCCACAGTGCCTTTCTTTGTACACCAACAGAACAAAATTTAAAGTGTATTTCAAAAATCATATGTTGCTTCTATCAGAGAAACATAAAGGATAAGATAACTAATGAAATATAATATTTTTATATGTTTGCATGAGCTTACAATCACCACAAGGAATGCTAATAGCTATGCAGGCTATATATGATTAAGAATTAATGGCAAAATAATTTTAATTAAAGAATATTAAATATTTGAAGAACTCTCATTAATATTTCAATTTTGTATTTTCAATAATAAATGCCAAATAATTGCATTTACATTTCATTAAAAACAAATATTCAACCTAGTAGAGTCTGACGTGTATCATAAAAAGTATGTACATCAGATCCTTTTGGTAAAAAGAAAATGATTTTTTATGAGATAATATTTGACTCATTGCTTATATTTCCAATTTTTAGAAATTTTAGTGAAAGATTTCTGATATATGATTTATCTCCTCAAACCCCAAATAGAATTACAAAACTTAAAGCCTTTCTGATTCAGTACAGATATGTAACAAATAAGATGACTGCGTCCTTCCTTTAACTTTAAAATATAGAGCTGACCTTCTTTAAACAGTTGTTACTTTCATGAGCCAGATGTGTTTCTAAGCAAATTACTTATATGGAATATATCCAGGGACATAGCCTTTTAAGACTCAATAAATTATGCATTTGTCATTTGTTATTGGGTAAGACTTAGGCTGACGTCTTTGACATGCGTACAAGTGTCCCAGCACTTAGTAATTACATTCACAATTTAGCAGAAGTGATTTTCTGGGAGAATGAGTGAACAGTGGTTTATAAAATTATTCTTATCATAGAAGTAGCTATTTTCACAGATTTTAATTATTCACTCTACGTTCATTAAAAAACCCGCTTTCCTTAGGTTATATTACAACTGACATAAGGTAAATTCTGTGGCGTTCGTAGGAGTGAATCATGAAGATGGCGTAACAACTGGACAAAGTTGTTCTTAAGCAGATTATTTTTCCCATTTTTTAAAATGTAACCAGTTAACAAGACTTTTGCTCTTGGTAGGCACACAATGATAAACTCATACGAGAAGAGTTTTATTCTTTAGAAGTAAAACTCAGACTGGAAATTTTCAGTGGATTTAGCTGGAACATTTGGGTGACCATATGGAGCTCTCCGTGGCGCCACGGGACCACGCAGCTATGAAATCTGATCACTATCTCCCCAGTGACAGCTGGGCCTTTACACCATCAGAAAATTTTCAGACTTCTAATTTGTCATAACCACCTCCTGTGGAAAGAAAATATGTTATGTAGCCAGATACAAAAATTCTTAGTACCCGGCACTATAAACAGTTAATTCCTTAACGGCATTTCGTGATTCACTGGTGCAACTCCTACACCAAAAACATATGGAGTCTTGTTCAGTTAGGGTTAGCCAATTGCTCCACCCACTCAAAAAGCCATTTTCATGGAATTGTATCCAGAGAAAGATTCCGTCACAGAGCTTAGCATTTTAAATACATTTAACTTTGAGTTGCTCTCAGGAAGTCAGTGATGCCACTGAGAGGTTTCATTGGAGTTCCATTGGCCCTTATTGGTCTATTTAAGTCTAATGGCTCTTCATTTGGATAGTTGAATATTATCCTATGGCTCCCAGTCCCTGCTTCTTTCTACATAGTGAGGCTGAAACTATTCTCCTGCTGTGCCTCTTTCAATCTGTCAGCAGCTCACAGGCTTATTAAGTACCCTTCCAGCTACTCAAAGAGATGGAGCTGTTTTGCTACTCTCCCTTTCTGACCACTTAGCCAGGGCTTCTGCACGAGAATCCCCTCATAACCATTCCCATCATAGAAAGGGCTCCTGGCACGTAGTTTGTATTTCTCCTCAACTGTCACTGAAGACACAACTTGAAGAGGTGACTTCAACTTCGACGTCTGCTGGCCAAATCCTTTTGTTTGGTAGCTTCTTGATGTCTCATCTTGTCATTCATTTTTAAAAAATCACTTGCTGTATCGGACTTTCTAACGGGATACTCTAACACAATCTTTAATTCAACGTAATGAAGAACGACTTTGTGGTGGTCTTTCCTTCATCTTCTTCACATTAGCTATGTGGAAACTAGGACTGTACTTTAAATTCATCACCCAGTGCTCCATATGTTTTGTAACCTAAAAGTCCAAAATCTATCCATGAAAAGCTCATAGTACAGTTCACATAATAATAATAGCTGACATCTACTTACTATGTCTCTGGCACTAGTCCAAACACTTTAAACTTTTTGACACTCTACAACATCTCTGCGAGATTGACACAGTTGTGTCATTCTCATTTTAGAGATCAGGAAGCTGAAGTACCACTGACTAGGGTCACACCACTTATAAGCACCACATTCAGGATTTGAAGCCAGACTGTCTGGATTGAGAGGCAGTGAGTATAACGACTACACTGTGCTACCTCACAAACTGGGAATGCGAGGTATGAACTCAGCACTGAAATGAGCAGAAAACAAACAAACATGGATTCTATTAGTTTTGTCACGTTGAATTAGCTCTGTGACACTGACAATGACTTACTCTGGGCCTCTGTTCCCTCATTTTTAAGATAACAAGATGAGACAGTTCTTTCCTTTGCAGCAATAAAATGCTAAGGTACAATTTCTCTATGGGTTGCAATGGTTCACAGCTATTCATACAGGTACTGGTTATTTTACAGACACTATTTATCTTCATATCATTTTCTTTAATTTCCACATTGCTGGTGCTACTATTCTATACACAGCCTTTTAAATCCATCTACCACATTGCCTTCTATCACTTATTCTTGAGTACTCAATTCCTCAGTATTCTTTCTTCATGCTCTACATCAAAATCAATGCCAAGAAAAATCTGCCTTTAATTCCGTGCATCTACCACCCTCACGTCCAAACCACTCCTTCTGATTTATTTATAACAATCTTCTTGCTTTGACCTTAACCAATTTGTTCTTCATGCCAATCATTATACCCTATAGCATACATGAGCCATTCTCTGCTTCCCTTCTTCAAATGAACATCACATTCTGCTCATAAAGCACTGAATCAGGGTTCGATGGAGTCATTCAAGGCACCTCAGCTCATCTTCCAGCAGTGCCTTAAATTGCACTTCAGACATCCCATATAATTTCTCCATTTAGTGAAAATACTCTACTTTTCAGCTTTCAGCTCTACTTAATTCTTCCAGAATGTCCACTTTCAACTGATTATGAACTGTAAGCACAACTAAAAATACCTGCACCGTGATGCCTAAATTAGTATTTAAATAACTAGGGACTGTATGCTAGCCAAGTGGGCATGCGGAAAAGACCATCACAGTCCACTCCTCGTCAAGGCAACCATCTCCTTAGAACACATCTCCTTGAATCTTATTTAATCTCCAAATAAAGACAATAACAAAGTCATATTTCTGCTAAACATGATACCACTATCTTGAGTACAACCAAAACCAAACTAACCCTTCCTTAAAAGAGGATGGAAAGTCCTTGGGTGATGTTGACTCTCTTCCTTTGATAATCTGAGGCTTAATTACTATGAGATAAAGTTAACTGTTGTTAATACTTTTTATGTTAGATGATAAAGGGATAAGAGAGCCAAGAAAAGAAAAATGCTTGGTTAATACATATACAAATATTCATAATAAAATAAGAAGAAATATTCATAATGATTATAATCCTTGTTTCTACGTGATCTTGTGGTCACAGCTGGTATTTATAATTAACTTTCTTCCATTACCCCTTCCATATTTCCTTTGCCCTTAGCTAGTTATGGTTCTTCACTTGGTGACATGTCCGCAAACCTTCATTTCTGAAGGATTTGAGCCATTAGCACCTCTGTCTGAATTGGGCTGTTGTAGTTTTCTATTGACTTTAATCACAGGATGTGGTAGTACTAAGAGATGCCCTGAGGGATCTCCTGTCTTCTCCAGACATACTCTTTCTTAACCCCATTGTATAGCAGCAAACCAATGTCCCTCACACCCAAGCCAGTACAGTATCTCACTTCTTTGCCTGTGGCTTCAGAGGCATGAGGAGCTCAAAGTGGCCCTCTGATAGTCTCTATTTTCAATACAATGGAATCATTATTATGTCTCCTGGTAAAAGCAATTTTCCCTTTGGAACTAAGGCCTCTAGACCAGCAGAGCATAAAATCTTGGGGACAGGAAGCAAACATTTTTGCCAGTGGATCACTATGTTACCCATACCATTTCCACCCCTTGATCCTGAACCTGTGAATCTTGACTATGGGAGAAAGACCATCATATAGTAGATGCTAATGAAGAGGATATACTGCATCCTGGAACTTGTCTAAGCTCCCAAGGTATTGCCACCCAGCTGGCACTGTAACTGAGTCTTCAAAAACCCATTCCACTATTCTGGCAAGCCACCTGTTTCAGGATGATGGGGAACATGGTGAGACCAGGGAATTCCATATGCATGGGCTTAGTGCTATATACTTCATTTGCTGTGAAATAATTTCCTTGATCAGAAGCAATGATATGTGGAATAACATGATAATGGATAAAGAATGCTATAAGTCTGTGGATGGTAGTTTTGGCAGAGGCATTGTGTTCATGGAAGGCAAATCAGTAATTAGAATAATTGTCTATTTTAGTGAGAACAAAGTGCTGATTCTTCCATAATGGACATGGTCCAATGTAATCCACCTGTCACTAGGCAGCTGGCTGATGACCCCACGGAATGATGTCACCTGGGGGGACTCAGTGTTGGTCTCTGATCCTGGATGATTGGGCACCCAACAGAGGCTGTGGCCGGATTAACTTTGGTGAGTGGAAGTTTATGTTGCTGAGCCCATGCATAATCTCCAAACCTGCAAACATGGCCACATTGATCAGGAGCCCTTTGGGCAATGAGAAGAGTGGCTGTGAAAAGACACTCATTGGTACCCACAGAACAGGTCATCCTTTGCAACTGATTATTAAAATCCTCCTCTGCTGAGGTCACCCTTTGGTGACCGTTTACTGGGACACAAATATATTTACCTTCTTTGCCTCATTCAAAAAGATCTATTCACATATCTCTCATTTACCTCCTTGTCACCAAATTTCAAACTGTGTTCCTTCCCAAGTATCTGATTATTCAGCCAAACCATTGGCCAAAGGCCATGAATCAGTATAGACTCTAACCACACTTAAACAACACAATTTTATTATCTTGCACTTCTGTTGGTCAAAAGTCTGACACTGTCTGAAGAGGCTAAAATAAAGATTTTAAAGCAGGACTGCATTCCTTTCCATAATCTCTGGATAGGATCTGTTTCCTTGCCTTTTCCAAGCTCTTTTCCAAGTTATTCCTTAACTTGCAGACTGCTTCGTTATCTACAAGGCTAGCAAAGGTGAATCAAGTCCTTCTCACATCCCTCACGTGGCATCCCTCTGACCTCTTCCATAGTCACGTCTCCCCCTGATTCTCTTCTCCACTTTTAAGGACCCTTATGATTATATTGGGCCACCAGATAATCCAAGATAACCTTTTCATCTCAAAATTCCTTAATTTAATCACCCCTGTAAAGTCGCCTTTGTCACATAAGGTACCATATTCACTGCCTCCAGAGATTAGAATGTGGACAGCTGTGGTCAGCTATTATTTTGCCTATCACAGTTTATCCTTTGTACCCCAAAGAATCAAATCCACCCTACATACAAAATGTATTCACCCTATTCCAAAATCCACAATACCTGAACCCATTATAGTATTAACTCAAAGTCCAAGATCTCATTGAACCCTCATCAGCATAAAAGCCCGCAAACTAATCATTACTGGAATCATCTAAATTAGATGTAAGTATAATTCTTACTGGTGCAAAATTCCTCTCTATTTGTGGACCTGTGAAACTAGAAAACAAGTGTCTGCCCCCAAAATACAATAGTAAGACTGAAATAGGATAGTAATTGTAGACATTACTTCTCAAAAAGGGAGAGAACATAAGAAAAAAGGAGTCACTGATCCAAAACAATTTCAAAATCCAGCCAGGAGACCAGTATTAGGCTTCAAGGTCTGGGAATAGCAGTTCCACTCTCTGGACTCTAGGCTCTGCAGTCTGAGCTGGGGGTTCCACCCTCTTGTCTTGAGGCTCCAATTTGTGAGTTATCTTTCTTTCTTTATAAATGATAGCATATATTGCTGCTGAGGAGTTTTATCAGCCTGTTTCCTTCCTGGAGAATTTGGGGGATCAGAAAGCCTTCTTCCATTTGTCCTCTCTTCATCCCTTTCAGTCCAAACTGGCCGGATTTCTCCTGGCATAATGTTCTCAAGAACCTTGTATGTTTCTTGTGTATGTCACGGAGATTCACTTCAGTAGCAAGACTATCCTCCACAGATCTTTTTTAGATAATCCAATCTCTATTTTGGGCTTCTGCCTAGTTGACTGAGGAGATCAATGAGTCACATGCATACTCTCTCCAAGGAGCATTTGTTCTACTGAACACTTCTGAGGGATTTGCTGAATTTTATAAAGACACACTTTGATTTTTTTTCTACAGAGCCTGCTTTTCTGATGGGGAATCTCTTAATTTTAGGCTCTTTCGCAATTTGCATAGGCTGAGAATTTCCAAAATCATCAAGTCCTGGTTACTTCTGTGTTTAACAGTTCTTTTCTCAATTTACTTCTTTCTTCTTGCATTTTACTATAAGCAGCAAGAAGAAATCATGCCACAAATTCAACACCTTGCTTGAAATCTCCTCAGCTAAATGTTGAATTTCATCATTTCCAAATTCTGCTTTCGACATAACTTCAGGACAAACTTCTGCTAAGGTTTCTGCCACTATAGAGCCAGAATCTCTCCTGTCTTTGGTTTCTAATATCATGTTTCTCATCTCTTCCTGACCTCTCACCAGCAGCACTTTTAACCTTCCTGTATCGACTAAGAGTTTGTTCATCCCAATTTAGGCATTTGCTATGGTGATTCAGGTTTTCTCTTTCATGGACCTCATTTCCTTCTGAGTCCTTAATAGCAGAGTTATTAACACCCATATTTCTACTAAAATCATGTTCAAGACAATATGGGTTTTTTGGTTTGTTTTTAATTACTTTCTTCAAAATTCTTCCAGCCTCTTCTCATTGCCCAATTCTAAAGCCACTTTCACGTTTTTAGGTATATGTTACATCAGTACCATACTTCCAGGTATTAAAATCTGCATTAATCAGGGTTCAGCCAGAGAAGTAGAACCAGTAGGAGATAAATATTAAGAGACTTATTAGGAAGAACTGGCTTATGTGATTTTGGGGGCTGGAGAAGGAAGGCTGAAACTGACAGGGCAGGCCATTAGGGAGGTCAGGCTAGAACTCTTGGACGTGGGCTGAAGGTGTCATCCACCAGTGGATTTTTTTCCTCTTCTGAGAAGCCTCAGCTCTGATTTTAAGACCTTTCAACTGATTGAATCAAACTCATCCATACTATTTAGGATATTCTTAAAGCTAACTGCCTATGATATTTAATCATGTTTACAAAATACCTTTACAGCAATACATAGATTAATGTTTTATTGAATAACTCTGGGCTGTAGCCCAGCTAAGCGGACACATCAGAAAGACCATCACTGTATGGTAAGTGTCAATATGACCCTCCTTGTTTTACTCTTTGCCCAGGCACTTACTAACTAAGGCACCAAAGAACTTAACGAAGAATTCTGGCCACAATTTCAAACTTTTAAAAAGGAATAGTAACATCTATCTGACATAGTACAGGGATGAATAATATAAATTCCTGATTATGGTACCAGGCACAGGGTATATGTTACAAGTTAATTTTCTGGTCTCGTTGCTTCTCAGAATAATAAAATAGAGTCTGAAGTTCTTGAGTATATATTAGGTTTTCAGTACAATTTTTAAGCACTTTAACTATATTAACCCAATTAAAGAAAGAATATGAGGTACTGTGTTTAAAGAAAGATGAATGGAGGCACACAAGATTCTGACTACTTGAAAATTTCATGAAGCAAGGAATTCTAATCTATTTCAGAATGATGATTTTTAATCTCTGTTTCAAAATTCTACTAAGAGTAGCTAGTGGTTCAATCATAAACAGCTGTATTATTCTACAGTTTCTAAAAATTAAGCAAAGTTGAGCCTGTTCAACCCCATCATGGAACCCTAAGAGAGGAGCAAATGTGACAGAAAAAAATTTTAAAAGGAAAAGATACTCATAGAAAACTGTACATTGACAATGTAATGAAAGTTCAACCTTAGGGTTTTGTTGAACATGGCAACTGAGTGCAGAGTCTTGCTGCCATGTTGCAGCTTGGTAGGATGTGGGATAAATCAAGCAAACTCTATGTACGGTGATTAAAATGAGATCCATTTACTGGTATACGTTTCCTGGCTTCTGCCACTGCCAGGATAATTGCCACTGCCAACACTTTATGTTCAATGAACTCAATCAGCCAGTCCAAGAAGTCACGTGATGATGCTGCATGGTGCCAACCAAAAGGGAGTGTTGCTGGGGAGCCTGGGAGGGGGGAAAGCTAATACAAATGAGCTATTTGGCAAGATATAATCCCCTTTGGAAAGACCCCTACCTTTCAAAGAGCATATTGCATTTTGCTAGGAACAAATCCCAACTGTGTTCCTTTACAGAAATCCCAGTAAGCTTTACAATCACTGATAACATAGCTTTGATGGTGGCAAAACTCTACTCATGAGTGCCTCCTATCTCTAAGATGAGTTTGTAAGATGATTGCTTTTCTCAGAACGTCCTTTAGTGCTATTTCTCTCTTCAAATGAAAACTTTCCAAGTTCTCTAGTGTCTTGCCATAGCTAAATATTCCCATAATTTTTCTCACAAGTCAAAGTTAAAATTTATAAAGAATGTAAAAAAAAAAAGAGTATTTAAAAACAGAGTATATAATACAGAACAGTGGACAGATAAAATAAAGTCTTTTTATAGTTGGATTTAAGTTTATTTTAGGTTGCACACATTTCTCTCTTTTATGTGTAGATGATTTGTTCTCTTGATTTTAATTCAAAGCACCCAGGGACGTTTTATTCACATTGTACCTTTCCATAAAAATGAACACAGGCGTCTCCTGTCTTCTTAGTCTAGCTTTCCCAGAAGAAATACAATTTGTTCCACCAAGTTTTCATTACTCTATTGCTTTGGCATGTTGTCATATATTGCTGCACTTGGTCTCTTGAAAGCATGAGAATATGGTTGCTGCTGAATATGCCTTTCATTTATTCAGCTGGTGGGAGATAGAGAATAAGAGTTGAGATTTAACAAAACAGACTTTGCAATGACAGGATTGTTTATAGTTTATTCTTGGAACATGCTGAGCCTTGAATCCTTTGTATGATTTTTATAAATGGTTGGGTTTTAATTTAACTTTTTGCTGAAATGTTTTCCTTCAAATTATAAATAGATTTGGAAAGTCGTATATTTAAAATCATGAATACCTCCAAAACAATAATTTCTAGATTTTACTATCTACGAAATTAATGTTTAAATTTTAAGATCACATCAACATAAGTTAAAAGCTATGTAATGGCTCTTTCTAGGCTCAGGGATAAAAATACAACCTAGAAGTGTTTTGTGTGCATGTACGTGTGTGTGTGTGTGTGTGTGTGTGTGTGGTGAATTTCTCCTTTATATTGTTGTTTGGATAAATTGTGTTTAACCAATTAAAAATAAGTCAAAGTCTATAGACACTATGATTTGTTTGTGCAAAAATGCATCTCTAAAATCAATACCCCTTAGTATTTTACACTATTACAATGAGAAATGATAAAAATTTATAAACCACTTAATTAAAAACTTCATTTCTCAAGGAAAAACATGTAACTCCTGTGTACTTCCTTGCTGTTTTATAACCTTCTCGCTTCCCTTTGTTACCACGATCATCCCCATCAACACTTGACCAAAACGAGGCTGGGCTTTCTGGGATCTATGGAAGTGTTCATAAAAAACATTCCCCATCTAACAACTTCTGGTAGTTTTTAAAGTTAAGGAAAAGGTGGTTCAGCCTAGTAAAGAGTTTAGTCGTCTTACTGAGGTGTTAATAAAAAAGACCAAAGCAATATTCACGCCAGCTTTCCAAGCATTTTCCCCCTTTAATTCCAGATTCGAAAATCAGATTGACTCTGTGAAGGAGACTTTTTTTTCCCCCGGATTCTCTTTCTTTCCTACCGGACTCACCATCAGTAGTCTACGCCCACCCACATTTAAATTGCTAATCCCTTTGCCCTTTCTTTTTATATAAGCCATTGTTTGAGAGAAGGTCTTGAAAAAAGTCATGCTCATATAGAAAAATGTATTTTGAGTTTTTTTGTTTACCCTAGATTGTTGAAATTCCTGGGGCAATCTGTATTGTTGTTAAGAGTTAGCCATTCCCATTAACCTTGTTTTTACCATTTTTTTTTATTGAGTCCATAATAGTTTACATCAATGTGAGAGTTCAGTTGTGTATTATTTCTTGACTGTCACCACATAAGTGCTCCCCTTCACCCACTGTGCCCACCCCTACCCCACTTCCACTGGTAACCACTGAACTATTTTCTTTGTCCATGTGTTTGTTAATATTCCACATATGAGTGAAATCATCTGATATTTGTCTTTCTCAGTCTGGCTTATTTTGCTTAGCATAATTCCCTCCACGTCCTTCCATGCTGTTGCAAATGGGATGAATTTGTCTTTTTTTCTGGCTGAGTAGTAATCCATTGTATATATTTACACCACGTCTTCTTTATCCAATCATCAGTCAATGGGCACTTGGATTGTTTCCATGTCTTGGCTACTGGGACTAGAGCTGCAAGGAACATAGGGGTGCATATGTTACTTTGGATTGTTGATTTCAGGTTGTTTGGGTAGATGCCCAGTAGTGGGACAGCTGGGTCATATCTAGTTCTTGATTTGAATGTATGTGCTATCAGGCATTAAAAATTCTTCTATTCTCCAACTTTATTACCCTATGACTTTATATCTTGAAAATATAAGATTATTGTTCTCTTCACTTAAGTAGCCTGTTCTCTGCTTTTACTAACAAATCCTCTTGTCTTTCCTGAGGTGGTACCCAGACACAGAAACACAATTTCTAACCAGAACCTGACAACATTTTCACTTAATTAGAATGTTCCTATTTTTACTTTGTTTTATTCCTTGTACACACAAATTAATTTTAAGCTTTATTACCTTTTGCCTGGGGTTAGGTAGAGAAATACAGAATATATGCACATAGAAGGTTGAGCACATAACTGTCACTACTCCTCTCCTTAAAGGTGGTTGTTACACAAGGATCTCTGAAGTCTTGAGGTACCGCAGCTCCTGCCTCCAGTTGGTCAGTAGGTCTTATTGGCTCTCCCTCTAGGATGCGCCCCATCCATTTCCTCTACTGCCCTCAGTACAAGCCTCCAATATTGATCATCTAGCCTCCAGATTACCCTCCCTTCCCATGCTTGACTCTCCTTACAATCTATCCTGCACACACAGAGAGACCTTAGATCATGTCATATCTGAGCATAGAATCCATTAATAGCTTCAGCACAGTTTGAATTTCAGACCTAAAAATCTCTGCATGATCTTGCTATGACCTTCCTATCTCTCTGATGTAATCCCATACCAAGCTCTCCTGAGCTCTCTGCACTCAGTGGCCACGTGTCTATCCCTAGGACATGCTAAGCCTGGGCTGCCCCAGGGTTTCTTCATGATCTTCCCTTGGCTTGGCCCTATCTTAGCCAGATCAGCCCAAGACTGCCTCTTCCTCCTCATTCAGAAATCACTTCATTTCTGAATCCCAGAGAGGTCTAAATGGTGTAGCAATATAGTGTCTCTTTCCCTCCCAACATGATTGCTCTCCATGCCAAACAACATCACCCAGTTTTGTTGCCTTCATAGTTCAGATCACCAGACCTTTCGTTATCCATTCACTTATCTTGCCTGTCTCCTCCACTAGAATATAAGCTCCAAGAGAGCACAGCCTACATTCTCACTACTCTGTCCCCACATCTGACACACAGTAGGTTCATTGTAAATGGAACCTGAGGTTGGTATGAAGCCAAAAGTTTGGGTCAGAGACATGTCGACGAAAATAATCCATAACCAATCTGTAATGAAAATTTGGGTGAGTTTATTCTGAGCTGAAATCTGAGGACCATGGCCTGGGGCCTTTCTTCCCAAAGGAAGAAAGGGCACTGATGAAGTGGGGTGCACAGAGTGGTTGTATACCCCCAAACAGTGGGGTGTTTCACATATGATTGAAATGTCCCTCCCACAATAGTCACAAGATTGCCCTGTCGGCACAGCACTTGATGGACACAGCAGGTAGTGGGTCTGCTATCTTGGTGGGCGTAGCAGGAGGCAAGTCTATTGTCTCCAGCTGGGTGGTCACAGGTGAGCGCAGCAGTCAGTTTCTAGCCTAAGGAAAGATGCTTAATCCTTAAGGAGATGCCAACGTTGGGAGGGGGAGGGAAGTTGCACCTTTATCTCAAGGGCCTTTCGTCTTGCCATAGGGAATATCTAAAGCAGATATATAATGCATGCTCAACGGCCTCGGTCAGGCCCTTTTGGGAAGACGAGGTCAGGCTGAATTAGGTTTATACCAAATGGCTTCCTCATGTTCTCCAATATATCCTATTGCTTGCCATTTTTATTTGTCAGACATTACAGTAGGAAGCTGTCTATTTTGATTATGGCTACTATTATGATGATGATTACTATTATAAGTCAGTACTAATAAAATTTCATCTGTAGCTGACATTTAAAAAATCCTCAACATATCCTGTTTAAAATCATGTGCATATGTGACAAAATTATTTAAAGAGAACTGGAGATCTGGACTAACTAATAACTGAGCATACTTTATAATCCCTTTTTGTAGTCCCCTTAAAGCGGACAGAGCCTGGAAGGGGGAGGTGGAGGGCAGGTGAGGCCCCTGCTGAGCGTGGAGCTGGACAGAAGGTTCTCTTGATGCATGGGGCAGGGTGGGAGAGGGCCTTCCCTCAAGACTTGCTCACTGCCTGGAGATTAGTTTGCCTTATGTTCATCCATCTGGGGTGTGACAGCTAATTCATTTTCTCTTTAAAAGAAATTACAATTCTGGCACAGGTCTTAATGTTTTGCTCCTAAATCTTCCATTTTCAGTCTTGTTGAATGTTGATTTTTCAACCCACTCTGAAAAGATACGGCAAATATTTTGAAACCTAGCTTACTTGAAACCTTCGTTTTCTAAGATGTATTTTAGGACATATAATGTGATCCAGGCCTCTGGTTCACTCTTCCAAGATGGGGGGGAGTGACTAGGGTAATATTGTATTAGATAGCAGGAGCATCTGTTCTTCATGGAATTCTGGAGAATAGAAGTCTAGTGATCCTCTCCTGGTAGGCAACTGAAATAAGAGCTCCTGGTAGTCTTTTCCCCTTTGTGGCAGGTTGCTGTAAGCATTCTTCATGGGATTCAGATTATTTAACGTGTCTTAGAAAGTCTGTTATCAGCAGAGGAGTGGGGGAATATGGTTCATCTGAAACTTGCATAAGGTCTCAATAAATATGATTTTTGTAGTATATCTGATAAACCAGATTAATTTATACTTGAATCTGGAAGAATGGCCCCAAATCTATAGTACACTATCTTTACGATTCGTATGGGTAGAGAATATTATATACCTCATATTATTTTATTTATATATTTTCTTCTATTCTAAGTTCTATAGTATATATAATTATGTAGTTAATTCCCTTCAGAACCTCTGCTTTCACACTATCCCTGATTTTAACCACCCTTTTCATTATGGAAAAAAGTTTCAAACATTCCTTTAATAAATACCTCTCATTTGGATGAGAGGTATAGAAAATATTGCTTCCAAGTTTTGGTTAACATATACTACATCTTCAGACTGTGTACGCTGGCCCAAATCTATCTGCTAACCTAGAAAATTGCCGTTGCCAGCCCCAGCTGAGGGCACTTTGAATGTGAAGAATGTACAATTACACCGAGAAGCCACCTGGAGAACCAGGGCTAATTCTGAAGCAAGATTGTCATGAAGAGTATCACTCTAAATAGAAGCATTTACAAAATGGCTTTTAGGTTATGTTCTTTATTGTTTCAGATGTATCATATGGGTGGCCTAGATAACAAGATAGGTACCCAATACCCTCCAAATAAACCTAGAGAAGGTTAACCTTCCAAAACACTCACTGCCATTGAAGACCCTTCACTCTCAAAGTCCCTGGCTTGAGAAGAGCAAGACTCCAAATCACGGCTTACTAATTTTCATCCTTCAAGATGTTCTAAGAGTTAAGACCCGACTCATTTCAACAATTGATTCCTTGGGCAAGATGACTAGAGGGCATTTACATCTTTTATACGGTAAATGAATTTTAAACATTATTTTTAACCAGTTGAGCAACAAAGATGCCATTCTATTGCATTTGTTTCACTGTAACCTCTACAAAACTCAGAAAATGATTTATAATAAAAATCACCCTTAAAAACAAAAGCTTTCCTCTTTAAACACCTAAAGAGGTGGAAAGTCACTGCCTGAAATCAGAAGTCACCTAACTCATTACACAATTAAATGTTCTAAAAGGTCCCTCCATCAGGCTGAATGTATTTAAAATGTCTGTGTTTCATGTGATGCATTGATATGACTAATTTTGGCTTCAAAGAGCTGATGCTCTTTATTCCTTTCACACCCGATCTCTTTGTGTGTATGTGTGAGTGTGTGTGTGTGTGTGTGTGTGTGTGTGTGTAAAAGCCTACTGATGTCAAAGCTTCCAGAAGAGCAAGAGAAAATACTCTTCTCAGTAATCCACTATTGTAGAATCTTTGAAAAGTGCACATATGAAAGCAGAGAAAGTAAAGGGAAACATATTGGCCTTCATTTTCCAAGTCTCCTTCTACCTTCTTTGTTTTTCTGTTTTAATTTTTTTAATGAACACATACAACATTTACCTCTTATCTTCATATGATTCTGGTAAATTTATGGGATTATTAGATTATTCTATCATAGGATTGATCACTAAAAAAAAAACTATCATTTTTCAAAGTAAAATTTTGGAACTACTGACGTAAAAACTCATTCATTTTCAATTAGTGTTGATGTTTCCTGTCAAAAAGGGGAACTCCCTTTTCTTCTCCATCTACAGGTACTTCCCATTACTCACTCCTTTCCTTGCTTCATGACTGTGATTAGGACTTAAATTGTAAATGGTTAGTTTATTCACCAGTTTTCCCAAGCTGTTACAATTTTACTAAAGTTTTACTGGAGTGGTTTTAAAAATCATTATCACTAAATGCAATGGTTCCTTTAATAATTCCTTTACATCTTACCTTGAAGAAAACAGTTCACAGGTCACCCACTCTGTGAAACTCCTCAGGCCTCTCCACCCTGGTATGTACATGTGCATAGTTGATTGCTTTCTCTCTAGCACATAATAAAGACACCTATTGTAGCATTCATTATACTGATTATAATGGTTCGTTTTCAGATCTGTCTTCCCCATGGGTCTGAGCTCTGAATGGCAGAGATTTTTTTTTATAACATATCTATATGTATGTACCTGAGCAATGCCTGGCATATATTAGACAATAAGTAAATATTTGTTGAAATATGTGTTTTAATCTCCTTAATTTCATTTTTATGATTACAAAATAATAAATCTTATTGAAGAATATTTGAAAAATACCTGAAAATGCAAAGACCATTCATTACTTTTGACTCTATCATCCTGAAATAGCCACTGCTAATATTTATATCTTAATTTTTCTTAATTGAATTTGATTTGTGGTTTAAGATGAATAAACAAAGGCTGACACAACCCCAAAATGCCCCCGTTTCATCCCCTTGACTGTATATTTCACATCTTACTTAATAGATTGTATATTTTTTGATGGTCCTCTAATCTGCTGGCTATTTTGAAATTATTTAGGGACAATTTCATCTACCTTAATTCATTTATTTATTTTCATGCAATAAACATTCATCGACCTCCTGCTATGTTTCAGGTACTAAACTGGCCCTTGAAAAATAATATTGAGCAAACATACCTATCTCTGCCCTCATGGAATTTATAGTTAGAAGAGCAGATGGTAATAGATAATTTACAAAAGGAAAGATTCCGATTTCAGTTTAGAAACTATGAGTCCTTTCCTAGGTGGGTGAAGAAAAAGAAAACGGATAATGTGCAATGTTCATAATCTAGACATTCAGAAATTGTCTGTGTGTGTGTGTGTGTGTGTGTTTGAGGAAGATTAGCCCTGAGCTAACTGCTGCCAATCCTCCTCTTTTTGCTGAGGAAGACTGGCCCTGAGCTAACATCCATGTCCATCTTCCTCTACTTTATATGTGGGATGCTTACCGCAGCATGGCTTGACAAGCGGTGCCATGTCCACACCTGGAATCTGAACCGGCGAACCCTGGGCTGCCAAAGCGGAACATGCGCACTTAACTGCTGCGCCACCAGGCCAGCCTCCCAAGAAATTGCCTGTGTTTTAACATGTGGCATTTGTGTGTGTGTGTCTGTCTGTGTGCTTCTCTTACTCTGATCAAGTTATGGAAGGACTTTCAATTTTCCAGCTATCCTGAATCCTTCTAGCCATAAATTTAGGCTCTCCCTCCAAAAGGTTAGATAATCACTTGATTTGGTTCCTGACTTATTAATTTTTAAAAAAATTTCTAGGAATAATCTAACCATCAAAATACTTTCCTTTGGAAGAAATCACGGATTTTCAAGGCTTTAGAACACTGATATTCACTTTTAAATTCCCGTATTTTATATGTAGAAGTCACATTAATAATCCACATACGTTAAAAAAAAATTGGAAACAAAAGCAAAACCAATTCAATCTCAGAAAATCAGGTATAGGTCTGCAATTAACAGCTGCTTTTCTGATAGAACATTCTCTTTATAGTAGAATTGATAAAAGAAGCATTTATCTTTTGATTTCTTTGTCCTCTAAAAAAGATTTCTAGTTTATATACTATGTTTTAATTGATATTTCCTCAGTAATATTAAAAATTCAGTGATGAAGAAAGACAATTGAGGGCAGGCGGGCTTAAATTTAAGCCATTCATAATGGATTTCCAAAATTTATTATTACTTTTCTAAATAACGATCATTAATTATATCTGGGTTACCTCATAATTTTTAAAAAGTAATAAATTATAGGTAGCCTTTCAACTTCACATACCGTAATGCAAATTGGAAATGCCTATGTACTGGATTATTGCTCTACTCACCCAGTCAATGTCAAGAGTAAAAGCGGGAAATTGATATTAATAAATGTAGAGGTTTCTTTCAATTATGTCTGAGAATGAAAATAATTCTAAATACCTCTAAATATTCTAAATGACTTACTGGAGAATCAACTATCAAAGAACAACCTCAAAATAACGTGCCTTGTTGTTGTTGTCGTTTAAGGATTTTCTTGCAGAATTGAAGTGATTGAACACTTCAGCGGGTGATTTTGTATGACTCTTGACTTTAAAATATGCTGTATGCTTAATGCCCATGGTTTAATTTTCCATTGGTGTGATGTAACATTTATTTGCTTTCTTCTGTACAAAGAATACTATAGAGAGAGAGGTAAAATCTTGAAAATATCTGAGTAACCATCAACAAACACAATATTGCTTTCATTTTTCACTTTTGGTTAACCTACTTATTACTTTTCTAAGCAAAGTTTTTTTTGAAAAAGAATACACAGGAAAGTTCACAAATTTTAAGTGAACTTTTACAAATGAGCATATCGATGAAATCATCATGCACATGGAGACAAAACCAGAAGTCTCTATAATGCTCCCTTCTGACCTGAATCCCTCCACAAGAGTAACCGTTTTTCTGACATCTGCCATTATAGATTAATTTTGCCTGCTTTTGAATGTTATATAAATGGAATCAAACAGTAAGTTCCCTATTGTGTATAGCTCCTTTCCCTCAATATTTTATTTTATGTTTTTGTTTGTTTATAATTTTTCCTCCCCACAGCCCCAGTACATAGTTGTCTGTCCTAGTTGTAGGTCATTCTAGGTCTTCTATGTGGGACGCGCCACAGCGTGGCTTGATGAGCAGTGCGTAGGTCTGCACCCAGGATCCAAACCTATGAATCCCAGGCCACCAAAGCGGAGCATGTGAACTTAACCACTTTGCCATGGAGCCGGCTCCTCAATATTTTATTTTTGAGATTTATCCATGTTGTTAACTATAGCAATAGTTCATTTGTTTTTATTGCTGAAGATCAGGGGTCAGCAAACTTTTTTTAGCAACAGCAAATAGAGTAAATATTTCACAACTACCCAATTCTGCCATGGTAGTATGTTATAGCACAAGAGCAACCATAAACAATACGTAAATGAATAGACATGTCTGTGTTGTAATAAAACTTTATTAACAGAATCAGACAGTGGTCAGATTTGGTTAATGGGCCACAGCTTGCCAATCCATGATGTAGGGTATTCTATTGTAAGAGTTTTCCACAATTTATTTATCTAATATACTATTGGTGTTGTCTCCAGTTTGGTAAATGATGCTAAAAAAACTTCTAGATCACATCTTTTGATGCACATATATATGTATTTTGGTTGTGTGTATTCTAAATTATTCAACTGTTGAGTCACAGGGTAAGCTTATGTTCAGCTTTGATAGATCTGACCAAACAGCTTTCTGACTTCACACCCACCAGCAATCTCTGAGAGTTCCGGTTGCTCCATTTCTCCACCAACATTTGGTGTCATCAATTTTTAATGGGGAATAGTTATGATTTCCAGAGATGATGCTGGAATTAAATCTATAACAAGGAATATATTTTCATGGATAGTATTACTAGGAATTTAAGTTTAAACATTTAATTTTATTTTATCTGTGCTCTTTTCCCCCAGTTTGGCACACACTCGCACAAGCAAAAACCCACTCCCACACACACCAACTGAAACAACAACAAAAACTGCATTTGCTAATCCTCAAAGAACCCTGTGATTTCCTATTGTGCTTTAGAAAATAATTGTGCATTCTATGATTAGAGACAGAGAGAGAAAAAGTGATGCATCCTGTTATCTTTAAGAGGATAATTTTAAAACCTCAGAAACTGTCTCCAGCCAGTGCTTTCAAAGTCAGCTCAAAGTGCAGTGGGATGTGCAGAAAACGTTCATTAGTCAGGCACACTGCGAGTCTTCTTTACTTCTAGGAATCATTTCTAATCATTTGTAATTAGAGTAATGCTCTCGAAAATGTTTGCATTGCTAAACATAAGGAGTTGAAACCCTCTCTTCTGGGAAAGTGAGCAGATGGTGTCACTTCATTTACTTTTTCCTGGTCGGCAGGGAGGACTACGGGATTTAACTTGTCCTTTCCACCTCTTCTGCCCAGGGTTTGGATAGTTGTCTTGTCTGTGGTCATGGCTCTTGGCTCAGCTATTTCTTGTCCAGTGCCTTTTGTTTGATATTGCTTTGATCTTCACCCAGTATCAGCAATGCCTTGCTTGGATGACTCTCTCACCCTAGCTCTTACTCTTTTACTTGGCAGGAGTAGTCTTTTCTTTTGGTTGCAAGAATCTGGCCAGTAATGAGGTGGTAAGCTCCTGTCGAAGCAGCAGGAGTTGTCAGTGCTCCTTTCTTTCATTAACTTTCTTGGGCTCTCGCCACAACAGCAAGACTTCAGGGACTGAGAATTTAACCTTCTCCAGCACTGATCATTTTTCCACATGGATTCACATGGCCCCAGAGCCCCTTGGCCCCTTTCACCACCCCCTCCCTTCACCCTGCTTTTTATAGGCTATCCTGAACTTTCTGTCCAGTGCTCTCCAGGGCTGCCATGAAATAATATGCTTGAAGCGTTTCTTTTTTTAGTTAATACCTTTTATTCATTGTTGTTAAATTCAGAGCACTTTCATACAGCTTTAACAAAAGGTGCTGAAACTTCAGATAACAGCTGTGGCAAGTTATCTTTTTCCTTATGAAATAAGCAAGTAATTGGTAAGCATAATTTGTAGCATAATATCATTTTAATCCTAGTAGAAGAATGAAAATCTTTGCATTCTTCTACCCGATAGAAATGATTTTGTATATATATATATATATTTTTTTATGTTTGTGAATACATATATATGTATATAATTAGTGTATAGCATAAAATCAGAAAATCTATAGTATATAATTAGAAAAATCCATACTTCTTCATGTAGTGACCATTTAATTAAATATTCAAATCTTCACTCACCACTTGATTCATTCTAAAAGAAACAATGTATTGATATACTCACCAGGGACTTTGACCAACTTAGTGTGATGATGACAACAATAATAATATAATAACAGTAATATCAATAATAATAACAATAACAATAAAACTGTCATGTTTTGTTGCCTACTATGTGCCAGATATAATGCTAGACGTGTGTGTGTGTGTGTAAAATTTCTGATTATCAGATAAAACTTGTAGTTATGATCATGTCCAGTTTACAGATAGGGAAAAGGAAGGCCACACAAGTTTCTTGCCCAAAGTCAGACTTACTCTGGATAGTTCCTCTTTTCCCCCAATACCCACATCCCCCACCCTGGTCAATTTGCAGTTCTCTCAGATTTGGTTGTCATACATATCATCAATATTTAGTTACCATCCCTAATATAATATGCATTCATTTGTAAGAGCATTTCCAAAGTATCGATGGACATAACCTATTCTTGGACCTATCATCATGAGCTGTACGTGTTGAAAGACTAGATTCACTTGATATTTCAAGCTTACTTTGAAGTCGTCTTCATATTGATGAAAGATCCACCCTCACTGGTGCTTTATCTTACTATAGCCTGATTTATTTATCTACAATCACTTATGGATTATGCTTTTCTATGGGATTAGAGGATGCAAGTGTACTATTGGCTACTTTTAACTTATAATATTTCCACAAATTTCCAATTTGCCATTAGGGACTAAGATGATTTTCCACTCTTTGAATCTATATTGACACCAAATTAATATCAATGCAGAAAAATGTCCATATTGTGTACTACTTTCTTAATAGGTGCCATTATGTGTTTTCTTATAGTTTCTTATTTCCTGCTCCATGACTCTAATCTTCCTTCATTTTTCTTCTAGAGGTGCAACTGTCTTATACTCATATTTACTGATGGATATATTTCTATTATCTTTCACCACCAGCAGCCACTGGCTTTTCCTTACCCCAGGAAAATTAAAAAGCAACTTCCTCAACATAGTGCTCTTTACCTCTTAATATCTGACAGCATAAGTCAAATGCCAATCTAAGTCAATTCAGTTTCATCAGATATTCTACTAATGGCTTAGGCACTTGGCAATTCCCTTCTAGGCCAGAAAATGAGTTCAGAAAAAAATATATGGGAATTTTCAGATTATAAAGACATAAAATTGTAAAATAGAGATAGAAAATGGTAGTCAAAATATGTCTCTTCAACCAAGGAGATATTCTTGTAAGGAGATGTAAGGTTTAAAATATTTCACTGATTTCCATTCAAGAAAACATCAGTTAAACAAAGGTAGAAGAAACAATTTATTGTATTTCTATATTCCTAAAATTCCACACAAATGATTCCAAGTTTTAAAACAAAATGCTATTGCCAAAATTATAACTTTTTACTGGTTAATCCCTTTATTCATTTCCCCAGAGTAATCCAATCTGTTGCAGGTACTGAGGCTGAAGGAGTTAAAACAGAGTTAAGAGGGTCTTGGAGGGAGAGTGAGTGCATGTGCCTGCATGCTGGATCCCGCACTCTGCTCTTCACATCCCCGGGTGACCTTGGCAAGCAGCCCCCTTGTGGTCCTTCCTTTTCTGTGCAATATGGGATTTTGAGAAAATGATCTACTATGTCCTTTCAAGCTCCAGACATTTATGATTATTTGTATCAAGACTGAACTTTACTAAAACTATTTGAGTAAATGATGCCACATTTTAGTCATCATGTGAGAGGAGCAAGAATCTGTTGGAAATTACTTAAATTGTTAGAAACAGTGACTGCTGCTTCATTATAGATACAGCTAGTTAAAGACAGCTGGTTTTGTGATCATGACACCTCCCAATTCCGTTCGGTGGTTCCCTATTGCTCTTAAGATAAAGATCAAACTCTTTAACCTGGCCTGCATAGCCCCCAACGTTTAGCCCTTGTGTTAGATGAGGTAGGTCAAATGTGTAATGGCTGAAACACAAAGGATGTGTATTTCTTCCTCAGATAATAGTCCATTAAGGGGTTCTTGTTGGCAGGCCATTCTCCTACCAGTGCCATAGGAACCTAGATTCTTTCACTTGTGGCTCTGCCTCCTCTGGGTACTTGTATTTTTTTGTATTTAGCTGATGAAGGGAAAAAGGGAACGGGCCTTGGCTCAGAAGTGATAACACATCATTTCTGCTCACATTCTACTGGTGGGAAAGAATCACATGGCCACACCCAACCGCAGGGTGAGAAGCAGTGCTGGTGCATATCCAGGAAGAAGACAAAATGAATTTGGGTGCACAGCTAGCAGGCTCTGTCAAAGCTTCATCTCTGCCCTTAAGCCACATGATCTCTTTCAGAACCTAGAATGCCCACACTCTCCACGGTCTCTGAGCTTTCACCTAAGATCCCTCCCTCTTCACCTGGCTCCAGCTCCCCTCACCTCTCAGGTGGTGGTGACCTCTTCTCTGGGCTACCATGACACTTTGTCTCTATCCTATCTTCTACCGTACCATAATACTTGCTGCAGTTTATTTCAATGAATTTTCTGTTTTTTCTGCTGGGTTCTCAGCCTCTTGAAAGTAGAGACCATATATTTTCCCTGTTTGATTCAAGACTGATGGGAAAAAAGCGAGAATGAAAGAGGAAGAAGGAAAGAGACAAGATCTGGAGTAAGTGTGAGAGCTGGAAAAGGATAATAGATAGGCTAAGACGTCAAATCGCTTGTGTTTTCTTCTCCACTGAATAGACTAGTTATTTGGACATAATATTGTCAGATAAAAACATGTCCATCATTCTTTGTGGTTATAAAAATGGATGTGATATTAAATTACTTTGTTATATTAGTATAGAATATAACAACTTCTCTGGGATGAAAAGGAAAGACTAATGCTAAAGGAGAGGGGCCGCATCTGGAAATATTTTCAGCACCCCATTCCCGTCTTGCATCTCAGCAGTGTTCTTTTAAGCACCACCAAATGCTTGCTGTCTTATTCACCCCTAAAGAATTCACAGGACTCCTCTAATCATCTTCATTGAAAAGTAGCTTTCTCCTTCTTGCTGCCAGTTTCTCAGGCTGAGGTGAGAGGCTGTATGAGAAGAATGGAACCACCATCAATTCATTATGGTTTGCTTTTGAGAGAATTATCTGTAGATTTGAAAACACAAGCAGCTGAACCAACCCTCAAATTATTGTGAATCTGTCTCCTTAAAATATCTTAGAACCGGAGATGTTTCTGAATTTCATATTTACAAGTATATGTGTAAAATTCTTTTTTGGATTCATGGGGAAATGCATTGATAGAAACAGCTATGTGGTGAAGCAGGTGTATGCGCCTTCAGAAATAAATATGCAGAGAATGTAACAACATGGCAAGCAGCATTTCTGAAGCCCAAATTGTAACACATATTAGGAAGCACACACAGAGGTAAGAAAATAAATAAAACTCCACATTGACAATTCTACTGTCACGTAATGGATGCAAGTCAAATAATCTAAAACTATGTGATGTACAAAGCAGACTACTTGGATTAATGGACTTCTAGAAGAAAGAAAACACAATCATTTAAAAATAATTTGAGAAGTGTTTTGTTTCAGATATGAAATTAAATTATTTTATATAACGTGTATTTTGGCCTTAAATTCTCACGGAAAAATTGAGACATAAATCTTAGAAAAAAGTATATTGAAATATGAACATTTTTTAAAAATGAAAATTCAGACTCCATGAGTCACCAAAGATTTCCATATCAGTGTGTGAATCTGCAAAACAGACTGGGTCTGGCAGAACTCTGTTGGTGCCGCCCGTGAAGAGTCCTGGCATGGATTAAAAATGTAACGGAAAACATCGGTCTATAGGTGTCAGCTTATGAGTACTAAAATTATAAAGCAGTACAGGTGCCCACATTCTTTCAGTACCCAGACAATACTTCAGGTCTATTAACCTCAGAGTTTTCATTGTTTACAAGTAATTAAAACCGTACTGCCATTTAGCGAGTTGTCAATCCGGCTGGATTCAGATGTCCACCTTCTGTCTTAACCTTGTATTACTCAACTATTTTGGGTCCAAAGATGAAAAAAACCGAGCGTTTATGTTTTTTAAGAAAATTATCCCAAGTCTTAGGATTATGCCATATTTTTTTAGTATGAAGAGACCAAATTGTCTCCTATTTTTACTTTAGAACTGAGAAAACCAAGGCCTGAGAAATTTCAGTGGCCAGCCTGAGATAAAATGGATACATACTGTGAGAACCAGGATTTTCTTTTGATTTTAAAGGCTGTTTTTGTAAAATATCTTCATTATTGGAACTTAGTTTAAAACAAAATTTCAACCCCTTTTAAAGGAAAGAAAAGTAGTCTTACGTTTAGACTGGTTTATTTTCATCCATTTAATCTGTCAGCACGTAGACAGTTGTTTCAGATATTAAGATACTTTGATAATGCATTATTTACATTTCTCTTGAATGACAAAAACAAAACATAGTATACAGTGATATTTTAATTAGAGTAATGTCATCTCAAAGATTCTAAAAAGAGGAAAAAGGAAGCTCTTTCATACTTAATGTAAGGGAACTAATTCTGCTTTGCTCTTGCACCTGCTGAAGGAATTTATTGGAAGAAATGGAATTGGAGATATTTGCCCTTTTTTATTAAAATCAGCTTAATAGTTCTTAGCACCACCTGTTACCACACCGTGACATCCATCTTTGGGTCCTAGATTTTCTCCAGATGTTTAGCTTTCTGTCATTTTGGGGATCCTGGCTTTTTTACAGTCCAGTGACTTACAAGTCACATCATTTGCCCGTGGAAAACACACAGATGGAGGGAGTTTAAAAATGTTTCATGTCAAGAAAGAAAAAGCTTAGTGTTGATTTTGAGGATCCCACTTTTAGATTTTAACAGCCAGCTAATAAGGCATTTCTGAGGACAGGCGGTAGAAATTTACTGATGTAAAAAAACTCTATCAAGCTAAACTTAGTTCCTGCATGAGTCTGTTGTACATATCTTATACTTATAGCTCTTTTTCTGGAATTGTCTACTGTTTTAACGCAAGGATAGTATCATGTAATTGTAATTACACAATTATACTAAAAATAAGATGAACAATCCGTTGAATTTGTCTATTATTTGGCAGTGAAAACACAGTTCAGCATACAGAATTTTTCATAAAATAACTATTTCATGACCAGGCAACATATTTTTTCAGTGAATTTTAGCCAGGATAAGACTCAAGTTGTACCTGCTTTGAAAATATTTTCCTTTCTGTGAACAGGAATAAGCTAATGGTGTCAGGACAACCCTCTCAGGTAAACAAGAATAATCTCCTTATATTTCTATCCTCTTAGTGTTCTTTAATTCTGAATGGCAATCGTGTTAAAGCCTCATTCTAGAGGAAGAGAGTCATTAAGACTGTGGACCTATGATGTAACTTAGGGCACGTCATTGTACTTCTCCTTTGCCGATTCTTGGGGAATTTGAATTTCCGGACACTGGACAAGAATTTTATCTTGATTAGTTGCCTTTTGGGGTTTCAGATGGGTATATCCCTCCTAGACGGAGTATAAGGGAGCCTCTTTTCTGCCTCCCTGAGCTTTAAATTAAGTCCAGGCTTCTTTGTAATGGAATGAAAACAGGGTTGATGAGCAAGACTAACCTACAGAGGCTGACCCAGGTTTAAAATTTGGTAGGATGATAATTCAGACTCCTTTGAAAGTAGCTTTATCTTTGATGCAGTGCCTTATGGAGGCTCCCTGAAATGTGACGGCCAGTGCTATCCCTGTGTTAGGAGGATTCCACAAGGTCCCAGGACCTCCAAGTATCTTTGGGGGCAACTTGCTGCTCTTTATAGCATTAGGCTGGGGGCCATGACAGTGTTCAAGCATCTGACATTTGAGGTAATTCCTGGTTGCAATTCTTTCTCTATTATATTTTTATTCTCTTGTTGGAACTAGATTAAATATGAGCATTGCAGGTGCATGAGTTATGGCAGTATATGCATTGTTTACTCTGATGTGCAGAAAGACCTAAGAACCTTGACTGGAGGAGTCTTTTCTCATTGCATAAAGACCACCTATTCCTAATTAAACAACCATCTTTCAACTTTGCTACTTTCATTTGTCATCCAACTTTTCTAATTTAATAACAGTATCTTGGGTGGGGGAGAGAAGCTTCCCCGGAAATGAATTATTGAGAAAATACAGACATTGTATATATTCATTCCATTAATGAAAAATAAAGACAAAAACAACATTCAAGAAGAATGCTTGCTGAGATAGGAGATCTCTGCTAGTATTCTACCCTCCCCCGCAAAAAAGCATTTTTAGTCTTGATGGTAAAAAAAAAAAAAGAAACTACTTCTTTAATTTTAAATTTTGCATCTCAACTGAGGAAACAGGCCTCATTATATTTAAATAAGATTTGGTATTACACAGTTGAATGCAAAGATTTAACTCCCCTCCATCCTTCAGTCTCACGTTAGTAAAGCTTTTGTGGGAGAGGGAAGCAGAAACAAGTTGCAAATTGATAAAGGAAAATAATTTATATAAAGTGATTTTTAATTTTTGATCAAAAACGTGTATTGAATATATACCGTGTTTGTGTGCCAGACCCTTGGGCTAGGAACGGGGACTATGAACTTTCATTTAGTCAATAAATTTATACTGAGTCCTTCCTACAAGCCAAGCATTATTCTAGGCCCTGGAGATAAGAGCAGGAAACAAGAATCCCAGGCCTTACTGCACCTGTGTTCCAGTGGGAAAAATCAGACAACTTTTCTGTATATAAGTAAACAGTTTATTAGATGGTAAGTGCTAGTGAGAAAAATAAAACAGACTAAAAGGATTGGGAGAATTAGGGGTTGTGATTTTAAATGGGGCGATTTCGGTGAGTGCTCCAGGCGACAGGCGGACAGCCAGTGTTGGAGCTCTGTGGAGGGAGCGTGCTAGGACAGGTTCTAGATCAGAAAAGAGACTAGGGAAGCTGCAGTAGGGTGACTGAGGGGGAGAATATTAGAAGTTGAGGGGTGATCATGGTGGGGCGGATCATGACAGCATTGTAAGCTATTACAAAAATTTTAGCATTTACTCTGAGTAAAGAGACATACAGGGTTTTGAGCAGAGAGTTTAATCTGACTTAAATTTTAAAATGACCTTTCTGGCTGCTGTTATGACTACAGATGCAATAGGAGGAGGCGGTGCAGCTAGAAAGGGTGGAAGCAGAGAGTTTTATGCTCTTGAAGGGTCTTGGGTCTAGTTCAGGGGCTACATATGTTCACCTATTGTAAAGGCGAGAACTTGAGAGGAAGTAGGAGGAAAGTGTGGTCTGAGAAAAGAAGCAAACTCTCGCAGGGTCAAACGCACTCATTTCCAGCTCTGCCCATTTAGTGTTAGTCAATTTTATAGGGTCCTTCTGGGATGTGGAGACAGAAAGGGACAGAAGGAGGGTGACATATTTTTATTTAAAATATTTATCTTTTTTAGTATAATTGTAATATACATTTATTATAAATAAGTTTAGAAAAATATAAATTAAAAAGTAAAAAGTTAAAATTTAAATTAAAAATTAAAAAACAGAGGGGCCAGCCCTGGTGGCATGGTGGTTAAGTTCAGCACATTCCTCTTCAGCAGCCTGGGTTTCGTTCCTGGGCATGGACCTACACGGCTCTGTTAGCAGCCATGCTGTGCTGGGGGCCCACATACTAAAAAATAGAAGAAGATTGGCATGGATGTGAGCTCAGGGCAAATTTTCCTCAGCAAAAAAATATAAATAAATAAAATAGAAAGCAACTGTAATACCATCATCAAGAAATTGTCACTGTTAGTATTTTTATTTATTTTATTCCAGTTTTTTATCTACGTACCTATCTATTTACCCACTTATGAAGAATTAGGAAAAAAACACTCTATGTGAGAGAATTCTGTTTTTTTACTCAAATTATACCATTAACTTTTACCATATCATGGAGTATTTACAGAAACTGTGATATTTATGGCAGCATTTCCATTGTAGAGATAACACATTATTTTACATAGACATACAGTTAGAAGAATGGAGTGTTTTGACTTTTATATTGTAAAGGAATGATGTTTTGATCATCCTTGAATGTGAATCTTTATATGCATCTCGAATGACTTCCTTAGGATGCACTGCAGCAGCAGCAGTAGTGAAGTTTTAAGATCAAAAATACACTTATCTTTAATGCTCCTGGTATAGCATCCGACTGTTTTCCAGAAAGGCTACAGGTGCATACCTTTGATAGCCTTACCATAATCCCAATTGGCTTGGAACAATAGAATTAATATACACATATGGGTTTACTTGCTACTGAGGTTTGCATTTGTTTCTTGGTATCATGTTTCTCTTGGCCTCTGTTTCTCCTTTACTGAGATGTGTATACACCTCTTGCTCATTTATAAGATCTTATGTAGTAAGATTATTCAGCATTCTATCATGTGTATTGAAAACACATTTGTCATTTTGCCTTTTAATTTGCATGTATTTTAAATTTCAGATAGTCAATCTTTCCCTTTGTTATTTCTCTCCTTGTTTTTGGAAATACTGTTTCTCATCCTGATATTTTCATTCACATCTAGTTTTTCTATAAGCTCTTGTGTTATTTACTGATTTTCTTTTTTTAAATTTTCCTCCTCAAACCCATTCTCCAATTGCACTTTTTAATGTAGATTCAGAGATGAGGATCTAAGCTGACTTTTGTTTTCTCGGTATACGGCCAGTTCTCCCAACAGTAATGTTTAGAACGGTTAATTCTTTCCACATTAAACTGTGATATTCTCTTTATCACATGTAAAGTTTTTACATGTACTTAGCTCTGCTTCCACTGATCTCTTTAAAATCTTTTATGCTACAATATATGTTGTATGTGGTAGGAGATGTGTCTGGGATATTTCAAGTCTTAAAAATGATTTAGTGGGTTTCAAGCAATCAGACTAGTCAAGGGGGCTTCCTTGTAGGGCGATGAATTATTTTTTCCTGTCTCTATTTCTGTCTAAAATCAAGCAAACAAAATGATTTTTATCATCTATTCTGTAATTTGTCATATATTCTGAATAAATTCTCAGTGTAAACTCTCCCCAATGATGAAAATATTTGTCCAGAAACAAAACTTTTAGAATTTTATGTTAAATCAACCAAATCCCAGATTTTAGATATACATATAGTATAAAATACAACATTTCTGGTAAGTTAAGTGCCTAAGTAGTTGAATGAATGAATAAATGAATGAATGAATGAAGTATGGTGTGGAGATAGATACACAGATAAGATTTTCATGATTCAGTTACACTGGTAGATATGAAACTAGGAAAGTGTAATACGTAAACATTTTTATGGTTCAAGATGTGAACTCTAAGTTAGACTTTCGAAATTCTAGTGGGGAATACGGTTTGAGGCAAAGTGGACTCTGAAAATATGAGATGATTTTTCAATTTGCATTTTTGTTCTAGAAATGAGTGGAAAAAATCTCCTATGGCAAAATATAATGGCTTTAGCACCCTGATCAGCCTGACCAATGAAATGGGAAGCGTATTCTGAGAGGAGTTTCTTTAACTATAGTTATATTTTCTCACTTTTTGCCTCCCATACTTCTTCTTTCTTTCTTCACTCACTTTTTCCTCTTCTATTTTGATTTTCTTCCCCTTCCTTCCATTTCATTTTCTTAATCCAGCCTAATTAACTTCAATAAGAAAGGTCTAATAGCCAGTCAGTCATGAAAAAAAAAGGAAGCAAGAAAAGAATCTATCAACCGATTAGTGTATCCTTCTCATTATACAGTAGATTAGATATTACTGTTTTGACTTCCCGGTCTCATGAGAAAGACTTGGCTAAGAAAGACGGCAACAAAACATTCATTAGTATGACATATGGCAAAAATAATGGAAGTGGGACCCAACAAACCCATTCAGGTTAAAATCTTGAAGCTGTAATTGTAAGATAATTGCGTAGTCTTATTGTCAAGCAGTTACAGCATGAGACTAATAGGATGCCAAGGGAAATGTTGATCAGTACTTGAGAGCCTTAATTTTCCCCAAATTTTATTCACTAACTTGTTCAATGAATAGGGCTCTCTTCTGAAGTTGCTATTCATGCCCAAGTTACTGAACAGTTATGTGCTTTAAAGAGGTGGCCGAACAGAGCTGACTGAGAGAGCTTAGAGTGGGCACTCGGATGAGAAAATGAGACACACTCTTCCAAAACGTTTATTCCTAGGTGTCGGGAATGCTCCCAACATCTAGATTGCATTTCTGACTGTGCCAATGATGTGGCTCATTGTAAGTCTGCTAAATAAACCACTGCATGAATCTTTTTTTTTTTTTAATTTACTCCAGTTAAAAAAGCCACTTTCATGTTTGCAAGAATAATTTGTAGGACTGAACAAATTCTAAAGTCTGCGTAGATTTTCTTTTGAGTTGCTCTATAATCACAAATTCACATATTCTGCTGTAAGATGCTTAGAAACAAAATAATATCTCAGGAATATTGAAACTGTAAGCATTCAGATATCTCCAATTAATCTATTTTTAATAGAAAAGTGATATAGCCTGTATACCATTCTTATTTTAAGTGAATTATGTATGCACAGTTTTTCTCCCAGTAACTGCTTATATTATGAGTTTATTAATGAACTTTATTTATAGTGCACAGAGAAAGCAAAAAAGAAATATCTCCATTTGCAATAGGAAGCCAGAATACACTGTAAGTAGCACAATAATTTCATTAGTATCGGAATGAACTGTTAAACTTTTGCCAGAATGAAATTACTGATTATCAAAGTTACCTAAAACGTAAAATTGGATGCAAAGTGCTCAGAATGAGTTTAAAAATCGGCATAATTCAAGAAGGTTCTTAGGGTACATTTTCAATAACTTTTCCACAAAGTTATAATATTTGGCCAGTTAGTCTAACAGGTTAATTTTACAGATAAGTGCAAAAAAGCACAGTGAGATCAAGATTAACAGGCTTTTCCACAATCCTGCATCTATTTGGCACTAAAATGAGAAGTTCTTCCTTCCCAGCCCACAGATCTATTTACACAAATGACAGTTGGTGTCCAGAGATGATGCCTTGAATGAGAAGCCAAGGAAATTAAGAGATTTTACTTAAGGATGTCTGCTAGCGCCTCATTTTTTTTTCAAATTTTTTATTATTATTTTTTTATGGATAAAGAAGATGTGATATATATACACAATGGAATACTACTCAACCATAAGAAATGATGAAACCCGGCCATTTGTGACAGCATGGATGGTCCTTGAGGTTATTATGCTGAGTGAAATAGCTCCTCTTTTGCTCCTTCTGTTATTTGTCATGATTCTTGTAAAACATAAAACTGATGTGACAATCCTCTGCTCGAAACCCTCTGACAACAAGTCCTCCCCCAATTCATTCACATTAAAAGCTTGTCCTTATAATGCCCTAAATCCTGCAGCTCGGTCCCTCTATTACTGCACCCTGACCTCATCTCCCCCCACTCACCCCAACTTACTCTGCCTCAGCTCTTGGTTCTCCAAACTTGTCAGGCATTCGCGGTCTCAGAAGCCTTTGTAGTTCCCTCAGCAGGAATGTTCTCTCCCCGGACGTGTCCCTGTCTCTCTCCGTCACCTTCAAGTCTGTGCCCCAGGACTGCTCCTAAACAGGGGAAATGGATGCCTCTGCCCTGTGTCTGCTCTTTTAGAGGCGCCAGGCCTGCTCCCCTCCTTGCTGAGCCCCACATCCCACAGAGCAAAGAGCTCAACAAGCCAAAGGGAGACACCTACCCGAAACGCAGCCCCTTTCTAGAGCACCCTGCTGTTTCCAGAAATACCCAGAAAATGTTCTGATGAGGATGCTTTGCGCAAGTCACAGCACCCTTGAGGGCTTCACTGGTTATCTTATTTAAAATGATGCCATAACCTAGTGTATAGTTTATTCACCAACTGTATCTGTCTCCTCCTACTAGAAGGCAAACTCCATGAGGCAAGGATTTTTGCCTACCTGTTTACAGCCATAGCAGCTTGTTCCAAACACTACTTGACACACAGTACGTGTTCAATAATATTTGCTCATTGAATGAATACATAAATAAAGGGCACAGATCTATCTTCTGTCTTCTAGACAGCTGTGAAAATGACAGAAATTCATTTGAAGATGGTATGTTGTTTTCAGTTCATCTTTCTTGCTCATGGAGCTTGTTGTAATGTTTCAAATCTCTCTTCTGAAATCCATCAAGAATTTATACCATTTAAAGTCTTATTTAATTGCTTCTGACAAAGGCTATGTGATTAAGGTATTGTTATCATAACTTATATATAGGATTGTAGAACATTTTACAAATAAGTTTTTATGTGTTATTTTTAGCAAAATGTTTTCCCTCTGAACATGCGATCTAAAATACTCTGCATTTCTACGTCGTGATATTATTCATCCTGGTTCAAATTTCTTCCCATAAGAACACATCTCTAAGGTAATAATGTAAATCAATAGAAAACACGATTCACTTAACAATTTTATTTTAACAAATGCATTGCAAGATCATATTTTTAAAATGTGTTGTATCTGTAGTTAAATTATTTTCAAAAAAGTAATTTACATTTGACTTAAGGACACTTTTCTCATTAAGATACGCTGCTGACAAATCCACACGACAGCATGTTCGGAGAGGCTAGGTGTATTAAATTATACATGGTCACTTAGGGGATTGCTCAAGAAAATACTAATAGTAACAGTATAAGCCCATAGGAATTATGGCCAGTGCATCCATCATGTGAGAACAGTTGTCATTAATAAAGCCTTATCGCCAACTACAAAGAGCTTTCAAAGCATTTTCCACTTGGATTACTGTATGTCAAACACATTTTAAAGATTCAGTTGTTGGTTTAGGAAATTGAAAATAGATGTCAAAACCAAAAGGTGTGAAGTTCTGCAACAACTCTTTAGGTTTGACTGATTCATGCTAAAAGAGCATAAACAAAAATAAGATACATGTAGAAATTAATTTGAATATAGAAAACCAAATAGAGTCATTTGATAAAAGAAGATATTTGAGAAAAATGTTACACTTTTTTTCATCAAGAACATTCATCTGGAACTAATCTTGTAAAATCTTGACTTTTTGTCTCACTGCATTGGCCTTCTATTTCTCTCCTACACTGTCATTTAAATTGTCACGTTTTAGTCTAGCCTTCCCAGAATAATCAGAAGCTCCCTGATTATAAGAAACGTCCTTTAAATTTATTTAAACATGAGAGTTTCTATCAGAGTAAGCGTCTGATAAATCTATAATGCTTAATTACAAATTCTCTATCATCTATTTGAAAACTATCAAAGATTTCACTTGAATTAATATTTAACATCTACTGAATACTGTCCATGTAGGCACGTGTTATGTGTTTTACGTAGACTATCTAACTTAATCTTCAAAATACACCTAATCATTAAGTAATTCTAGTAATAATATTATTAGTATTCCCCTAAAAAAGTAAGACATAGAATTTAAGTCACTTATTCAGGGTCCCTCAGTTATTTGTGGTAGATAGAAATAGGATTTCAAACCCAGGAATTTGAATGCCAGTGTCTTACTATAACTTTATACTGAGTCCACACTTTCTTAATCAATGTCCTAGCTTTCACATAAATGACCTGGAGAGTTTGTGAATTCCACTAAGATCGTAATTCAGAAATGTGCAAAATGCATCTCTGGAACTAGTTTTTGGGTGCTCAACTGCATAGCCACAAGCAGTAAGTGACTGTTCTGCATACTCACACAAGGATTCTGAGTTTCATCCTTTGCTTTGAAGCATGTAAGGCCTGAGTTTTTCCTTCTCTGATTTCATTGCTGGGCCTGTCAGAGGGAGCCATTCTGCTTGGTGGACCTCCCATTCCTCATCCTCTAAATGGCTGTGTGGCAATAGCCACTTGTTCTTCCGGCTTCATCTTCAGCAGCCCAAGGTCCCAGTCAGCAGCTGCTTGTGGTTCTTTTAAGATTCTTTTCCATTTTCTGCTCCTAGTCATCCTTGTTAATGTCTTAGTGCTTTTTGCTCCATCCAATAACTAATTGCTAACATCTATATTTCTCTAAGAATCTGTTGCTTGTAACTCCCTTTCCGCAAAAGTTAACGAACTTTGGTTGCAAGAAACATAAAGTGACTCAGAAAAACTTAGAAGACAAGAGAGAAATTGGACGCACACTGGAGTAGCTCAAAAAATCTAAGCAAAAGTCCACAGGTCTCTCCTCTTATCTTATCAAGTTCTATCTTGTTTGTCACCATTAGGTTACTCAAATCTTATTATCTTTCACCCCAATACATCACTAACCCCTGCTGAAATCAAGGAAAAATAACCTATCATGGAATGTAACTCACCTTAGTGGTCTGAAGGATGCAATTTGTTATTTAAAAGTGGGGAAAAACATATTCAGGAAAGAGAGAAACAATAGCTCCCTAAATTCCTCCAACATCCTTTTCTTCTAAATATATTATCCAAAAAATGGGTCCTTGAACATAATTCTCTCCCATATAGGACCTCAAATGGGCTTTTCCCTCTTAACAAGAGACAACGCAAAGTCGTCTCCAGCTGCTACATGCAAAATGGTGTCACTGTTCTCTGGGTCCAATATTTCTGGGAGACATCCACTTTCCTTTAATTTTGTCATGGTTCTCTCATGAGATTGTGCAACCCATATAGGCCAGTCATGTATGTAACCCCCACAAACACACCCTATATACAAGAGAAAAAGAAAAAAGAAAAGAGCATTTTAAATATTATATGCTCAGCAAGAAGTAGATTATATTCCTAATTTTTGCAAATTGCCAAGAAAGCCAGAGCTGGTATTTCTGACAATTCTTCCACTACCTATTTCATATTCTCCGTTTTCAGTATCTCTGCTTTTCAGAGGTTTTTACCTATTAGGATGATTCGAGTCATTGTTCCTGAGGGTTCAGAGCCTCTAGCGGGTCCTGCTCAAATAGCAATACCATGGTTTTTACTTCTTGACAAAGTAGAAGTGGTATGGACAGAAAAGGGGTTCTCTACGTTGCATCTATACTTTCCAGCCACCGCTCCCCATCACCAGCCTCACTATTTAGCAGCAACTCCATTTACCCCTGAGACTCAGAATCAATCACCTCAACTGTAACAGGGAAATGTACTGCTTCAAGTTCCGCTGCCCACTGGGGGGTCTCCATTCCCCACTTTCCTTCAGGGCCCCTCTCTGAGTGGGGCTGTGATATAACAACTATCTGTTTCAGCAGGTGACTACATATTGCTCAGAGCCAGCTGTAATATACTCTCCAGTTTCCTTATTTTCACTGAAGAGGAGCTCCCCAAGAGGTCCCAATCTTTGGTATTGATTGAGAGAAGGCAATGTCATACCAGGAAAAGATACGCTGAAAGTGTAAGCAGTGCCCAAAAGGACTTATCTAGACCTTGCACCAGGCAAGGCCTATTCAAGCAAGGACCCCTACTTTATGGCTAAGTAGATATCATAGTACCTAATTCAAGATGGACAGTTATGATCAGTTGCTCAGCTGATCTCCCAACATGTGTCTGACCAGAGCCACAGGCTATTTCTCAAGCAGGAAATAATAACTTGCTTAAGGGGACATGACAAAGTCCTAGTGGCTTTTTCTGTGACTACTCTATCAGAGTTTTTCATGTGATCCATTGAGGACCTCAAGATGCTTTTAGACCTCAAGCTTAGGAGCATTGGCTCACTGGGTCAAAAGGATTGGTGGCAGAACTGTTCATACTATAGTCTGGATCAGTGGAGTTGCACTCTTCGTCTTAGCCCTACTCATTTTGGGATCACTTGGTAAAGAAGTTGGAGGAGAACACCTATAGACGGTATACATTGCCATCAAAATCCAGGCAACCCACCAGGCATTGTGCCTCCCTCTTGGTGGTTTAGGACACAAAGTACAATGATGTATCCTTCACTAGAGGAAGCGATTTTCAACGTGTTCAAAGCCACTCAACCACATAAAATTCTATGATGTGGCCTTTACAAATTTCCCTGAATTTATTTCTCATTTATTTCTAATGGGTCACATTCACTTGCCAGTTCCTACTCTTCAGACCATATCACCATGATGGCCACAGTATAGTGTATCAGCCTGACGTGCTGCATAATGGTGGGATGGGTGAAGTATTTAGCTGAGGTGTTATTCTGTCCTTGAAGTAGTGTAGTACATTTGCGCTGCTGCCCCTTTAAGATGTTCTTCTAATTTTTTGTGTATGGGAAGGACTAAATTGTACTTGCCAGATCAAAGCGCACCAAGTACCAGAGACACTTTCATTTTCTTTAGCAAGGAGCCCCCACCAGGAACAGCAGTAGCATTAGAGTCGTAACATGATAAAGTTCAATAATCCACCATCTTTCTCTGGGTACCACTAGTCTTTTTAATTAGCCAGACAGGAATCGGAAATGTGATAGAATCAAAAAATCTCCATTTTCCAATGCTGTCATGGTAACAATAACCACTTCAATACTCTCAGAGGTGTGTTATAGTGTTTGACTTATCGTTGTGACAGGAAAAGTGAAGTCCAGTGGCGTTGCTGTTACTCGCTACCCTGACAACCTGTACTCCAACTGAACCGGGAAGCCAGAGTGGCGATTCTACACAGCTGCAATAGCGATTCAAACCATGGACAAAACAAACAGAGAAATAGCTGCAGAGTGGAGTCTGAGCCACAGAAAACTTGTTGTGAGACTGACTTGTTTTTGAATTCCATTCATCACATGACTCTCATAGGCCCTTAAGACTCATTGCAAGTTTTGATCTGGATGCTCACGAGTAGTGTTTTGTTGGAGGCAGTCCATGAAAATTTTGCCAGTGCACAATTACCTAGGAAAGTACCATAATTGCTCTGGGGAAGGCTAGGGAAAGGCCAATATTATGCGTATCCAAGGAACCAAGGCAATTCAACCTTGTGGATCAAAGGGGGCTATGTCTTATAATCAAACTGTTCTCTTACTCATTACTATCTTGAGATGATTTTTCCCCTGGAGGACATATGTTCTTTTTTCTAATAGAACTCAAAAGAAACACAGAGTTAGACAAAAAAAGAAACAAACAGAAGTTTCTTGAAAAGGTTACTATCCAGGAATATAACTCATTGTTTGCACAAAACCCTTTCCTATCTGTATTTATACTTGTTAAACATTATTGAAATCCTGGGGGCCAGCCTGGTGGAATAGTGGATAAGTTCGTGTGCTCCACTTTGGTGGCCTGAGGTTTGAGGGTTTAGATCCCAGGTATGGACCTACACATGACTCATCAAGCCATGCTGTAGCAGCATCCCACATCAAAAAATAATGGAAGATCGGCACAGACATTAGTTCAGGGACAATCTTCCTCACCGAAAAAAACCAAATTATTGAAGTCCTGGATTTACACTGGATCAAGAAGTGAAAGAGATCAAAAACAGCCATTACAAAATGTTCCTTCCATATCCTTCACACTTAAAAATGGTAACAAATAGTAGCACATAGTTTCAGCTATGAATTTTAAAAAATGCAGACTCTGTTCTATTTTAAAACTTTGAAACATTAAATAAATCAAAAGTATGTGGGGAAAATCCATCTATTTTCAAATTCTTAATATCTCCTCATTCATCCTTAGATGGCTGAAGAATAAAATAGTGTGTAATGATGTTTGAAATATTTACTGACTCAATAAATACATATTGAGATATCTTGTCTGACATGATTGAATCATTTCAGTTTTACAAATACTTTAGGTTACTATCAGCAATTAACCCTGGCCATGTGGCTACATAACTTGCTGTGCAAAATACATCAGTTGTCCAGGCTGCGAATAAACAGAGCACCGCTGTTGATAAGCTCAGTTGCTTTCTTTTAGCCATAATCATCCCTGTTCTCACTTTCTCTGTGTAGTTATTAACCCAGACCTTAAAACAGTGGTTCTCAATACTGGATGAATATTAGCATCATCTAGGGATCTTTTAAACCCTAATGAACAGGTTGGACCCCAGATTAACTCCATCAGAATGTTGGGGACAAGACTCAGGCATGTATAGCCAAAACTGAGAGCCACTGCCTTCAGTATAAGTATGATAGGTTTCTGTGTAATTTATAATAAGCCGAGAAACTGTGTTCAAGACTTAAAAATATAAAAACATATAAAATCAATTGTTAACTAAAATATGTAACCACACGATCCACTTTGTTCTTCTCTGTCAAATCAAGTCTGTTGACACAGTTCTAAGGATTACTATAATAGTGTTTAAAGAAAGTTAGACCTCATCACGAGGAGGTGGAACAGATCTCAGGACTATGACTTAAAGCAAATCTCAGAGAAACAGCAACAGATATTTCGGAAGCATTAGCTCCACCTATTGAGTCTGCATTGGCTCCACCTTGCTGTCAATTGATGTGAAGGGAGAGATGCCTGTGGTCAGAAATTTCCAAACACAGCTCTTCACGTTGAGGCTGAATATGACACCTGCTAGGTATGGTTTTCATTTTTATTTCATCTCAGTCATTCATAGTGACGAGCAATTTTAATGTCCAGATAGAAGTTTGGGATAATATTTTCTGTAGAGGAACATTTATTTTTCCTCAATATTGAGGTGTCTACTATATAGCAGAGTATCCAGAAAACTACTGGTTCACGACAACACATCGAGCCCCATTCAGCACTTCATGATTGCTTACAATAGATCTGAGACTACTTTGTGAAGTATTGTCAATGAATCAGGGAGAAGATGTTCTTTGTGGATTATTCTTCTAGAGTCTTGTACTAGTAAGCATTCAGCAGATGGCTGCGGATTGAATGGTTCAGATTATTGAATACATTTTATTTTCCCATGGAAACAACGTTAAGTACGGTGGTTAGGTTTCTAGGTTTGGTAGTCGGAATAATGTTCCCTCCTTGGCCCCTCCCCAAAAATGTTTATGTCCTAATTGCTGGAACCTGTGAATATGTTACATCTCATAGTATAGGGAAATTAAGATCGTAGATGAGAATGAGATTGCAAATCAGCTGACCATAGAACAGGTATTATCCAGGTGAACTTGGATGTAATGTAATCACAGGGCCCTTAAACGTGGAAGAAGGAGACCAAAGAGTCAGTGTCCGAGTGACATGATGGGAGGGAAACTTGACTGGCCATTTCTAGCTTTGAAATTGGAAGGGGCCATGATCCGAGGAATGTGAGCAGCCTCTCGAAGCTAAAAACGGATTCTCCTTAGAGTCTCCAGAAAGGAACACAGTCCTGTTGACATCTTAAATTTAGCTCAATAAGATGCATTCCAAACTTTTGATCTAAAGAACGGGAAGATAATAAATTTGTGTTGTTTTAAGCTATTAAGTTTGTGTTAATTTGTTACATCAGCAATAGGAAACTAATACACTATGCTAGATATTAAAATACCTTTTTTGTAAGTAATGTATTTTTTAATGAGGTATAATTTACAGTTTATAACTTGCAGTTATAATTCACAATTTATAGTCTGATGGGTTTTGACAAATATATACCCATGAACTCTACATTCCTATCAAGATAAAGAGTTATTTCATCACCTTAAAAAGCTTCCTTATCACTCCTTCCCAATCAATTTCCCCTCCAACCACCAGGCAACCACTGTTAGGATTTCTATCCCAGAGACTAGTTTTGCTGCATTTTCATGTAAACGGAATCTTACAGGATTGACTGTTGTGTGTCTCTTCTTTTGTGAAGATCAATGTTTTGAGAATTCATTCACATTGTTATATGAATCAGTAATTTTCTCCTTTCTGTTACTGAATAGTATTCTATTATATGAATATAAACAATTATTTATCCATTCTCCTGTTGGACATATTAATTGTTTCTAGTTTTTCACTATTCTGATTAAAGCTCCTATAAAATTTCTCTTGCAAATCTTTTTGTTTTTTTTTAAAGATTGGCACCTGAGCTAACATCTGTTGCCAATCTTTTCTTCTTCTTCTTCTTCTACTTGTTCTTACCAAAGCCTGCAAATACACAGTTGTATATTCTAGTTGTGAGTGCCTCTGATTGTGCTATGTGGGATGCCACCTCAGCACGGCTTGATGAGCGGTGTCATGTCCGTGCCCAGGATCCAAACTGGCACAACTCTGGGCTGCCAAAGTGGAGCACGTGAACTTAATCACTCGGCCATGGGGCCAGCCCCTTGTGCAAATCTTTTTGTGGACATTTATTAGATCTTTACATTCATATTTGGCTGAAGTATTGAACCAATTATATTAGCCTGGATAGTGGGTCAGAAAGCAAGAGCCTATGTGGGGAACCGTGACAGTAACCAGTTGAGCTAATCACGCTTGAAGACTATTCTTGGCTTAGGTCAACTTCATCTTTTTGTCTCTATCTGTCAAGTTCCATCCAGCTGCTAATAAGTCACTATTGGAAGCCAGTCAGGCCTGATCTCCACTCAGATTTATCTAGCCCACTTGGCATAGTGGAACAGCATTGACACTGGGATCAGAAATGCCTGGATTTGGGACAATTGGATATCCACATGTGAAAAGATGAATTTAGACCCTCACTTCACATCATACTAAAATAAACTCAAATGGATAATAGACTTAACTGTAACAGCTAAAATAACATAAATTTTAGATGTAAACATTAAAAAATCCTTAAGACCTGGAGTTAGGCAAGGATATTTTTCTACATGACACCAAAAAACATGGTCCGTAAAAGAAAATAATTGGTAGACTGGACACCACAAAAACGCAAAACTTTTGCACTTCAAAAGACCTCATTAAAAAATGAAAAGACAAGCAACAGACTGGGAGAAAATATTTGCAAAACACATATTCAGTTAAGGACTTGTATCTAAAATTTACAAAGACTTCCTAGAACTCAACAATAGGAAGACACACAACTCAATAAAAAAAATGAGCAAAAGATATGAACACACATTTCTCCAAAGAGGATATATAAATGGCTAACAAATGCACAAAAAGATGCTCAACGTAAGTCATTAGGTAAATGCAAATTAAAACCACAATGGTCTACCATTTCATACCCATTAGATGGCTGTGATAAATAAGACAGTCAATGAAAACTTTTGCATAAGATGTACAAACACTGACTCCTAACCCTAATGCTGGTGGGAGTGTTAAAGAGTACAGTCATTGTGGAAAACAGTTTGTCACTTCCTCAAAAAGTAAAGTAGAGAACTAGCACATGACCCCGCAATTCCACTCCTAGGTATATAGGAGAAATTAACACATATGCACACACAACGACTGGCATGTGAATTTCCATAGTAGCATTATTCATAATAGTCAGAAAATGGGAAAGAAAAACTAATATCCATCAACTAATGAGTGGATAACAAAATGTGGTATATCCACCCAATGGAATACTATTCAGCAGTAAAAGGCAACAAACTGTTGATACATGCCCCATCATGGATGGACATAAAACATTACACTACGTGAAAGAAGTCAGACACAAGAGACCACGGAGAGTATGACTGCATTTGTATGAAATGTCCATAAAGGGCAAGTTTATAAAGAGAAAACAGATTAGTGTTTGCCTGGGCTGGAGGGTAGAAAAGAGGATTAAATATAAGTGGCAATGAGGAATCTTACTGAGGTGGTAAAAATGTTCTAAAACTGCTTTCTGCTGATAATTGCATCACTCAGTGGAGTAAAATACAAAAATCACTCAATTGTACACTTGACACATATGGTTTTAATGATATATAAAATAGCCTTCAAAAAAAGCATTTAAGGGGCAGGCCCAGTGGCACATTGGTTAAGTTTGTGTGCTCCGCTTTGGTGGCCTGGGGTTCGCAGGTTCAGATTCCAGGTGTGGACCTAGCACCACGCTTCAAACCACGCTGTGGCAGCATCCCACATAAAATAGAGGAAGATTTGCACAGATGTTAGCTCAGTGACAATCTTCCTCAAGCAAAAAAGAAAATTAAAAAGAAAAAAGAAACAATGCCTGGGTTCAAAGTTTGGTACTTCAACTTACTAACGTCTATTCTTTGAGCAAGTTAGTTAACTGCACTGAACCTCATTGTTTCATGTGTAAAATGGTGAAATCCGCATCTACATGTTAAGATTGGGCGAGGTTAACAAAAGATAAATATGCCATGGACCTAGAGCCGAGTAGAGGTTCAACTAGTGGTAATGGCTATTATTTGTCACACTCTGAAATTATTTTCCTTCCCATTGTCCATTCAAAACTCTTATTTCCTCTAAAATTCTGATTAAACTTAAAATAACTGATAGGTCATGCACACTCCGGGAGTTGCTAGCTGGTTTTTTAAATCTAACCTTTTAACGTGTAGAGTTTGAGAGAACTGAAACAAAATCAAAGGTATGAGAATCTTGTGTGGCAAACGAGACTTCCAGTGGTGTGCCTATGGTTGTGCGTGTGCTAGTGATTTCTGAAGCAGAGAGGTGGGGAGTGGGAGCAGCCAGATCTGTCCGGGGCTCTGCCCCTGAGCTTAGATGCCACCTTACACACTCCTCTTACAACTTCTAACCTCACATTACCGAGCACAAAGGAGTATGGTAGGCAAATACACGTGGAATTTAATTCAATTACAAATGTTAATTTTAATGAAAAGTTTTAATAAAGGTAATGGTTTCCTTTAACTGAGAAGAGATGAAAGTATTTGAATAAGCCACAAAGAATGGCCTTGAATGTACAGTTATAAAATAGGCTCTTTAATATTTTATATTTTGAATCATAAGAAAAAGTTTGTTGAATTCTAGTGTCTGCATTTTCCATATCTGCTCCAGTATAGATCCAATTCTTAAAATTGCACAGAGATTTTTACATGAATATATTACTATACCCTTCCTTAGGTCTTTCCTAAATGTTTTTTTTTTTTTTCTTTAGCCTTTAGCCTCTAAGTTTTGGGAAGATCTCACAACTACCATTGGCAGTGTTCATTGAATGAAAATTTATTCCGTTATTTAATTGTTTGCTTTGAATCTCCAATTTTCTTTAGTGGCCTTCAGTGGATTGCTTTGCCTGTATCATAGGCTTCTACTCTGGATATATATTTAATAATGTGCTAAATGGCACATTATTTTCCTAAGCCATCACATCTGTTAGCATTCCTCAGGGTCACACTTGATTTTCCTACCTTCTGCTATCTCTTTTCTAATATGGCCCCATAAAATATAAGCTGCAAAATACTTCACTCCAAGCACTGATTAAAAATTTATTTTAAATCCCACATCTGTTAAGACTCTCCCACCACCCTCCACACCACACACAAATGCATAACCAGTTAAGTATATCAAGTGTTTCTTCTTAGATCCCCTTCTTATTCAAGCTAATATTTGTTGAGTTTAGTATGTGCAAGCTATCGGCTGGGCGTACCTATTGAATGCATCATCCCATGATCCTAACAACCACCTTGGAAGGTAGGTACGCTACTAACTTCATTTTACAGACAAGGAAACTGAGGCTTAGCGAGACTAAGCACCATGTATCTATAAGATCATTCCTGAAACATGGCTATATTATCTCTGGTCATCCAACTTTGAGAACCCACAGTCCACACATGAAATAACTCACCTAATTACATTTGAGGAATGTTTTTGACTCAGTTCTCATCCTCTGCTTCTTTGGAGCAAAAAGCTTTGTCCCCTGGTTAGACGGAAGACTGGAAATGCCAGAAACAGTGAAGTTCAGGCAGCCTCCGGGATGCTGGAACTAAGCTATTTCTACGAGAGGGGCTATTCCAAGAAGGAGTCTGATGGATGGTCAGGTGCCGGATCTAGGGCGATGGCACAAGCATGAGTGGAGAACAGTTTAATTTGTTCTCCACTGGGGAAAACAAGGTGGGCAGGGGATCAACTTCAAACTAGAAGATGGAGAGCAGACACCAACAGAGAGGCACAAAACTAATTTTTCTCCTCACTCTTTCTATTATGAGAGGAAAAAGTTAAAGAAAAAAAAGAGTTGTTAAGTGTCTCCTGCTCTCCAGAGTAAGGACTGGTTTTCAAGTTTGCAGAAAAGTGTCACTGAGAAGGCTCTAGCTCTCACAGCTTGCTCCAATTTTTCATCCATGTAGGATCCAATTGTCAAATTTCCAATCATTTTTTATGCTCTATTTTAAAAGACCTCCAATTTAATTTGAAGAAGAATGAATATTCAAGAAAACAATAGTTTCAAAGACTCCAAATACTTATTATTACTCAGTTTCAATAGGAAAACAATTTTGAATTAGCTCTTAATTGGTTTGAGTTATTTACAACAGTTGAACCAATTGCAGTCAATATTCAAACAAAAAAAGAGAGAATTTACTGGGAACTCTCGTGACAGTTTTGAACAAACTTCAAATACTTCAATACACTTTGAATTGATTAGCATGGACTTAAGAAAACTTTGATGAATCAGAATTTAATAAGTTCTTTGACTTTCATTACCGATTTATTTCAGCAGGATCCTAACTATATTATCCCACCACTCCAATTCACAGTGTAAATTATTATCATATTAGTTTTCTGAAAAGGCATCCTTCACTGAGGGCACACAAGGTACCAGACACTGTGCTAGGCGCAGATATATTTCTGTCCCATAAGTCATTAGTTTTGATTCATCATAGATACAGAATAACACCCAAAGGTATTGGCTCATCAAATATTCGTCTCACTCTGGACCCAGTCTTAATATTCTCATAGTTTTATTATAAATCTCTTTGTGTTTTTTACCTATTCTGCAAACATACTTAAGCCTTCTTTACTTTGAACTCAAAATTTGATAAACCTAGAATGGCATCCTTTAATTTTTGGGCATATTAAAGTTGTTCTTTATGTAAAGAACATTTGTTGTATGTTTCGTTGCCTACCATGCATTCCTTCTCTTTTGATAACATATCCTGAGTTCGTTTTGGGGAAGCACTACCTGCCACACTCTGAACCCTTTCCTGCCATAATAATTGGTTCATGGATAAGCATATGACTCAATCAGAGCCAGTCAGAACTAATCCAGGATCTAGGCTGGAGAAAAAAGTCTTCTCCTTTACTGGAAGAATATGATTGAAGTTGCTCCCAATGAGGAAAGTGTCTATTTGAGGAAATGGAGTAGAGAAATGGAGGAAAAGCTCATCCTGATGACAGTGTTTCAACCCTGGATCAAAGACTTTCCATTATGGGAGCCAATAATTCTATCTTACAATTTTTTCCTCAAAAGCCAATTTACATGTATTTTCTGTCACTTACCTCCATTTGCCTCCTCCATTCAGAAGCAATTCATTTTATCCTGTACTTCGATAGGGATAAGAGTTTAGAGCAATATCTATGAAAAACATAGGGCTTAAATCGTCTCATATATTCTGCCCTTTCTAATTTTGGGTCTCCCCATCCATTCAAGAAAAATTAATTGGGAAATTTAGAATATGCTATTTTCATGGTGAGAATACCTGTTTATATATATATATATTTATATATATGTCATGTCTATTTTAAAGTAGGCAAATCCAAATTACACAAAGTATTCTGCATCTTTCCTAACAAAAAATACAGATATTTTGTGTGTACTTAAAAAAAGGTCAGCAGTACTAAGAGATTTCCTCTTAACTTTACATCAAAGTGCAAATCCAGTTAATTCTATCACTGACTAGAAGTACCATAAAAACTCATTGTAAATGGATTCTATGGCCCAGTGTGTCCAAAGCATTTTAAGAATGTCTCCTGGCACTCAGAATCATCCCCGACCTCAGATCAGTGCTAGAGATGACCTTTACATTATATTCGCAGCTTCAGCAGTGATGTCACAGTCTATCTGCTGGGCCACCAAAAGAATGCCAGGGGAGAGAATAGTTCCTGATAACTGTGTTCACCTACTGTGCATCAAAATGGACAGTATTAAGGTGTCACCTACAAACAGATCATCTTCCACGCAAGGAGCAGAGATTGATTTGCGGAGATACTGTATTTTTTTCCTCTAAAAAGAATTATTGTACTACATGAATTTTAAAAAGTAGACTTTTTTTCTTCTTTTAAAACATTTCTCTGAAAAGGCCCAAACAGACCATTGTGAAGCAAGAACACAATGATTTTTAAACTTTTCAATTTTGAGTGTGTTAAAACATAGAGGTTTATTTGATGATTGATGTATATTTTCCGAAGATGATTCCTTTTATATTGGAGCAAAGTTGACAAGGAAAACTTTTCCTAGTAAAAAACAACTTACTTTAATATGTAAGCATTTTCATGTGCGTTTACGTGTGTATTGTACGTATGTGTGTTTATGCTTGTAAAGAGTTGAGCTAAGTATAGAAATCCCATGTTTAAGATTTTCCTGACATTCAAACTCGTCAAGCTTGTGACTAAAGGTGAGAGAGAAGGGTTTTCACAGAAGCATGGGTCATTTCTCTGACCACTGGTCCCTGAAAAAGGAAACCTCATTGAGCATGGAGAATTATGGACCATCATTATTTGGGTCTTGAAAGTTTTGGATCCTGAAGGCAGAATTCTTGGAGACACTGTTAAATTAACACCTTACTCTCTGTTTTATAACTCCTGTAATCTCTTTTTCTGAATTTAATGTTTACCTAATCAACATTTTTAAGTAGTTTTCATTTCACAATAAAAAATACCTGTCCATTACAGATACAGTAACATATATAGACAAGGTTTTGAAATGTGACCATCTTCATTAAAACTCATAAGTTGCGGGGAATAATATTTTAATCAAGTGTCAGAATAACAGCAAAATTATTAAGGTAAGCTCTTTTCCAAACTGGATTCCAAGTAATTTTTCATTTAAACCACTTTACTTTGTTTTCTTCGTAAACATATAGGGCTTAATTAGAGTGGGTTTGGCTAAACATCTGGATAAATGTCACATTTTCCCAAATGGGCCTATATGGGCAAAAAAGCAGTCTGTTATTAGTATATTCCACAATAACTAAGTCATATGTAGTTTTAAACAACAGCCAGGGGGAAACGTGCCAGTCATAAAAGCATCATATACATTACGCCTACTGCTTGGCCAGCAGATATTCAGAAGCTACAGTTAAATCCTTTCTAGTAGTTCCTCATGAGAGCAATTTCTCCTGAGATGAATAGATGAAAGAAGAAAGAAATGAGGAAGAAGAAGTATTAACAAATGTGCTTACTTTTAAAATTTATATCTACTACTTACGATGCTGAGTTCCTATTTGCTATGGAGTTCTATTGAGGACTTCGTGACATTAAGAAAGCCATTGGCCTGTGGAATAGCTCTCATCCCTTGTCGCGTTCTGACCTCCCAGGAGGACGGAGTTAGCCTCAGAGAGAGAGCAAAGGCAACAGGGCCCCTTCCTCTTAGTAGCTGCCCTAGAGGGCAACCTGGTAGAGTGGACAGGACACGAGCCAGTCAGTCCTTGTTCAAATTCTGGCTCTTTCAGTTATTGGCTGAATAGCATTAGGACTTGAACAACTTCTCTGAACCTCTTCAGTCTCCTTCAGTGTAAAATGACTAACAATAATACCTACCTCAGAGGACAGTGAGAAGTAAAGATAGGATAAATATATAAAACACTTCCCATAAAGTTTAACTTCCATAAGATTCTAAATTATTATTTTCTTTTTTCCTCTCTGTGATGAAAAAGATGAGGCATTGCTGGCTATTTGGGGAAGAGAAAATCTTATAATACTAAGACTGCTAAATTTAACAATAGTGAAGTCACTTTTCTAGATTAAGTGCTTTCAATTTTTATAAATGCATGAGTTAACCAGTATTTATTGAGCTCTTGTCTGGCATAATTCCCATATCCTAGATGTTTTAGCTTTAATTAGAAGAATGGAAAGATCTAGTTCCTGCTTTGCTCTGTTTATGATATAATTTTAACAGTGGAAATTGTGTGAAAATGGAATACAATTATGGGCAAAAGATACACAATAAATTGTAATGATGTTGTTATATAGAAGTGATGTTAAGAGACCTGAAGGTTTTATCACTAGCCTTTCAGATTATTTTAGCAAAAGCAGTGAACACATATGGGCTGCCTTCCATGAGCTTCATTCTATGCCAGGTGTTGTAAACCCATTATCTCCTGTTAATCCTATGATAACCCTTTGCACTAGGTGTTATTATATATATTTCAAGCCAGACAGTATTTCTAGCTCAGTAATCCAAGGCTTGAAGAAATTAAACAATTTACAGAAAGTCATGAGGTTAACAAGGGATGAATCTGATATTCTAAATCTTTACTTTTTCTCCAAAGTCCATGCCATTCTTAGCCATGCTACCTCCATACAGGAACTACAGGGTTTCCCAGTGCCTTTGGAGTCCTTTCCTTGTTGCCATCACTTCAGGAATGGCCATTCCCATGTCATGGGTGTTTGTGCAGCCTTCTCAGCCATGTAGATAATGAATGGGTTGCAGGCAGAGTAATAGCAGTGACTGCTATTTCAGAAACAGAGATCCCTATATACCTGAGTTGTAAGGTAGAATGAAGAACTGGTTTTTCCATACATCCAATGTTGTAAGTGGCAATTGACTTCCAAAGCCAATACCCCAAAGCCTACCTAGCCTGAATATGACTGGGCCATAGTACTAACGGTGGTGATATTTCAGCCTCTGATGAGATCCTCCTTTTCTCTCTTACCTCCTTTTAATCTTTTCTCTATATTAAAGCCAGAGGTATTTCTTTAAATTTGAGTATATCTCTTTTGCTTCTTCAAAGGTTTCCCTTTGCTGTGTTTGAAGACCCCAATTCCTCACCGAATCTTCAAAGCACTGCTTAAACTGGTTCCCGCATCTCACATCTCCAGCATCATCTCAAATCTCTCTTCCCCTTAGTCCATGCACACCAGGTACATTGGCCTTCTTTCAGATACTTGAAATACATCAGCGTATTTATACAGGCTCTCTGTCCAGAAATATATTCCTGTCTTCCCCCATTTTTTTTTTTTTTTTTTTTTGCTTAATTAAGACAGAACACAGCTTTATATCTCTGCTGAAATATCACTTTGAGGAAAATTGTCCCCGACCTCCTGTACTAGCTCTGTTGTATGGTTCTAAAACTCCATGTCCTTTCTCTCCACAGGACTCACAAGAGTTTGAAATTATATTCTTGTGTAATTATTTGATTAGAGTATTCACTGCTAAACTATAAGCTCCTTGAAAACAAGATCCCTTTTGCTCATCATTGTTCACCTTTGATTCCCTTGTCTTGCTCACCATAATCCCACCAACACCAAGAAGAGTGACAGCCACGGGTAATCAAAATTATTCGTGGAATAAAGAAAGAATATTCTTCTAAACTATATTCTTCTTCATTGTCTCATCTGGATAGATGGTAAGAAACTTAAAAAGCAAGATGGAAATATTAGTGACAGAGGACAAAGTATGTGGATAAGCATGTTGGAAAGGGCACAGCATATTAGAATATTTGTATTTCATGATTTCACTCACAAAAAAACCCCACTGCAGAGAAGACTCTTCAGGTAGAGACCATGATCCATTCTGTGGATGTCAGTTGACCTTTCTTTCTCCAGTAATCCCAGTATACGACCAATGCATTCATGTACAGAGTGACCATGGCTATATAAAAGGAGGCTGTTAATGGGCTCAGCAACAAATATCCCTCCCCATTCAACAAGACTTCTCTGGTAATTGCCGCTACTGAGTGTCCAACCTGCCATTAGCAAAAGCCAAAGCTGAATTCCAGATATGGCACTTGAATTCCAGAGGACCATCTCTCCATCTAATGGCAAAGTGACTACAATGGACACGCCCCTCATGGAGGGGTCCTCAGAGAGATGCACATTTATTTTTCTTATATTTTTTTCCCCGCCTGCTTTACTTTTGCTAGCACTGCTCTCCATGGACTTATTAAAGGCCTTATTCTCTATCACTGTATTCCAGATAATGTTATTTCAGATTAAAGAACTCATTTAGTAAAGAAAGCAATGGACTCATACTATGATATTCACCGCTGTTACATCGTACCCTATTATAAGCAGTTGGCCTTCTAGAACAATGCAACAATGGAATAACCTGCTGAAGACTCGTTGATAGCTGAAGAACAAAATCTTGCAAATTTGGGCACTGTCCTAAAAAATTCAATGAATGCTTTGAACAGTGTTCCATGGCCAAGTATATAGAGGTCCAGTAATTAACAGATGGAAGTAAGAATGTCTTCCCTCTTATAAACTTAATATCTCACCTGCAAAGTTATTGCTTTGAGTCTGAAACTTTTGGCCCCTGCTTGTTTAAAAGTCTTAGTTCAAAAGGGAGAAATACTTCCAATAAGGGACAAAAAATTATTTTTGGAACTGTAAATTGTGATAGCTACCTGACCTTTGGGGCTCTTCATGCAAATAGGCAAAGAAGAAGGTGCTCTGATCTGTTGGGATGCCAATTTATTAAAGGGAGAGAGAACTCTACGTGTAGGACAAATGCATTATTTGAGCTCTCCCTTAGTATTTCAATACTCAGTGGTAAAAGTTAATAGAGGACTACACGTAAACGATAAAAAGAGGATTACTTAGCGATCAGACCTTGAGAAACAAGTGTATACGTTGTTAGGCCATTCTACAGGAGAAAATCCTGGCCAGGTGAGGTCAAAAGAATGGATGGTGGAAGAAGGAAATCATGAATGTCAAACACTGTCTTGTGATCAATTACTTTCCTCATCTGTTTTGCAATGTATATAATTTTTCCTTTTCCTCCTCATTTTTTCTTATTATTTTAAAAAAGAGTGTTGAGGATGAAATTGTGACTGAACTAGAAGAGGAATTAACATCTTCAAAAATAGTTACAGTGACTGGGGATGGCCCCGTGGCCGAGTGGCTGAGTTCGCGCGCTCCGCTGCAGGTGGCCCAGTGTTTCGTTGGTTCGAATCCTGGGAGTGGACATGGCACTGCTCATTAAACCACGCTGAGGCAGCGTCCCACATGCCACAACTAGAAGGACCCACAATGAAGAATATACGACTATGTACCAGGGGGCTTTGGGGAGAAAAAGGAAAAAATAAAATCTTAAAAAAAAAAATAGTTACAGTGACAGATAAGACTGGTTTTCTACTTTTAGGTGGCAAAGAATAAAAATGTCATCGTTTATATGAGGAACACTTGCATCATATTAGTAGAAATATGATGTTGCAATATTGTTGCTATTCAGAAGTTTAAATATGCTAAGAGAGTGGATGGATGCTGAGTAATCAAAGGGTTGGGAGTTAGTGGACATTACTAGTTGACGTTTGACCTTACCATGCTCTTCTCTCTTCTATTCTCTCCTTGGTACAGTCAGGCTGAATCTTGTAAATTATGTTTCACATGCTCTCCTGCTAACTAGGTTCTGGTGGTCTTCTGCTAATGAAGACCCTGCACCAGATGAGAAGGCTGTCAGCAGGTAGAGACCACTCTCTCCTGACAGTGGGTGAGTGTGACAGGCTTCTGCAAAAGCACAGGTGGTTCCAGCAATTGTGCCAGAGTTCCAAATGTAGCTGAGTGGTAGCAATGGGTGGACTCTGAAGGTTATTTCAGGCTTTTCCAATAGTTCTGGAGTTCTGGCAGTGACAGTTGCCGTGAGTGTGAGCTCCTTAACGGTAATATCCAACAAATAACAGGGCTTCTGAAGCAGCTGCAGAGTGCACTGTGGCTCAGACAAGCTCTTGTTACTATGGAGGTCTTAACATCTTTCTGTAGTACCTAATCTTTGGGAAGCAATGCCTTCCTCATTTTTTGTTCTTCCATTCATTCAGAAAATATATAAAATCATTCCCATATTATATCTCTGTTCAAAAATACTTGAGTGGTTTCTAGGTTCCTAACTGGACATTGGTTCATCCTCTTTTCCCCTAACTCTTAATTTTGCCCCAGAGCTCAGTAATTCATCCTCTTCTGTCTACATTTACATCTGAGATCTCATCCAAACTATATTCATCTCTGTGCTGATAACTCCCCCTTTAAACTCTCCACACTTATCCACATATCCAGTTGCCCACTGGGCATCTCCACTTGAATATCTAATAGTCATCTCAAACTTGCTGTCTCCAAAAATGAACTTCTAAACTTTCCTCTCATACTTGCTTCCTTTCTACAATATTTCTAATCTTAGTTGATGCAAAATTCCCTGTTCCATAATTTTACAGTCCTTTCATGTATCTCTCTTTTATTCACATTTTATATCAAATTCATTCAGAAAATTTATTTTTTTCTACTTTCAAAAGATTTTCAGAATCTGCTCACTTTTCACCACAGCCTTTATTATCACCATAGTCCAAACCACCATCATCTTTTGCCGAACTTACTGCCACAGTCTCCCAGATTGTCTACCCTTCCATCATTACTCCCATTACTGCAAACAGAGTGCTACTTTCAAAGTATTAGTGAGGGATCCTATAATTCCTCTGCTTGGAATCTGTGACTGGCTCTCTTCCAGTCAAATAAATTCAGAATTCCTTGTAATAGATTACAAAATCTGCTTCCTTCCCATTAGTACCTTTGTGACCTCAACTCCAACAAGCCTTCTCTTGGTTAGCTCTCTATTAGCTATACTGGCCATCTTGCTAATTTTTGGATGTACCATGCCTACTCCCACTTCAGAGAGCTTGTTCTCACCATTCCTTGAAGCTCTCTTCCCCCATCACATCTGCAGGGACAACCTGCTCGCCTCTTTAAATATTTGTTCTTTAAATATTTGTTCAATGTTATCTTCTCAGTTAGGCCTATTCTTACTACCTGCCCCTCAATACTGTGGATCCTATTCACCTTCTGCTTTGTTTCTCAACATGATGCATATTTAAAACATACTAAATTTTTACTGTTTATTGTTTACTATGTATTGCCTTTCCCACAAAAATATAAATTTAATGAGGGCAAGGGTTTGTTTTTAACTGGTTGTTTTCACTTATGTATTCTTCTAAATATCTGACACATTGTAGACGTTCAATGAATATTTGTTAAATGGAGGAATAAATTTCTTTCCTTCACACCTATTGTCTCCTGAATCCAGGAGAGTTCTTTCAGAACGAACATTGCTGAAATGTGGAGGCACAGCAGATAATCTTTTTCTCTCTCTCGTATACACGCAGATACATACACATAACATAGACAGGTGCTCAGGCACGTACAGCAAAGAGGAGAAGCTTGGTAAGCATGATCTGAAATGTAAAAGGTTTATGTTCCAAGCAAGAGTGCAAAAAAAAAAAAAGAAGTCATGTGAAATTGATTATTTCTAATGAAACAAGAAGTAGATAAGGTTCTAAGCAGCCACTTGAATCCTTGTGCACAGTATGCCTTCATTATTATTCACCCTCAATTCTTCTCATACACAAAGAAGGAAATTAAGATAATACCAAAACAATCATCCTACAAGAGACTATTTTTATTTTTGGAGATGCTTTCAACAGCTAATGAATGAGACCATTAATTTGCATCTGAGCACACTGTCATTCTGTATCCTGGAAACCTGTCTTAAAATACATTTTCGGAGCTTATATTATATTGTGGTACTCAGGTGAATAATAGGAACAAGTTTAATGGTTCATCTCAGCGTTTTTCCTTTATACTCCTCCACCATACTTTTCCTGCCCCATCAAATAGCTAGCACAGGTTTGGAATTTCCTAAAGGCATTGACTATTATGGAGGCAACTGCATTCTCATCACAGTCCTTAATTAGCAGTGATGCTCTATACATGGCAAAGGTGATAAATTTTATCTATCTATAGATGTGAAAATATTTTGATTAAAATCCTTTTGAGAGCCATTAATTTACCAGACAAATATAAACATTTTCAGGACAAATGCCTACTATTTTGTGGCTGCAAATTTGGATTTCAAAGTTGAGGATAGGGATGGAAACTGAGAATGCTAAGTCTCTTAGCAGTTGGCATAAAGACCACCTAAACAGAAAGCAGCTCATATTTTCATGAGATATTTTCACTTGTCCTAACCTTTCCTGGGTATACATTGTTAAACTCTCCAGAAGCCACCAGTAGCCTAGGCTGGAAGTTAACAAACGTAACGTGATCTTTAACTGATTTGTTTGTTTCAAGGTGGCCAGTGTTGATTTAACTAACAAAGGCCTAATTGGGATGTTTTCAGTATCTTGTAGGGTTGCTGGGCCATGTGCAGAAACCAGAGGTTTAGGAGCTACAAAGCGATTGACACACTATATTACTTGGAACGGCAAATAAAGATTCATGTTAAATAAAGCTTCCCTGTCTCTTGTCTCTCTCTGTCTCTGCTTCTCTCCTTTTCTCCCCCTCTCAAATGTGAAGCTTAGGAATCAGTAATAGGGATGAATACAAAGGCAATTTGGCCTGCATTTAGCAGGTGCTGGCAAGGTGCCGCAAGTAGATTGCCATGGATGAGTGTTCCAGAAGATGGGACACTCCACCATCCTACTTAGAGCTCAATATCTAGAAATCTTGACTGGCTGCCTTTTGGATTCAGAAACTGGATTTCCAGCTATTGATCATTGTTTTTCTTTTTCTTTTTCTTTTCATAGAAATCCCCTTTGTTAAATTGTACCATTCAGTGAATATTCTCTGCTTCTGTCTCAACAGATAGGTCAGCTGGTCCTTAGTGAACAAAAGGCAACTGAAAGAGAAAATGAACATATATTGTTCAAAGAAAGGAAGAATGTCTCTTCTTTCCTTGAACAAGAAGAGGCCTGACAGAGACTTCTTGACCAAACTTTAGTCAAGCTCCTCTGAGCAATTTTTTGGACTAGTCCTCGACCTTTGGAATTCTAAGTCAGCCTTCGCCTTGTCCAAGAATCCTGCTAAATAGGTGTAGCCAGAGTCCTCCGCCCTCCATATGTGATAACCCTGGTCTGCCTTCAGCAAGAATCCTGTTGAGTCAGTCTAGCGAGAATCTCCACCCCTGTTATTCCCTCTTAGTAATTTTCCATCCAGAATCCTCTGCTCCAACCTGATCCTCAGCTATAAATCCCCACTTGTTCATTTGGAGTTGAGCCCAATCTCTCCTCTCCCTTACTGAAAAACCTCATTGCATAAAGTCTTCCTTATCAACATTAGTGTCAGAATAATTTATTCTTTAGCTGTATAGAAGAAAAGGCAGGTGCCTAGGATGAAACAATAGCTTTCATGATGGAGAAACCCACCGTTGTCAAAGGAGTAAAAGAAAATCAAAGTATATCAATCCTGTTGGACATGTAATGTGCTTCCTGTTTGCCTTTTATCTGGTAACTGGAAGTAATATCCAGGCAGTCTGCTAAATTAATGTAATCATGGGTTTTAGAGTCAGAGAGACCTAGGTTATTATCCTAGCCATGTCACTTTTTACTCTGTGATCTTTAGGAGATTATTCATCCTTTCTAAGATTTAATACCTCATTTATTATATAAGCATAATGATAATATATTTCTGTTAGGCTTGCTGTGAGGATTAAATGAGATAATACGTGTAAATAGCATGATATAGTGCCTAGGTCATAGTAAATGCCCCATAAATATTAGCTATTTTGATTTTGAATATTAGTAATAATTAAGTACTTTCCAGATATTTTGTTTTGAGTTGTTCTATTTTTAATGTCAGAAATTCCCAGGGTCTCTTAAAAAAGGATATGCTAGTTAGCACCACATTCTAAAATCAGTGAGTTCTTGGGATGTTGTGTTTGATATCTGAGTTATATATGCACGCATAATTTTTTCAACATAAACCATTTCATAATTCTCTCTAAATAAACTGTAGTCAAAATTTATTTCCTTTCTAATCATGAAAGCCTCCATCTGGAGCCCAGATTACATTTTTATATTTTATAGGTAATCACAGAATTCCAGGAAATTCTGGCAGGTGAGAATATTGATGTGGAAAAAATCCACTCTTCTGTCATTCTGAGGAAGAAAGCGTGTCATCAAAGAGTCTATTCAAACTATTCTTACTGTTAGGGTTGAACCGTATGAAATCACCATTGAACGTCAAAAATAATCAAATATCAGCAATTTCACATTTCAAACTAAATATCTGTCAAATGTGTTTGTATGAGTAATGTTAACTACATTTCCTCTTTTGTGAGTTCTAATTCAAAAAGGATAACTTACTTACTTAAGCCCTATATTTGTCCATGACAAGACAAAACTATCATGGTTAATTCCAATGCACATAAAGATGAGGCACTGTATAACTGGGATTCTTGGACATAAACGACAGAAACTACTTTGGCTAACTAAGCAGAAGAGGAATTTCCTGGGAAGACATATCATGGAACAGAAAGGAAGATTGGCAAGTCAGGTTTTCACAGAAAGGCCAAGACCGTAACACTTGTCCACTTCAAGCACACCATAGTTTGCTACTCTGCCATCTCTGACTTTAGCTGATGTCCTACCATATCTGTCAGAAATAATCTCAACTGGACCCTGAACTTTTCTTTTCTCATTCTCTCAAGGGAGTGGGTGGGTGTGTCTGATTAGCTGATGACATATCCTTTCACTTTACCTTCCATGTGACAACTTCCAGTCTTCGTCTTCCGTAATGGGAGACAGAGCCCCACTTCCTAGCTATCTTGTTATTCCTGCCAAATCAGAAGTCTGTTTTTATGCTGGGCACATGTACATAGTTCATTTGCTAGCACCCTCTCTCTGGATTTATTCCTATATAACGCTGTTAGGGTAATACCAGATTGCTACAGGCTGAAGAGACTTTGCGTTTTCAGGCTTTTTTGTTTATATACATACTTGTATTCGTATTTAAAAACACATATGTGCCTATGTGTACATCTACAAATAAAATGTGAATTAAAATGATGAACTAAAATACAGTTTCTAACCCCCCAAAAGTTGATAGTTCAGAATTGCCCCATAATTGCTTGATTTTTCTCAATTGTACTATCAGTGTCAATTGTTGTTACACAAAGAATAACATGAAAGTAACAGGAAGAACAATTGTTTGTTGTTTTATTGTGCAAAATACACTTAAGAGAGTCCTGCCAGGGATGTTATTCACCCGTAGGAGAAGTCACACACTTGATCCTTGTGTAGAAGGTATCGAAGATCATAAGTTTAACAAAAGGGAACCAAAAATTAATTTTCACCCAATGTTCTTGTGTGAATTTAATCAAAATTGAAAAGTAAATAAACCTGTTTGCTGATGACTATCCTTTTTATTGAGGGTAAAAATAAATGTTTGCAATGTTGTCAGTGAATAAATCACCTTTCACGAAAATGCATTCATCCTTTTCCAAGGTGAGGAATTTACTTCAGGTTAACTTGAAACCTATGTGTGGTAGGAGAAGTTAAAACCTCATTAGGAGATAATAAAGCTATATTTAATCCTGATACTTAACAATGGGAATGAAGCTGACTGAATCCTGCCGCCCCATATGTCCCATGACATTTCAGCTCTGTGAAAGACTTCCAGGATCTCAGAGGCAGTGTGTTCCTTCCAGGAGCACCTCTTAGCATCTTCTGTTCCCCAGTCTCAATTAACTCTACCTTTACTCATTTAAAAGAAGCCTGAAAAAAACTTAGCATTAGAACACATATTAAAAATGTGACCTTTTCTTTCCATTCAATTAACAAATCACTTTAAGTTTCTAACCTAAATTTAGCTGTTGGCAAATGCTTTCTTCCATACTGTAGAAATTTGAGAGGTATTTTTTTGGTTTGTTTTTATCTCCTTTTTAGGGAGGGGAAGGGTTTGAGGGAAAATTTGTTTTTGATACTAAGAGCAAAACAAGTTTATTGATAGAAAACTGATTAGAAAGTAATTAAACATTCATTGAAGCATAGTTGTAATACAGTAGTTGAATATATTAAAAATACTTGTCTTTTAAGACTGTTCAAAACATGGTGTTTTTCATTTAAACAATGAAACAATTCAATACACAAATGAATTCAGTACAATACTGGTGAGACACTTTTCCTGTAATTGGGATGATTTTTATCTAATCAACAGCTTACATAAAGGTATTCATTTGAAGATGGCTGGTGTAGGGGTGTTGTTTCTTCATCATGAAAGAGAAAAGGGGTGAAAGGGTCTTTATTGAACATTGATGTCTGATTTCGGTACAGTTAGCATGATGTTCAATCATGTTAGGTATTTGTTTTTCTATTTAATATTTAAATGATGCTATATAAATTAGATATTTGGCATCCTATATCGATGAGGAGGAAAGAACATTTGTTTTAGGAAGGCCAAAAACTAAAGTTCTAGGATTTTGATTTCTTTTCACTTTTTCCCCAGTTATTTCTACTGGGACTGTTGTGTCACAGATATCCAACACATTACCGTGCAAGGAAAACATCACCAGAGACAACAATTTTGAATGATTTTAATTCCATGGATAACACAATCCTTTTTCTAAACATGAATATGAATTCATGGTATTTACCTAATAATAGAAAACTTGGTTAAAAGGGGACTGCTTATTTGGTTCCGGGTCCAGGGGCTAAGTTATCCATAATGTTTTTCCCCCAAAGAATAGGATAGCAAAACAAAATACAAAGATATCAAAGTGATGCGGGGTCAGTAAGCCGAGGAGTCGAAAGAAAGATTCCTTGGACTCTCAAGGTCTGGCAGTAGTGCTCTTTTATTTAGAGAATAGCATGGAATAGCATGGGGACAGGACCCATGGGCAGTAAAGAGCTGCTGCAAACATGGGTTGAGGGTAGGGCTAAATTTAAGGCATAGGTATGTGAGTCATCTCTTTATAAGACAAAGGAAAGCATATGTAAAAAAAAAGTTGTTAAAATGGTATGAGTAGGTGGGGTCTGGTTATTGGGTGGTCCTATAACTTTTAGATAAGAATCAAACCAGGTTAAGTAAATGGCTGAAGCCCCCACCTTAAATATTATTTTTAGCTAAAGACAAAGGAGGATGTTGGGGGTGGAGGAGGAGTCATCATGGGAGGTTACCACACAAGTACCGTAAACAAATGCAGATTTATGTCCCAGCCTTCGGCATTGATTAAGAGTTTCTAGAGATAAGGTCATCCCCCCTTCTACCTGGTACAGAGAGGGAGACATCTTTACAGATGGAGATTTCCTTTGCAATGTAAATGTCTCTTATCAAAGGGTAAGTAAATTCTACTCCTCAGAGCCTCCTTCCTGTCTGCAGTTTTTAAAAGTAACCAGCCTAAAATAATCCTCATCAAAAGTATGGAATAAAAGTCACTATGTGTATGTCTGCTTTTGCCCTCAGGTACGTTTGATATGAAACTGTATGTGTATAGTGTGTGTGTGTGTGTGTGTGAAAGACAGAGGGAAAGACAGAGATGGAGATGGAGACAGGGGACTCCATATATGTTTAAGATGACTCCTTTTGAGTTAGAGGAATTTGGAGCAAATGTTGATCCTCTCTAAGGCATCCATGTGTGCCACATTGCTTGAATATTCAACATCAGATGTGCTAAAATAACAAAGAGAAGAAAGAAACAAACAAAACCAACATGAGCCACTAAGAGAATGGAAGGGAAGCAAACGGCATATGACACTGTCTCTTCCCCTCCATCTCCTCCTTTGCTCCCAGTCTGCCAATTCTGTACCTGAAGTGCATTTACCTTGGAATGGAAGTGAATGGTAACAGACATGATGTCAGCTAATGGGTGACTTTGACCCTGACTCTACATCTCTGGGCCCCTGACTTCAGTGGCTTGTACCAGAGAAAAGGTCAAAGGGCTCACACCCAGTCTTACAGATTCATATGAACAGGTGAGAGGTACCGCAAGTTGTGATGGCAAAAGTCCTTTGACTGTGTCTCCCTTCTGATTCTGTCACTCAGGGCATTAGGTGTCGGCATTTCTTGTATATTTGTTCACTTGTTTAAGATCCACTAATACAGCCAAGACTGAATCATCAATGACTCAATTATCATATATTGATTAGAGAGACAAAGTTTAATGAATCCTGAGAGAAGACTTCTATTTCCAGCCAGCTCTTACTGACAATACAAATTATCCAAGTCATTTGCTCAAAATGCTGTATTCTATCAAAAACTTATCCAGCCTGGGGCTGGCCCCGTGGCTGAGTGGTTAAGTTCGCGCGCTCCGCTGCAGGCGGCCCAGTGTTTCGTTAGTTCGAATCCTGGGCGCGGACATGGCACTGCTCATCAGACCACGCTGAGGCAGCGTCCCACATGCCACAACTAGAAGGACCAACAACGAAAAATACACAACTATGTACCGGGGGGCTTTGGGGAGAAAAAGGAAAAAATAAAATCTTTAAAAAAAAAAAAAAAAAAAACTTATCCAGCCTAATTTTACTTCAGCTTTTTCCAAGATGAGATTATTATAAAAATAATCTGAAGGAGAAGAAATTCCCCAAACAACATGTATTTATAACCCATATTTCTCCAAAATAAACCAGTGTAGGAGTAAAGATAATGGCCTGACAAGAGTAATGAAACATTATTTCTCTGTTTTTGCCACTATCCATAAAATTTCACCAGCTTCAGCTTTCCTCAGATTTCTCCAACAGACTCTAAGCTGTCCCCAGGGGGCATTGCCAAAAGCGGTCCACTCAGCTCCTGTGCAAGGAGGATGGTTTCCTCCCGCATGTTCTTCTTGGATATCCCAGGTGGTCTTCCACTTCTCCGTCTCCTACCCCAGCTGCCGTGAGGACATGTCTTTCTTCTCCTAATGCTCTGATGTTCCAGCCCTGATACGTTCTGCTCTTTTCCTTCATTCGACACACAGCTGGATTGGTTTGCTGCTTCAGCTAACGTGACCACAAAGACTAATAATTATCTAAATTACAGAAAGTACTACACTCTGCTACATAGATGACTAGGCTATGGTTGCTCTGTTCTCGTCATGTTTTACAGAGATTTTAAGGAACCAGATCTTTTTTATTTACATTCCTTACGCTCATGTCTCTGCCATATGTACATGTACATGTCACATACGTATATGTGAGGAAACACATAACATCTGATGAGTACCCAAATTTTCCATCTTTTCTCAAAACTTAAAACAAGGTTGTGTGCATTGAGTCTCTTTTTCTGAGAGATTTGTTCTTTCTGAGGAGGTTCGTTAGTCCTTTATGCAAGCAGACCCTGGTAGACATTTAAACAGATTCACTGGATTGCTGAATCCTAGGGTGAATTCGGCTTAGTCTCTCAAGCTAAGATCCCTTCACCACACATGTACATATGTTCCAGTGACAATATTCTATTTGAGAACAGGCTGTTTTCTTCTTTTTAAATAGAAGTGAATAGTCTTCAAGTGAATTATTTTGTTGTATTTGCCCTTGACGTACCGCAGTTTGCATTTGGGACTAACTGACCTTTCTAATAGATGAACAGAGAACATTGCTTCTCATTATCAGTTTCAGTGGCATAGTGTCAGGGCCACTGATTGAGTTTCCAGCAAGAAAGAGTGTTATTCTTAACAGTAACCATGTTGGCCTTTCTCAAGGACTCTTGGGAGACTGAAGCACCAAGTGCACCGTTTTTAAAGATCTTATTTTTCCTTTTTCTCCCCAAAGCCCCTGGTACATAGTTGTATATTTTCAGTTGTGGGTCCTTCTAGTTGTGGCATGTGGGACGCCACCTCAGCACGGCCTGATGAGCAGTGCCATGTGCGGCACCATGTCCACGCCCAGAATGCAAACCAGCAAAACCCTGGGCCATGGAAGCAGAAGTGAATGGTAAAATACGTGATGTCAGAACTTAACCACTGGGCCACGGGACCAGCCCCACAAGTGCGCCATTTTGACTCATTACAATGATTGGCTCAAAAAAGCAGCTCTCTAAGAAATTACTTTTTTACTGGGATAGGCCCTGGTCAGGTTTTTCAGGCTCAGACACTCCTAAGCCCGTGTGCAACAAATAAATATTTGCCCCCGCCCATACTGGTCATTCTCAGATGTTTCCAAAATGGGTGATGCCTTGTCATTTTTACATATTCTGTAGAAAATACATACACAGGGTAATATTGATCTAGTAAGAAATTATAACCTGAGCCTACAAGTGACATGGCTTTCAAAAAGGTGTTTATAAACCATATCATGTTGGAGTTCCTAAGTGATGTGGCTGGGGCCTAAGAAGCTTGTAAAGCCCTCCCTTGATGCTCCCTGAATCTTGGCTGGGATCTAGTCCTCACTCTGGACAGACAGGTAAGCCTGCTGCCATCTGAGTGCATATGTAGATGAGGGGACAGGAGGAGATTCCAGAAGCCCTGCCCATTAAACTGCCCAAGCAGGATATTTTCTTGTGCCTGTTTCCAAAAACTGTATCCTTTAAACTAATGGTAGTAAAATGTAACTGGATTAAAAATTAGATATTGGAATAACTAGTTTTGTAAATTTTCAAAACTTTTTCCCTGTGGGACTTAGTTGACATGCAAATAAAGATTTTGATAAACAATAAAAAAGGATAAGGATGTGACGTTTCTATAATATTTATTTACCCATTCTTAAGAAAATATTAATAAAATTTATTATAATAATGAGGCTACATCCATCATTCAAAGAGTCTTCTAATATCAAATCTGTGAGTTCCTTCTTATGCCCTGACTTTGGGCTCATGGGACAGAGTTAGCAAATGGGATCCCTTAGGCTTCTTTATGGATGGGATGAAATAAAAGACAAATGACAAAAAGATTTTTGAAGAGTGATGTATGTCAACTGTGGCAGGCCTCCATGTTTCTTTTCCCTACTATCATAATTTGAACCAACTTCCTGACAGAAAAAGTGTGATACTAGAGAGAGAATTCTGGAGTTCCCAAAGTCATCAAACACCAGGACAGAAATATCATCTCAAAGTTTTCCACAGTGGAAGCTGATCCATAAAGCTAAAAACGGTAAGTGTGGGTTATCTACGAGGAAAGAAAGAAAAAATTCTCTATTGAAAAAGGTCTAGGGTAGAGCAAGGAAGAAAAGAGACAGCCAGAAGGGAAATCTGTAAAAGATATCTCTGAGAAAGGTCACTCCAACTGATGTAGGTTTTTCTGTTACGAATTCCTTTTTATGTGCTTAGCTGTTAAATGTTAAATCTCCCGTTTTAGAATGGACTTCAGTTTCACTGTGGAATAGGGCTCTAACCCCTGCAAATGATGGTCAGTTTCTACATATGTATTTCATTTTGTGTCAAGTGCTCTTTGCTTAGGCTTTCTATTTTTCTTATTTGGTGCCTGATATGAGGGCACTTATCTGTCTGAAATGTCATTGTGTGAATGTGTATTGATATCCTCTTGTGTAAGTGCCTCAGGGACATTCTTTTCTGATGGATGTTCCAGATGTCAGAGTTTACACCTGTTCCTAAGTGTAAAATGTGTATGTTAACCAACAAAAATAAAGTTTTCTAGGACTAATATGATTTTAAATTGAGAAGCTCATGTAAATGGATATAGCAAGGTGTAGAAATACAAAACATCTCACATTTGTTTGAAAAATATATAATTTCTAGAAGAATGCAAATATGACATTTGAAGGAAAGGTCTGGATTAAATATCGTATAATTAAGTGACTAAATAGGGTAGCTTACGTGAATGGTTTCCTAGTTTCCACAGGGTTATGATTTTTCTCCTTGCTCTGACATCAAATAGCCAATGGTGTGGGGGAAGAGAGAAAAAGGACAAATTAGAATTTTAATAAGAAATATCAATCCTTGAACATAAATAGAATTTAATAGCTTTATGAGTTCTTTCTATTGAATGTAATCAGCAATGCAGTTAGTGGTGGTATAAGGGTTGAGAGAAGCCTAGACGACATTCCTCACTTTTGCACTTATTAGTAACAGTCATTCAAACATCCATTCAACTAACATTGACGTGCTTAATATGTGCCATGCAGTGTTCTTGGAAATCACCTTCTTAGCCTCTACTGCCTAATCTGTAAAATGGATCAAATGTTCCCCAACTTAGTGAAGACAGAGGCTAACCACGATGGTCTCCTGAACTTAAATTACAGATTTATTATTTTATTATTCTGGGTGAGATTTTCTATCTGATCCTCATTTTCTCTCTCTCTCTCTCACAGAAATTAAAAACAAGCGGAGACAACAAAACGGAGCAAGCAAAACGACATAACCCAGAGACAGAAACAGAAATTCTTTAGAAGTTAGATGCAGCCCCAGACCAGTAGAAGAGGTGAAAAAACGCTCCGTGAAAACCAGCAAAGAAACCAGGGTTAGGAAAGCCTTCTGATGTTAAGAATTATTTATCCAAAGATTCTTTGACTTTTAGAGTCCTGTCTTTTAATTTCCTCCCTCATACATGACAATAATACAGAACAAGCTGAATTGAAGAACTGCTTGCAAAGAACTGAAATCTGTGCCAGAACATGATTTTAGTGAATTAAATAAAACGATTGCATAATATTAAAGGTTGGTAATATGACATATAATCTACTTCCAGAATAAAATTGGACTGCATATGCAGGAGGCCCGCCTTTGGAAAGGCAGGATCTTGCCAAGGGAGACTTTTCATTATTGTCATATTAAGTCATGGCAATTTTTAACAGAGATCTTTGTAAAAAGTCAGCACCTTTTAAAACTGCAAAGTTAAAGTACATATTTATTTTAAAATATTCCTTTTATATTTATTATAAAGACCTACAATATTCAGATTTTCTTATATATAGCTTTAATCTAGATTTATTATTTATTTGACTTTTACTCCATCTACATTTGAAAAAGTTTGAGGCGATTAGGCTATTGTTATTAAGTTTATAAATTTCTTGCCAGAGGAAATTGACTACCTGATCCATAATCAAATAAACTATTACCAGATTTTAATTTGAATTGGGAACAGTGGGAACAGGCCTTTAAAACAACGAAAGTCTTTGATTAGTTGATTTCCTAAATGATATGGCCATCTTGCAAATTCAAAATTCTAAATGGAAGGTTAACCATTATTTGGTTGTCTATGGTTTATGGAAATTTCATCATTGCTGAGGGCTCTGAATGTATGAGTGTACAAATACACACACACGCATACGCATAAGTTTCTGTATATCTGCCCTTCATTAGGTAAAACGACTGGATGCATTTTTATCAAATATATATTGATTATTGTCTGAAAATCTTCTTTCTTGCTAGGCTGCCCCTTTCTTGGTCTTTTGGTTAAAGAGGGAAGACTTTTGATAGGATATTTTTTTGTCTATAACCACTAGCATTCTGGGCCGCCAGCTTCAGCTCGGAGACATGATGCAAAAAGAAACCCCAAGGAACTCACTGTCCCATCCTTCCTTGGGTCCCCAGATCCTGGTTGGCCTGCCTTCCTCTCTAACCTTTCATTCCTCTTATGTTTGTTTTATATATAATTCCAGAGTTATTAATTGTACTTAGTGGGAGGAATAAGGTATGCCTACTCTATCTTACCAGGAATGGAAGTCCCAAAAGATTTTTAAAAGTTAATACTGTACCGACCTTTAAAAGATAGTTTCTATTAAATCTTAGGAATGGCTAACAACTCTTCTAAACAACACAGGGTAGTACAGTTAATTGTGCTCTTTACTTCTGTCTGCAAGTATCATTTAAATTCATGAAGATGATCATAGATTATTTGAGATAAAAATATCCTGAGTGATCACTTAATCCCTCAAATCCCACAGTTCGCAGCAGCTCTATCATTAGAAACCAGATTCTTCACACCTAGGAAGTGAGACTTTCTCAGCCTTAGAGCAGCAAACCTCATAAATTTTAGTGAATGCTCAATTCCTGCTTAAAGTTATAAAAATATACTCTGGGTGTGATTCATAGTTAAACTTTCAAACTTCTGCCTTCTCACTGCAACTCTTCCGTTACCTTTTTAAAATCACAGTTATGAAAATAAATATACCTTTACCTGTCTTTGGCTCATTTGTTTCAAAAACATGCTTACAAAGTATACTAAAAATCGTTATTTAGGAATATATCACACCAGAAACATGAGTTATCAGCATAAGTAAAGATACACCATTAGCCATACATTTTTAAATCTATATTGATTATATTTATGAATGCTGTTTCTTATTTCTCTATGTTACAAATCACAGTAGCTCAATAGACATATAACTGGCACCATGTTCCAACTTTCCCCACTATAGTCCATTCTCTACATAGAGTGATTTTTTTAAAAAATATACAAATCGGATTATTTTACACCACCCCTGCTCAAAACTCTCCAATAATTTAAATTCACACTTAAAATAAAATACATACTTCTTGTATGCCTTTAAACCTTACTTGATCTGGATCTTGCCTCCCTTTGACCTCACTTTTCTCTCCTTCCTCGGTTCCACCCACCCTTCACCCATAGCAACCATGTTTCATCCATATTTGTATTCTTCCCATTCTTGGACATATCTAGTTTGTTTCTGCTTCATAGCTTTTGCACAAATCGTTACTTCTCACTCATATATCAGACCAAATGTCGCTTCTTCTATCCCATCACTGTTTCTTTTCATAGCACTTAGCACTATCTGAAATCATCTTATGTATCTGTTGACCTCTTTCCACTCTGTTTCCCTGACTAAAATGCAAGCTCCAAGTAAGCAGAGAACTTGTCTGTTGCGATCATTGTGACTTCTCACGCCACATACTTAATAGAATACTTAATATAAAATGTAGTTAAATTAATATATTGGATGAATGATTTAAATGTTGTTGATTGAAGACTGTCATACTGAATATTTGTTACTCTTTTCTCTTGTAATAGGATAAGTTACTTTAGGAGTGAGTGAGAATCTAAGAGCCTTCTGTCTCCAGATTTCTGTACATTTTGAGTTCTTGTCTGTTTGGTTTATTCTTTCCTTAGGTTCACCACCTTATCTTTCTGTTGACCGTGAGCCTTCCTTGAGAAGCTAATACTCCCACCCAATTGCTCATCTACTATTGTTTTGAAATCAAGAAAAGGCCATTTGGTATGTATTGTATACAAAAAAAGAGTAAGAAGGTTTTGAATAGGGTTGAGGAAAATCTTGTGCAAAGTGAGTATATAAATTCCACTTACTATACTTTGGGGATTCTGTGGTTGTAGCACTGAAAAGCATTCTTTTAAAAATAGCCTTTTACTATACATACAGAGAAAAAGACCCAGTTCACAACCGTCAGCTTGAGAAAATTTTACCCCGTGAGTACACCCCTATGACTTCCTCCCAAATCAATAAATGGAACCTAATCTGTAACTCGGAAGCCTCCACCCACCTCCTCCCATTCATTATTCTTCAAATGTTAGGAAATTATATTGGTTTCTATCACCACCAATGTTTTTTTCCCTTGAAGTTTATAAAAGTGGAATCATCAATAGGTATTCTTTTCTATTTGGCTTCTTTGGCTCAACAGAACCTTTAGGAGATTTATCCATATTGCGTGTAATTGTAGTTCATTCTCATTCTTGTGTGGTATTTCATGTTATACATGTATCACAGTGTATTTATCCTATTGTTGACAGACATTTGGGTCTTTTCTAGTTATTGGCTATCACAAATGCTGCTATTATGGAGATCTTGCCTCACATAGGTTCATATTTCTTTTTTTTTTTTATTGAGGTAACATTGGTTTATAACATTATATAAATTTCAGATGTACATCATATTTCAGTTTCTGTGTAGACTATGTCATGTTCACCACCCAAAAACTAATCACCATCCATCACCTTACACATGTGCCCTGTCTTCCCTTTTGCCATTCTCCCTCTCCCCTCCCTTCTGGTAACCACCAATCTAATCTCTGTAACTATGTATTTCTTTGTTGTTGTTGATGTTTTATCTTCTACTTATGAGTGAAATCATGTGACAGTTGACTTTCTCCATCTGACTTATTTCACTTAGCATAATACCCTCAAGGTTCATCCATGTTGTCACAAATGGCAAGATTTCATCTTTTTTTTTTTAATAGCTGAGTAGTATTACCTTGTGTATATGTACCACATCTTTATCCATTCATCCATTGATGGGCACTTAGGTTGTTTCCAAGTCTTGGCTATTGTGAATAATGCTGCAATGAACATAATGTATGTATATCTTTATGCATTTTTGTTTTCATGTACTCAGCAATGGAATAGCTGAATCATATGGCAGTTCTATTCTTAAGTTTTTTATGGAATCTCCATACTGTTTTCCATAGTAGCTGCACCAGTTTGCATACCCACCAGCAGTGTATGAGGATTCCCTTTTCCCCACATCCTTTCCAACATTTGTTATTTCTTGTCTTGTTAATTACAGCATTCTGATGGGTGTGAGGTGATATCTCCTTGCAGTTTCAGTTTGCATTTCCCTGATAATTAGTGATGTTGAACATCTTTTAATGTGCCTGTTGGCCATGTGTATATCATTTTTCGAAAAATGTCTGTTCAGATCTTTTGCCCATTTTTTAATTGGGTTGTGTGTTTATTTGTTGTTGAGTTATATGAGTTCTTTATATATTTTGGATATTAACCTCTTATCAGGTATATGCTTTGCAAATATCTCCCAATTTTTAAGCTGTCTTTTTGTTTTGTTGATGGTTTCCTTTGCTGTGCAGAAGATTTTTAGTTTAATGTAGTCCCACTTGTTGATTTTTTCTTTTGTTTCCCTTGCCTGGTGAGACATGGTATTCAAAAAGATGTTGCCAAGACTGATGTCAAAGAGCATACTGTGTACATTTTCTACCAGCAGTTTTACGGTTTCATGTCTTACATTCAAGGCTTTAATCCATTTTGAGTTACTTTTTGTGTATGGTATAAGGTAACGGTCTACTTTCATCCTGTTGCATGTGGCTATCCAGTTTTCCCAACACCATTTATTGAAGAGACTCTCTTTTCTCCATTGTATGTTCTTGGCTCTTTTGTTGAAAATTAGCTGTCCATAGATGTGTGGGTTTATTTCTGGGCTCTCGATTCTGTTCCACTGATCTGTGTGTCTCTTTTTGTGCCAGTACCACTCTGTTTTGATTACTACAGTTTTGTAGTATATTTTGAAATCAGGAAGTGTGATACCTCCAGCTTCGTTCTTTTTCTCAGAGTTCCTTTTGCTATTGGGGATTTTTTGTTGTTCTACATAAATTTTAGAATTCTTTGTTCTATTTCTGTGAAAAATGTCATTGGGACTTTGATAGCAATTACACTGAATCTGTAGATCGCTTTAGGAAGTATGGACATTTTAACTATGTTAATTCATCCAATCCATGAGCATAGACTATCTTTCCATTTCTTGGTGTCTTCTTGGATTTATTTCAACAATGTTTTATAGATTTCAGCATATTGGTCTTTCACCTCTTTGGTTAAATTTATTCCTAGATTTATTACTCTTTCTGTTCTGAGTGTAAATGGGATTAATTATTACTTTCTCTTTCTGCCTCTTTGTTGTTAGTGTATAGAAATGCAACTGATTTTTGTATGTTGTTTTTGTATCCTGCAACTTTACTGTATTCATTTATTATTTCGAATAGTTTTTTCAGTGGATTCTTTAGAGTTTTCTAAATATAAAATCATGTTATCTGAAAATAGTTAGTGTTACTTCTTTTGTTCCAATTTGGATCCCTTTTATTTCTTTTTCTTGCCTGATTGCTTTGGCTAGGACTCCCAATACTATGTTAAATAAGAGTGGTGAAAGTGGAATGGCAAAACCATCCCTGTCTGGTTTCTCTAAGAAGAGGAATGGCTTTCAGTTTTTCATTGTTGAGTATGATATTAGCTGTGGGTTTGACATATTTGGCCTTTATTATGTTGAGTTACTTTCCTTCTACACCCGTTTTATTCAGCATTTTTGTCATAAATGGATGCTGTATCTTGTTGAATGCTTTCTCTGCCTCCATTGAAATGATCATGTGATTTTTATTCTTCATTTTGTTAATGTGGTGTATCACATTGATTTATGTGTGGATATTGAGCCACCCCTGCATCGCTGGAATAAATCCCCCTAGATAATGGTGTATGATCTTTTAAATGTAGTATTGTATTAAATTTGCTAGTATTTTGTTGATGATTTTTGCAAAGAGGCCTGTAATTCTTTTATGTATTTTGCTCTTGTCTGCTTTTGGTATGGGGGTTATGTTGGCCTCATAGAATGAGTTAGAAAGCTTCCTCTCCTCCTCAGTTATTTGAAAGAGTTTGAGAAGGATGGGTATTAAGTCTTCTTTGAAGGTTTGGTAGAATTCACTGAGGAAGCTGTCTTTTCCTGGACTTTTATTTTTTGGGAGGTTCTTGATTACTGTTTCAATCTCCTTACTGGTGATTTGTCTATTCAAATTCTCTATTTCTTCTGATTCAGTTTTGGAAAATTGTACGATTCTAAGAATTTATCCATTTCTTTTAGATTATCCAGTTTGTTCGTGTATAGCTTCTCATAGTATTCTCTTATAATTCTTTGTATTTCTGAAGTGTCATAATTTCTCATCGTTCATTTCTGATTTTATTTGAGCCTTCTCTCTTTTTTTCTTGGTGAGTCTAGCTAAAGCTTTGTCAATTCATTTATCTTTGCTAGGAACCAGCTCTTAGTTTCATTGATTTTTTCCTATTTTTTTTTTAGTCTCTGATTTATTTCTGCTCTGATTTTTATTATTTCCTTCCTTCTACTGATTTTGGGCTTTGTTTGTTCTTTTTTTCTCGTTCCTTTAGGTGTACTGTTAGATCATTTGAGAATTTTCTTCTTTCTTGAGGTGGGCTTGTATTGCTATAAACTTCCCTCTTAGTACCACACTTGGTGTATCCTATAAATTTTGGCATGTGGAATTTTCATTTTCATTTCTCCAGGTATTTTTGTTCAGAAGTGTTTTGTTTAATATCCACATATTGGTGGCATTTCCAGTTTTCTTCTTGTAGTTGATTTCTAGTTTCATCCCATTGTGGTCAGAAAAGATGATTGGTATTACTTCAATCTTCTTAAATTTCTTGAGACTTTTTTTGTGTCCTAAAGTATGATCTGTTCTGGAGAATGTTCCATCTTCATTCGAAAAGAATGTGTATCCTTTGATTTGTTGGATGGAATGTTCTGTATACATCTATTAAATCTGTTTGGTGTAATATGTCATTTAAGGCCAATGTTTTCTTATTGATGTTCTGTTTGGATGATCTATCCATTGGTGTAAGTGAAGTGTCAAACTCGCATACTATTTTTGTGTTACTGTCTATTTCTCCTTTTATGTCTGTTAATAATTGCTTATATATTTAGGTGCTCCTATGTTGGGTGTGTGAATATTTACAAGTGTTATATCCTCTTGTTGGACTGTTCCCTTTATCATTATGTAGTGCCCTTCTTTGTCCTTTGTTACAGTTTTTGTTTTAAAGTCTATTTTGACTCATATAAGTATTGCTACAGCAGCTTTCTTTTCATGGCCATTTGCATGGAGTATCTTTTTCCATCCTTCCACTTTCAATTTGTGTCTTTAGGTCTGAAGTGTATGGAGCATATATATATGTGTCTTGTTTTATCATCCATTTAGCCAGCCTATGTCTTTTGATTGGAGCATTTAGCCCACTGACTTTTAAAGTAGATATTGATAATAATGTACTTATTGCCATTTTATTACTTTTTTCTGGGTGTTTTAGTAGTTCTTCTTTTTTCCTTTCTCCTTCTCTTGCTCTCTTAACTTGTGATTTGATGCCTTTCTTTAGTATTATGTTTGCATTCCTTCCTCTTAATTTTTTGTGCATTTATTATGGTTTTCTGGTTTGGACTACCATGAGGTTCAAATATAACAACGATGTGAATAGCAATCTATATTAAGTTGATGGTCTCTTAAGTTTGACCTCTTACTAAAAACCCTACTCTTTTACTCCCCTCTCCCCATATTTTATGTTTCTGGTATCATATTTAACCTCTTTTGTGTGTGTGTGTGTGTGTGTTAAACTTTTTTTTTTTTGAGGAAGATTAGCCCTGAGCTAACATCTGCTGCCAAACCTCCTCTTTTTGCTGAGGAAGACAGGCCCTGAGCTAACATCCATGCCCATCTTCCTCTACCCTCTATGTGGGATGCCTGCCGCAGTGTGGCTTCACAAGTGGTGCATACGTCCACACCTGGGATCCAAATCAGCAAACCCCGGGCCACCAAAGCAGAATATGCAAACTTAACCACTGTGCCACTGGGCCAGCCCCATCTCAACCTTTTATCATGGAAATAGGTAATTATAGTATTTTTCTTTTGACCTTCATATTAGCTTCATAGGTGGTTGATCTGCTAATTTTATTGTATATTTGCCTTTACCAGTGATATTTTTTCTTTGATTTTTTCTTATTGCTATTTGTGGTCTTTTCTTTTCTACTTAAATATGTCTATTTGTCGTTTCTTGTAAGGCTGGTTTATTGGTGATAAACTTCTTTAGTTTTTGCTTATCTCTCCTATTTTGAATAATGACCTTGCCATGTAGAATATTCTTGGCTGTAGATTCTTTCCTTTCAGCACTTTGAATATATTGTGTCACTCCCTTCTAGCCTGTAAAGTTTCTGCAGAGAAGTCAGCTGATAGTCTTATGGGGTTTCCTTTGTATGTAACTTTTTTCCTTTCTCTTGAAGGTTTTAGGATTCTCTCTTAATTTTTAGTTATTGACATTTTAATTATAATGTATCTTGGTATGGGCCTCTTTGGGTTAGTCTTGTTTGGTCTTCTCTGTGCTTCCTATACGTGGATGTCTGTTTGCTTCCTTAGGTTAGGAAAGTTTTCAGCTATTATTTCTTCAAATAAGTTCTCTACCCCTTTGGCTCTCTGTTCTCCTTCTGTGACACCTATAATATGGATGTTAGCATGCTTGATGTTGTCCCAGAGGTCCCTTAGACTGTTCTCATTCCTTTTTCTTTTTTCTCTTCAGCTTTGCTGATTTTCTCTTGTCTTTCATCCAGCTTGCTGATCCATTCTGTATCATCCACTCTGCTGTTGGTTCCTTCTAGTGGTTTTCATTTCCATTATTGTATTCTTCAGTTCTGATTGGTTCTTTTTTGCATTTTCCAATTCTTTGTTGAAGTTCTCACTGTATTCATCTATTCTCCCAAGATTAGTGAGCATCCTTGTGACTATTAGTTTGTACTCTTTAACAGGTAGATTGTTTATCTCTGTTTCATTTAGTTCTTTTTCTGAAGATTTATCCTGTTCCCTTATTTGGAACATATTCTTTTGCCTCTAAATCTTGTCCATTTCTCTGTGCTTCTAGCTATGTATTAGGTAGCTCATCTATTTCTCCCAATCTTGGAGATGTGGACTTATGTAAGAGACACCTTATGAGGCCCAGCAATGTGCTTCCCTCTTGTCACCAGTTCCAAATGTTCCAGGAGTGTCCCCTGTGTGTGCTATGTGTGTCCTTCTGTTGTAGCAGAGCTGTTCTTGCTGAAGATATGTGGGTAGGGGAGGCTGGCCCACTGGCTGGCTAGCTGTAAGGCTCAGCTCTGTGTAGCTGTTATGGTCTTTATAGTCACTTTATTGGGCAGGCTGAGCCCAAGCACAGCTGGCTGAAAGGTCTAATAGGGTACACCTGCTGCTATTTTGCTGTTAAGTGAGTCAGGCCTCCATCATGGCTGGTTGCTATGTTCTGGGGTTCACAATTGCTGTAGGCCTCTGCCCTGCAAGGCTGTTTTCAACCCTCTCTGGAGTGCAGTTTGGTGGGGCCAGCCCCAGGTGTGGCAGCACACCATGGTTTCAGGCTTTGTAATATGGGGCAGATCCCCTATGTGGCTGTTTGAGAAGGCCAGTGGAAAAGTCTGCCTCAGCTGAGAAGCTCCACTGCCCAAGGGCCCACACATCCCGTCAATGTAGTCCTGCCCTTTGCACATGCCCCATCCCTTTGAAGTGGAACCACTCACCTCACTGCAGAGGTCTCACATACTCCACCAACATAGGTCCACTCCTTGTGCATGCCCTGCCCCATGGAGGCAGACCCACTCACCCCACTGCAGAGGTCTCACACACCTCACCTATGCGAGCCAACAAGTTCCCCACGGGCTTGGGAGTGGGCTGAGCCAGTCCTTAGGACAGGGCAAACCCCTGTGCTAACAGGCCACAGCAAGAACTCCAATGGCATCTTCCAGTGTCTGTGTCAACATGCCTGTACTAGGTCACAATAATGGCTGCTGCCAGTGTCTCAGTCCCTAGGGAGGTGGCCCCAGCTTCCCCCTGCTTCTCTGAGACACACTCAGAGCTTATCAAGTGAGTCTCTTTTACCAAGGGAGTATGCACCTTTCTTTCTGGTGATTTTGTATTGGTTTCTAGTACAGGTGAATTTGTGTGTGGACCCTTTAAGAGCAGGCTTTTCTTTATCTTATGTTTGATAGCTTTTCTAGGGTTTTAATAGCCAGCAAAGCCAGGTATTATGATACTCATCTCGAGTGTGCCAAATTCAAAAGCTGCTTATCCTAGCAAAGCTCTCCAGCTCAGATCTCCTGCTCCACCAGGGAAAGCTTCACACCTTAAGATCATTCCTGGCTGTGAAGCGCCACAGCTAGAATGTGGTTTTTTACTCAGCAGAGGTGTGTTCCTGCCTCAGTCAGTGTTGTCCCTTGTTGGGGGGGTTCTTCTTATCCAATTTCCAGTTGTCTCTCAGAGGTAATTATTCCACAGGTAGTTGTAAATTCATTGTGTCTCTGGGAGGAGGTGAGTTCAGAGTCCTCCTATGCCGCCAGCTTCCCAGAAATCTCTCCATAATTTCATATTTCTGATAGATATTTATGTAGGTTGGAATTACATAAATTTTACTTATAATAGATTGAGAAAAATCATTTTCTAAAGTGGTTGTAGTAATCAACTCCCCAAGCACAGCACTGTATGAGAGTTTTAGTTGCTCCACATCATTGTCAACTCTTGACATTGTCGGTTTTTTAATTTGCCATTGTGATATTTGTGTAATTGCACCACACTATCATATTAATGTGCATATCCTTGATGAAGTTAAATTCTTTTCATATGTTTATTGGAAGTTCTGGTATTTTCTTTGTAAAGTGATTGTTCAGGTATTTTGCCCATGTTTCTCTTTGTCTTTGTAATATTGATGTGTAGAAGATGTGTGTGGGTGTTTGTGTGTGTGTACATGCATCCACGTGTGCACATCTTGGATATGTCTTTCATGAGATAATGCATTGCAAATCTATTCTGCCATTCTGTGATGCCTTCTAACATTCTTGATGATCAGAAATCTTAACTTTGGTAAAGATAGCTTTATTGTAGTTTTTCCTTTATGGTTAATGTTTTGTGCTATGCTACTCCAAAGTCTTGAAAATATTCTCCAATGTTTCATTTTAGAAGACTTATATCTATGGCTTTTTAGGCTTATTATGCATCTCAAATTAATTTTCATGTTTGGTTTAAAGTATAGGTCAAGATTCATTCACAAAGTAAACCACAACTAGGCAAACCATAATCAAATTGCTAAAATAAAATGACAGGGTTATGTAAAATTACAACTTTTAGAGGGATTTACATTTTGGATAGTGACCTTCACTGATAGCAGTTTGAAGGAGTTTGGAGGCTGGTTGAAGTATATGGCCTCAAAATTCAAAATGGGATTTTAGAGTGCAAGGTAGATGTGTGTTTGGTTTTCTGAGAAAATGCCTAAACAATTTCCCAAATGGCTATAAAATTTTCTACCTCCACAGCAGTGTACGAGAGCTTCGGTTGTCCCATATTCTTGCTAACATTTTTCAATTTTGGCTATTCTAATGAGTATCACATTGTGATTTTTAATTAACATTTCCCAGATAACCTATGATGTTGAGTATTTTTTCATGTACTTATTGGAGTTTCTATAGTGTAGCTTCCTTTATGAAGTGTCTGTTCAATTAAGTAAATGAGCATACTAGTGCAGTAAGAGTAGACTGTATCATGGAATCTAGTTGTGGGTAGTGTAGTGTTTGGGCAGAATTTCAGGGGATTTAGGGTCAGAATTTAAGCCTAGGAATTAGTTATTATCTACTACTTGGATATCAGCTTATTCACAAGAATGTAGGGTCTAACTTAATAAAACACTGCATTCTCATTTTCTCTCAAATGATTAGAGGCTTAATTATTTATATTTAATTTTTAGATTTTTCTTTATATTTTAAAACAATAAATTATTAGCATTTCAAAATAACACTTTGTAGCTATTGTTAAGGGTCACATATTTTAAAAATGTAAATTAATGAAATATTTATCTCTTACTAGAGCTGAAATTGAAAGCATTATCTTCACATATTCCATCACTTCATCAGGTTCTCATCATGATATCCATCTGCTGTTTTTTCTTTATTGTTAGAAGTGAAATGATACATTTTTCAGGTGACACAATCAAGAAATTGAGCATTGTATGTAGTCATAAAATACTGAGGAGTGCAGGATTTAATGGCATGTGGTGTGAGAAAGGAATGGAAGCAATTCATTCAAATTCAGTTGTATAGGGCACCCAGGCTGACATTGAGGTTATAGGAAGAAACGCATTTTGTAAACTTTTTGAACATAAAAATTCATTGTTTTTTTTTTAACCTAAGTACTGACATTTCTTTAGAAGTACAACTCCAGCATCCTGCTTTACTGAGTTAAATCAGAGCAAGGATTGCCGCAACAGTAATCTGACACACTCCTGTCATAAATACCCTGATACTACTTCATGTCTTCTGTCTTCCTTTAAGTGATATGAATTTCCAAAATGCTTACCCTAATTTGATATCATAGCAATATAAAGAGAATATCAAATCCACAAATCACATTACTACCTTTGCCAGAAATCTACCATCATCATAAAAGAGAAAAAGCCACGGCTGGCTATTGTGTGCGAGCCAGTGAATGAGAGTGTTACCATTTCTGCTTGTTTATTTTCAGCCCTCCATTGTTATCAATTATCTATCATAAGCTGTAAAAGAGATGTTTACCGAAATGGATGAAGCTTCGGAATATAACTGAAGATAAACGCTAAATTATATATAATGTAATCTGTCTGCATAGAAAAACGACCTTGTAGATTACATTTTCAACTATTCCACACACTTATCGTCCACAGAAAACAACAGAGCTAGCCATGGAGTTAAACCAGCCCATGCCAGTTCTGTGATTTCATGTGCTGCTCTCAAAGCGATAGCTCTGGAAGAAATCCAAATGGAAACTCAATTCAATAGCACTCTCTATTCCACAGGGTTTGTGATGGGACCAGAAGTATAACAAATGTGACTTGAGGGCACAATGTTCTAAGAAGGAAAAATGACATCTCTCACATAAAAGATGAGCTGATTATAACTAGTCAGGAGCAAATTATAGTATGTTCATGGATATTCTGAGAAAGAAGAGTAGAATAACATTATAACTACACAAAATAATAAACTCTATACACTCAAAATCTGAAGTTCCACTATCTGATTTCATTTCAGCTCAGATTTTTTTCCACTTTATATATCCATTTTTACTACCACCAGCATCACAGCCTGTTGCTTTACTTTCCGTTCCTTAGAGACCTTCTCTTTCAAGTTATTGTAAACTAAATTAAGCTATTTCTTGTCAGATGATGAACAAACCAACAATATCTATTTTATGTAGAAGTAGGAAAATTCCTTAGGCAAAATGAGCATTTTTTTCTGAGTTAACAGAATATGTCATTTATTTAGGTACAAATTTTTCATTTGCATTACCTTAAATATGAGGCAAAAATATAAAATTCTCATCTTTTTAATCATTTCCTTGGCCATGAAATCAGCACAACTGTAGTAATTTTGGAGTACTTTTCCTGTAAATTTACTACACAACTACTAGACAGATGTTAGAAATATTTGTGTGTGTGTGCATGCCTGTGTGCACGTGTGTCCGTGTGTGTGTACCGCACTCAAGCCGTCTTCCCTTGCATCTCTCTAAAGGGTTGGCTTTAAAGATAAAAATTCTGTGCACATATGAAACATGGAAATGGGAAGAGAGGAGTTAGGTTGGCTTCCTTCCAAGGCACATTTAAGTCTCCCCATAAAACTGGCATCAGTATTTTCCTTTCCCAACAAAACACAAATATCCAATGTGTTAAAGTTGCTGGGCGACAACAGGAAGCAGCTCATCTTTCCCTCCACTCCACGGCCTTCCACCCTCCTCGCTGATCTCCCTTCCCTTGCCTCTTCATGGCAACTCAAGTGTATCCCATGAATTTCCAGTCACTTTCAGGTATTAGAAGAGTCTTAAGTTCAGGTATGAATAAGTCCAGCCCATTCTATTTCAAAACATTAACTTCTCCTTCCATTTAAACACCATCCCAACCTCGTCTAACCCACGGCTAGTAACAAGCAAAAGGACACACATTGTCTATTTGTTTACTTTTTTCCCTACCTGGTTTTTGTGAAGTCTAAAGCATTTACAATTTGGGGAGGGGCATCCTCTTTATGAAAAAATCATACAAATCATGAATACAAAATTTGGTCCATGGCATCCCAAGGAGACCTGTACAAGTGAGGAGCTCTGACGTTTGAGCTTTGTTGTTAGTGCCATCAAGTAGATTCCAACTGCTAGCGACCTGAGTGGGATCTTGCCTGGTCTTTTTGCACCGTCCTCTCACCTTCCGGTGCTGTATCACACAACGCTCTGCTGCTATTCACAGGGTCTTCATGGCCAGTTCTTTTGAAACGGGGTGGCAAGTGTGTGGCCGGGTCCTTCTTCTTAGCCTGTCTAGTCTAGAAGCTCCACTGAAACCTGTGCACCATGGGAGACCCCGCTGGTATTTGAAATACTGGTGGCACAGCTTTCAGCATCACAGCAACAGGCAGCTGCCACTGTATGACAACCGGCAGACGAGTGATGTGGTTCCCTAACTGGGAAACAAACCCAGGCCGCAGCAGCAAGAGTGCTGAATCTTAACCACTAGACCACTGGGCAGGCTTTGAGCTTCATTAGCTTCGAGGTGAATCCACTCCTGCCTTCACCTTGCACTTCCTCTCTTACTCCTCATCCTTTTGCTTCTCCCAAGAACTAAAGCATAATGAACAGGGCAGAGAAGAGGGCAGAAATGACCTTTTTACTGGGTGTAACTATTGGCAATTCTTTCTTGGCTAGCACTGGCTGGTTATCGCCCTCTGTCATGGCAGACAGCCAAACGCTAGAACTTTTCAGAAGCATATTATTGGATTCTTTACAAACCCCTCCACTCTACCCATCCCACGTTGACCTCCACTAGTATATGTTCTCTTGTGAGACTGTGGCAATCCTGAGCTGACCTTTTGATTTTACTCCCAGCTCCCTGGCAGTACATGACACTAGGGCCTCCCCGCGGCAAGTACCTTTTTTATATTAGGGAGGAGGCATTACTTTCAATGTGACTTCAGCCTAGTTATCTTCCAGAGCATCCACTTGACTCAAAGGAGAGTAAACTCCCTTACTTGTCAAATTGTAGAATTTCAGCTTGCTCCTATGGTGACTTTTCTTCTCTTTATGTCACCGATGTAGGAATGCTTCAGGTGTCCTCTCAGCTCCAGAACTTTCAGCATGAAAACCATGCTGCAGTTTCTTTGCTAGGAAAACTCTCTTGGACAGGCAGAGCCCTCCTAAGACTTCACCACACTCTCCACCTGGGTAGCAGCATGGGCCTCGTCGGTGGATTTCTAAGCTCAGCAACATACAGCCAGGGAATAAGTTAATTCCTTCTTCTCGATCCCAACTTCTAATCTGTCCAAAGATGTTTTTAGAAATTTCTCATTTGCCTTAGTGGCACCTACAAGGTGGAGAGGGAAATCCTGACAGACCTCTTTACTCTTACAAATGTCTTTAATTCAAGAAACCCTGTCCTCACCAATACATCCCTAGCCTTAATCCATGTAGGTTGCAGGTGGGAAACGGTGGGTGGGCTAGTTGGGCATCCTTTAACCAGACCTACCCCGATTTGGGTAGCACCTCTCCTTGGACTGTGGCATTTGGATTAGTACCTAATATCATAAGCAATGTGGCTTCAGCCAGATTACAAGATAACACGAAAAGTTCCATTCTAAATGATGCTGTGCTAACTTTTCTTTACTGGCTTTGAAATGACCTAGCAACTATTTAGCCCAAATTAAATGCTGGATATGTAACCTATAAATAAAAAAGTGGTATCGATTCAGCCAGAATTTTGTTCATTTATGTTTGCAATGGAATATCAGTGCCAAGGTTTGGAAACAAGTGCAGGAATATTATTTAAGATAGGAGACCTACGGGCAGCTACACATGTGCTCTTAGTGATGTCTGAAAACGGTCAACGTTGAGGTTTTCCTTTCCCTCTTACCCTCTCGAAGAACCTCTTAGCAGCTATTCATGATCCCTCGGCTAAGGTCCCACTTTCTTTACTTGGTTACTTAAGCCTCATATTATTAGAGCTTAAGCCTGCTTTACAGTCTTATTTTTATTCTATTCCAACCTATCTGATCCATTCGAGATAGTCTATTGCCCAAACACTCCTCCAAGAACTTATTTTTACACTCTCTACACCTGGAATTCTCCCCCTTCTTTCTCTCTCTCTCTCTTTATTTTTTGAGGAAGATTAGCCCTGAGCTAACTACTGCCAATCCTCCTCTTTTTGCTGAGGAAGACCGGCCCTGAGCTAACATCCACTCCCATCTTCCTCTACTTTATACGTGGGACGCCTACCACAGCATGGCTTTTGCCAAGCGGTGCCATGTCCGCCCCCGGGATCTGAACCGGCAAACCCCGGGCCGCCGAGAAGTGGAATGTGCACACTTAACCGCTGCACCACCAGGCTGGCCCCCTCCCCCTTTTCATTCTGTCTTATCTCTACTTCAATAAAATCTTCTCTAATACACCAACGTGGAATAGATGGTCCTTGTTCAGAATTGCTAGTATGTTTTTTCTGCTTATGAGACACACCTCATTGGTTGTATCTGGCTTAGGTTTTGTTTTTTCTTTCAGTTGCTGGTATTGAGTCATGACGTTATTACCCTATTCAGAGCACATGGAATAATTTGTCTTCCCAAGGGCATTGTGATCCTCTATGAGACTCTGCCTTCCATGCATAGAAGGATGTCTTGTGGTTGCTTATTAAATCTTGTACTTTTATTTATTACCATGTGACGGAATTGATAAGCAGCCAAGGAAAGAGAATTTCTATACCCAAAGACTGAACAAAGTAGCTAAATTTTAAGAATAGAATCAAAATAATTTACTTTTTCTTTTAGGAAGCATATGCATAGAGGAAAATAAATCTGTGGAAAACAAGTCATCAAAGAAGCTGCAGCAACTTGCCGTGACATATTTTCTACTATCAACTGTGTCCAGTCTTGGGTAAGTGGCACCCGTGGGTCAGTGCGACAAGAGTTGGAGAGGATCTTTTTCTCCTCCTCCTCCTCTTCCATCCGTTTTGATTTGGTCAAACTATAGAATGCTTAGTTAGCTTCGTCATTCAGGGCATCATTATAATAGGCAAAGATGAGGACAGCCTCTCACTCACTTCCAAGACCATAGAGTATATATCAAGCTTATTTTTCTGCCTTCATGCTGTTGGTTAGAAAGAGAGTGTAACAGGCATCCTATAGAGTAATATCCAGAACGCACCCCACCCACTGACACAGGCTCATGTCTTCATAATATGTAACTGCTCTCCCTGCTTCCACCTTTGACTCCTTTCAATCCATTTTAAGTTCAGAAACTGGTGTGATGCTTTAAAATATAATTCACATCATTTTCCTTTCCTGCCCAAACATGACAATAATCTGCCATAGTATTCAGATTAAGACCAATGTCCTTACAATTAACCTCAAAGGACAGTGTGATTGCCCAGCACTGCCCACCCACCCACCCTATAATCTCACCTCCTCTCAGACAACTCTCCCCCTTTCTCTGTCACCTCAGCACCCTCCACAGGGCCTTTGTGCTTGCTCCCATCAGCCTGCAATGCCCTCCCCCAGATGTCTCAGGTCCTTTTCTCACACTTGCTTCAGGTTTCTCATGTTCTCAAATGTCACTGTCCCTGGTCACCCTATCCACAATGACATCCTCCACTCCAATTTTTCTACTTCTCTCCAAGCTTTGTTTCCTCCCTAGTTCTACATATTTACCAATGCCCTTCATTTATTATCTCTTTTCCTCTAAGCACAGGCAGTATTCTGTGTTATGTTCCTTGCTACATCCCAAGCATTCAATACAGCACCTGACACAGAATAGGAGCTTAAGGAATGTTTGTTGAATGAATGAAGGAGCACCTATATGAATGCCAGAGTCTCAGGCAATTGGTGATACACAAAAATGTATAAAATGTAACCTTTACGATCAAGGACTTCCCAGTATGTTAGAGGAGATAAATATGAACATAATGAAGATAAAACAAGTACAAAATGTTATGCTACAAAAAAAGTATTATGGCAAAGATTCTTTTGAATCTGAGTGGGTCATAATTGTTCTTAGTCTTGAAGGTTGAGATTTGTATGTAAGAAAATGGAAGTAAGATTTAATTCCTGGCTAATAGTAGAGCACGGGAAAAACGAAAACACAGTGATAGAAGGATATGTTTCCTATTCAGGTAGCGTCAACGAGGCAGTCTGACAGCGGTGTTGAGTATGAGGAAGAAGAATGTAGAAACACAGGCTAGATGGTGCCATGTCAGACTGTGAGTGTCAGCCGAGGAGAATGTAGATACGCGGGCTAGAGGGTGCCATGTCAGGTTGTGACTGTCAGCCAAGGGGAGTGAATGGAGCTTATAGGCAGCAGGAAACCTTGTAAAACTTTTGAGCAGGCAAGTAAGATGGCCATGCCTGTGTTTTGGGGGATAAATAGAAGTGAGGGAGAGAGTAAGATCCAACTGGAAGCAGAGACTAGTTTGGAAATTACTAAAATATTTAGGGAAGAAGAATGAGGGCTGTAGTAGGTAGAGACGGTAAAGAAATGGAAGAGTAGATTCCAGGGATACTGGAGGGTAGAATGGAAAGAAGTTGGTGACTAATTTGATGTTTATTACTAAAACGCTGTCCATTATCTATGCAGGTGTTTCAGCCCATCTCTCTATGAGCATGATCGTTTGAATCGAAAATATTGTCTTATTTTCATTCAGTCGTGGTGTCTTACAGATGCTAAGTATGAAAATATATTTAGAAGCAGAGGATCTTAAGACCCTTTCTTTGCATTGTACTAAGAATTCACAGGGAATGACAATTTATTCCCAGCCTGAAATTTCCAGTGATGTTAGAAGCTCGGAGTAGACTAATTTGTGCAACCCATGCCTGCAACCATCAGATTCAAGCAATGGTCTGGCACATAAGGGAAGCCAGGCATGCTCATGGCCTCCATAGCACTAGGGAAGGATAAAAGAAAAAATATTCTTAACATGAAACATTTCACACTCGCAAGAGGATGCACGACTCTTTCCATGTGAATAAAACCTTCAAAGATCTCTCTCAAATTAGAGGAGGAGACTTGTATAGAAGTAAACAAAACACAAAAAGCAAACAAATAAAGGTGATCAAAACAGGCTCAGAATAGACAAGCAGCAGACTAGACAGACTGGGTTCTGTCCCCCACAGAACCCCCTGCCAGCTTGGTCACTAAAACAGAGGCCCTCGGTACCTTAGCTGCTCTGCAACCCCGTAATATGCTTGAGGTTAACAATGCTTGAGTCCTGGTTTTACTGCTCTATTATTTGCATATACCATGCATATCTCTTGCCACTTCCAGAACACACAGTACAGGTTGCTGCAGGGCCATGAGTGTTTCGAAGCAGCTAAGAAGAGAGCGTGACTGTGCCCTCCGAACACACTTCCTTGCTGCTATGGATATTTTGGCCAAATTCAAAAGAAAAACGAGAAAATTCAGTAGTAAGCCTTGCATCGCTATTTCACAGAAAAATGAGTCGCTGTTCTGTAGCTTTGCACAACCACTTTTCTGTTTTGCCAGCAATTTCTTTCCACCATCTCGCCAGTGCCTTGTAAAAATGAAGGATATAAAACGCACTGCTGGCATGAGCTGCCTGGAGAGGGCTCGGTTATCTGTGAGGGATTAGTATCTTCACTGATGCCACCCTACCCCACACGACTCAAACCCCTGCCTCTCTGACCCACACTGTGCCCAGCTGCAGATCGGGTGTGAGAGTTGGAATCTCCTCACCAGTATGTGACTTTGCCTGCCTGGTGCCCACAGGTGACCCACAGCTGGCTGGCCATGCCAACCAGCCACATGTGGGAGACTCTGCCCACACAGAGAGCCTCTGTGCTGCTGAAAGGCTTGTCTGACTCTGCAGATGGTAATTTCAGTGGAATTCCTGCTTGCAGAACCGTGAAGGCTCCTCCAGGCTCCATGGAGGTGCTTGGCAGGCAGCAGATACGACTGTTACAAAGGGAACAGGAAGTACATGCCAGTAATTAATATTATATCTTATCCCCAAAGATGTTCCTGGTCCTTTTATAAGTTAGTTAACGGATCCTCCAACCCCTCTGAGAGGTAATGATGGAGTAATATCAACACTGAGCTTTATACCTAATTTCTAGTATTAAAAGGGAGGCAGGCAAACAAAAATACAAAACAGATTGGTAACGCCTAAGAGCAATCTCAGGGGTCCTTGGTATGCTCCCGGAGGAGAGAGAGTTGGGGACCTCGTTTTCCAGGCTGAGGGGGTTGTTTCTAGTCCGTCTGCTCACGGGGACGGTACCTAAAATGGCCAGGAGTGAAAGGCAGTTGAAGGGCTTAAAGACAAAGAGTAGGAAGGCCCTGCAGTATTTCCTTTCTGTTTCACCCCTGGACCAACGCCTTTTACAAAACAAAATCCTGCCCCCAGCAGCCAGGCACTAACTCAGCCGGCAGGGTTGAAATGCAGCCCAGCTCTTAGCCCACCTCTTGGTAGGTGAGAGAGGAAGTGAGCAGGAGACCCAGAGGTAGATCAGGGGTTATTGTTAGCGCAGTGTAGACATCTTTCTGTCTTTGCAGGGTCCGGGCTACCGTAAGAAAACAACTGGAAACTCACACTTTAAAAAATGACAAATTATACAGCAACCACATTTTGGCATTAAAATCAGAGGCATTTCTAAGGTAAATGTCCACTCTTGGCATATGGAAAAATCCTATAATTGATGCTTCTAATCAGCATTTATTCAGTAGATGGCTACAGGAGGCTTTGCTGCTGCATCAGCGCTGATGGGATGCATAGTGATGACGACTGCTTTCAGCCGCTTTGTAGACTAGACAATTAAGTTGGTTGGGTAATGCTTGAGAAAAATGGGAGGCTATAAGTAGATATGAATGTTGTTGGGCTAATAAAACATTGGAAGTATTGACTGGAGAGAACAAAGATGTATTTCTTTTCTAAAGACAAAGAGATGGATCCCTCCACCTCCTCAGCCCATGTCCTATGTTCTACTGTTGCAATTTTAAAAGGACTAAGTAGGATTAGAGTGGCTGGGAGCACGGGCACAAAACGGCTCCGTGAATGCTGACCCTGGATACAGTGTGATCTGACCCAAAGAGTCAAAGAGCTGCTAGAAATCTGATGGTTTTTTTGTTTTTAAGAGAATATTTCAACCTATCTTCATGATTTAATTGGTTTAAAATGCTGATTTGTGATTTACTGGATTATCTTCACTTCTACAAGGGGACTTGGTCCTTGCTGGCCAGCTATTTTCAATCCATACACAATAAAAATAAAACATGACATGACGTGACCACGAGGAAGGTAAGATATAAAGTAAAACAATGGGAGCATCCAAACTCCTCCAGCGTGGACAGTCTTTGCATTCCCATGATCTTTGCGTCATATAAAAACGATACCATTTCTTCATCACCAATCAGAAAAATCAGGATATGTCTTTCTGTCAGAAGAGTCACAATAACCCCTTTTAACTATTTCTGTGGGCGGTAAAATTTCCTTACTGAAAACAAAGCACACTATTTCTTCTGAACCCCTTATGGCTCCAATGGCTGTTGGAGTCTGAGTATTTGAATTCCAGCAGTAGAATTTTAGGTTTTGAGAATTACAGGGAAAAGGCCCAAGTTTGTGTCTACATGTGCTCAGCAGGGGTTATGCTTCGTAGCAGATGCTCCGGGGGACAAAGGGCAACAGCCGTAGCCGTGGAGAGGAGCCGGCCTCTGATCTGGGACACCGTTCCGCATAGCTGGGGCTGGCGCTGGTGACTCTGGGAGCTGCACAGCATTATGGCCGGTGTGGTGGATCAGTTGTTATTAGTGAGTGTCGCTGTGCCCTCATGGCGAGCACTCAAGTGTTCAGAGGGGGAATCGGGGAGACCAAATGGAGAAAAACAATACACAGGAGCCTAATATCTTTAAGTGGCTAAATTATGTTTTCCTTGAGAAAGCAGAAATGTTAATGGCTAAGTCTGCCAAGAAATTTCTTAATAAATGTAAATAAAGAAGCAAAAGATTGTCCCAGTACTTTTATGTGCAATTAAAGCATGTCATTCAGTACACTGAATGAATCTAGGAGCACTGATGTAAATTTATGGATGTATCATAAAAGGTTTAATTTAGCTTGATTTTTGTCTTTATGAAAAATACTCTGTACCTGGAGATTTTTCATTTGTGTAATATTTGATATAATATTGCTTTCCTGTAGCAACATTAGAGCAAAAATAAATTTTATTCCTATTCACATTCTATCTTTTCCCTCTTACGACCCATCTTACTGAACTATTTTGCTATTGAGACTAAATTTTATTAGTCAAAGTTCCTTTTGTTCTAGATGATAAAGTGGTTACTGGTTTATAAAATTAGATTGGGGCAAAAGAGTGGGGCTGATGAAAGAAGGGCTTGTCAGGAACAGCTGAACTGAGCAGGCTGGACAATCCTGGCTCAGTCTACCTGCCTGCCTCCTCTGGCTAAGGGCGGTGCATTTACCTGGGACATCTAGAAAGGGTAACCTACCTTCCCTTCTGGGTTATCTCAGGGCATGCCGATGGAGAACTGATCTCCTCACCCCAAAACTGTGCCTGCACCCAGCTACGCCACTGGTAAAATGGGAGAAGGCAAGAAGTAGAAGTCACTGCTCTGATGTCACAATGGAGGAGGTTGGATGGCCAAAATAATTTCCTAAGTATCCTGCTCTCAACTCTCCCACATATGACAAGTAGATTGGTAGAAGACAATATGTCATATCCCTAAGATGAGGTGACATGACAGAGAAGCATAGTCACAGGAATTGCTGTCAGGACTCTCGGGTTCATGTTCAAGTGCTGCCACTTACCAGCTGTGATGAACAAATCATTTAATCTTCCGGAGCTTCAGAACGCAAATATGTGTAAGATGAGAATGCCTCTACCATCTATTTTACAGGGATTCAATGCTGATTGAATGGAAAATGAATATGCAAGTGTGTTGTCAACCCCAAAGCATAAAATTTGCTATTAGTATTTCCTTGTACACAGTGGGTTCTCAGTATGGACATGTTGAATAAAGGATATGTTGTGCCATGAAAGCCCTTCTAGATCAGGCAGGATGATCAGGATGGGCCCTCCCTGCTCTCTCTCTCTCTCTCTCTCTCACACACACACACACAGGTGAAAAAGTGACTAGTACAACTTCTTGGAAAACACTTGGCAGTATCTACTCATGCTGAACATTTCACATACCACATAGCCCCAAAACTCTACTCCTCCGTGTATACTCAGAAGACATTAATATCTGTTGTTACCAAAGACAAATAGGACGCTCATAGCAGTGTTATTTGTGATAGTCTGAAACTGGAAAATATGCTAACACCCATCAACAGTAAAATGGGCAAAGAAATCATATGTGTTTATCCAGTAGAATACAAACAGCAGTGAGAAACAGTGAACTACAACAACACACAAAAATATGAATGAATCTCACAGACGCAAATTGAGTGAAGGAAGCCATATACGAAAGAGCACGTACTTTAGGATTCTTTTTATATAAGATTCAGAAACAGGCAAAACTAATCAGTCAATGATGAAGGAAGTTAGAAAATTTTTGTTCCTGGACAGTTCATGAATATGGATTTTAGGATGTTGATAATGTCCTGGTTTGGTTAAGGCGTATTTACTTTATGAAAATCCATCAGGCTGTACACTTCTGATCGGTCCACTTTTCTGGATGTGTGTTACACTTCAATAGAAGTTAAAAACAATATGGGTTTTGTGAGATTTGATTTTAACTCCTTCAGATTCCCTAAACTCACCCTGATTCCCACAGAAGGCGTCTTGAATCCTCGTGTTAAACCCATCTTTATTCTGTTCATTAACAGGAAAAACAAGCCAAGCAAATTCACACAATATTATTTCATATATTACACCTCTCACACACACATACATTTTATAAAGAGAACCTCCAGGAGAGAAAAAGTCAAACACAAAGGTGTGAATCACTCATAGTTGGCTTCCATTAATCATTTAGGACGATAATTTCAAGTGAAAAATCTCAACTATCCTCAAATCATAGCATCTGTGAGAAGACATATTCTCTTTACACATAAAGCTAGATTGCAGAAGTCAAAGTTAACAGGAAGAAACAGCGAAGAAAAGATGCTGAGGTTAGAGAGACTGCTGAGAAGGGTATCTCCGCTCAATCTATGACAAATGGCTCCCCAACTCTCAGTTTGTGTGAAGCACTGTGAGATGTGCTGGGTTTCAACAGACAGAACAATCTCCCTTTGTAGAGTTTACAGTCTGATACAGAAAGAAGTCATTTTTAAAGCAGAGAATGTAAGTTGCAACTTTGTTTCAATCATAGGAGATACACAAGTTTACACAGTTCTGTCACTTTCCGCCTGTGTGAAGTTCAGCAAGTTATTTAACCTCTTTGCTTCTGTTTCTTCCTATATGGAAAGGGACTAACAATTATACCTACCTCATAGAATTGTCATGAAGATTAAATGAGTTAACGTTCATAAAGTGCTTAAAATAAGGCTTGGCGCATTGACCTTTACACAGCACATTTAATCAATCTCAAATATACTGCTTAACATTTCGGAGATTGGGCTGTTCTAATCCTCTGTCGTGTCTGACATTCACTCACCTAAGGTGTGATAGCTGTATTATCTACACATGCTTGGACTTGGTTATTTTGGTGGCTCCATTAGACACTTTTCAGGTCCATTTGAAGAAGAAATAAAAGCTCTGATTGTATCAGAAAACCTTAAATTCAAACCTTCTTGTAAGATCAGTAAAGCAAATCAGTAAAGTAAATGCAAATCTTTCAGCGAAGAAGAAACTTGGAGCAAACTTTAAGAAGAAAGCCAGCGAGTTGGAGCGTTGAGCAAACTTTTAAGAAGCACTGGGCCACAATGGCTTATAAGACAATATTGTGTGGAAACGTGGATATTCACCTCTCTGAGTTGAAAAGGAACTAAAAGTTGGAATCTGAATGTGAATGTTTTAGGAATATCTTTATTTTTTTTCAGATTTCTTTTTTTATATATACACAAGAGGAATATATGGTAAAAGTAAGAGCAAAATAAAAATTCTGAATCCTCTGAAACATTACATCAGTTTAATTAACATCACATTGTCTTTCCACATGATAATACATAAGTTACATATTACCATCAGCAGTGTCTTAGTTTCAATGAAATATGGTAGGTATTTGTTAAATAAATGAAATGGCGTGTTGAGAGCATAAAAGTAGAGACAGACCTTCTTAAGCAGGTCAAGGAAAACTTCCCTGAGAAATTAATTTTTTTTCTTTTTGCTGAGGAAGATTTGCTGTAAGCTAACATCTGTGCCAGTCTTCCTCCATGTTTTTGTATATGGGACATCACCACAGCATGGCTGGTGAGTGGAGTAGGTCCGAGCCAGGGCTCTGAACCCGTAAACCTGAGCCACCAAAGTGGAGCACGTGGAACTTTAACCACTTGGCCAAGCTGCCAGGCCCCTGAGGAATTAATTTTTGAGGTGAGATCTGAAGGAAGGGCAAAGATTGTGTGGTAGAGGAGAGGAAGAATCTCCTAGGCAGAGGGAACAGTATGTGCAAAGATCCTGTGGGAACAGGAAACATGGCACACAGAAAGAGGAAACTAAGAGGAGACTGGTCACGTCAAAACCCCATTTCAACCTATTTTCAAGATTTAATTTCCTATAAATTGAAAGCAGACTTCCTTTACATATATTGAAATTATATCTAATTTCCAGAACTCTCATCCTGGTTTGGAAGTTGATATCTTTCCTTTATATCACATCTCATTTTTATTTTTAACTGAAAAGGGAAATCAGTGCTCATTGACAATAAAGATATTTCACACTAGCTGTTTTAATGTCTGCACATGGGGGTTAATTCAATATGATTTTATAATGACAGTTTTTACAAAATTGAATAAATATTATTTGATTATGACGAATAATATAATGAATCCAAATAAGAAACAAGAAAACTGATTGAATCACTGTACAACACATGTTAAATCATAATGAAATGATTTGAGTTTAATTTGAATGTAATAACCCATTACATTTTCATGTTTTTTCTTTCTTTTTAATATAGTGAGCTAATTACCTTCTTAGAACCTTCATAAAGTAACGTTTATAAGGGCCAGAAAAGTATTCTGCTCTGTGAACTCCAAAAACACTTATGATAGATATAAGCATTTAGGATAAATTCAATAACTTGTGGATGAAGAATTATTTTAATCTGCTTCGCTTTAATGTTAGAGTGTAGTGTTTATTCTTTTTATTTTCAGATTTTTCCAGTCGCCATTCTTTATCTTATGTTCTTCCTTTTTCCTGCTTATTTTTTATTCTCTGGTGATTTGAAAAGTAAACAGCCTGTTTTAATTCTCCTAGAGTTTTCATTTACAATTTTAAAACACAGATCGTTTTCTAATTATATTATCTCCAGTTACAGTAGTGGTTGATCTCCCCTTTCCATTAAACGAGGAAATTTTATTGCTTTTCACTGCTGCCTTCCCAACTTTTGGATTTTGGTTCATATTAATTGGTTTTTTGAGCCAGATTATCTTTTCCACTGATAAGATTTTTTTCTAGAACTACTTCACTTTTATCTCAAAGTCCCATTACAATTCCCATTACAAACTTGACCTTATTCAGTCTTTTGACTTTTCTAATAAACAAAACATGAAGACAATAAGAGATAATGAATAAATAAATTAGCAAGTGTTTTCTAATTTTTCCCGGTGTTCTCTGGTGAAAAAAAAAAATGACGACATTTCAAATCATTTGTTTCCACCTTTTAGGTCATCTTTGCTTTTCGTCATCTTGTTCCAGATTTGAATAGCCTGTTGGTTCAGCTCATGGAGGTCTTTGGGATTTATTTGTGGTACTTTTTAGTAAAACATACAGAAAAGAAAGCAAAAGGAGTGAATAACCGTTGACAGTTTTGATGTCAACAAGAATTTAAATCACAGACTACTTTTTTTTTAATAAAATATGTTTTATCATGAAAAGATCAATTTTGGGAAAGTTGGCCAGGCAGTTTTTGTTCTAAAGAACCTCAGTAATTAAACTACATCTGAAATTTCTAGGCGCAATGTCATCATTCTGCAAACTGGCCAAGCTCACTAAAAAGAAATATGAACTTGAAGCCATTCAATGCAGTTTTTGGTTCAACAAGCCCTCGTCACTAGGATGCCGTAATATTTCTTCTGTTTAACACAGATTCACATTATACCAATCTTGCCTAAGAAAACACCAACTACTTTCTCTTTGGCTTCCTTTTTGCCCCCTTAACAAGGTGCTTCTTCTTAATGACCATTACGATGCTACGCCAAGAGCCAGAGATCCCTGATTATTCTTGTTAAATTTACTTTAGAGAATGTATTTTCCCATTCAAGAGTAATTTTAAAAATTTTAATGTTTACTTTTATTTCATTTTATATTCATCTACTTAAGTCTTTATTTTCCATTAAGGCAGATTCCTTATATTTATAAATTTTTTCTTTAAAGTACATTCAATTTCTGGGGCTGGTCCCACAGCACAGTGGTTAAGTGTGCTCTGCTGGGGCAGCCTGGGTTCACAGGTTTGGATCCTGGGCGTGGATGTGTGTCACCTGTCGGCCATGCTGTGGGTGGTGACCCACATATAAAATGGAGGAAGACTGGCACAGATGTTAGCTCAGGGTTAATCTTCCTCAGACCAAATAAAAAAAAATTACAGTCAATTTACTTCTAAGCGAGTTTTTCCTTCAAAGGGATATGTAATTAATTTTAATTTTGAATATGTCACTGTGGTCCACAATTCACAGCCAACTGTTTTTCAAGAGCAATAAGAGCTGCCAGGAAAGTAACCAAAAGTTCAATGAGATCTTTTGAGGGGAAATTCTCACAAAATATAAAGCTGTGATGACTGTAAAGGGATGACGTGCTTTTTATTTTAGAAACATATTTGCTTTGGAATTATATCCTTTTATAACCCAGACTTCTTATTCTTTGTTTTGGTTTATCTCTGGTTCGACAGCAATGTGCTATTTATTACCTTTTCTCTATGGATAACAGAGTGGCATACTTTTTGAGTTCTTATAGATTTAAGATTGTCTTTCAATCAATTCCTCAAGTGGCTGAAAACTTAGAAGTATGGAATTCTAGGCTACGCCATTTCCTTCATCAAGAATTCTGTAGACATTGCTAAATCTTCTGGAGTTTTGGTTATAGAGTAGATATTTTAGGTAAATTTAATCTGTGATTCCTATTAAGGCAAATCTTTAATTTTATTCAGATGCCTACAGGATGTTTTTCTTAATACATGAAATTCAAAAATTCAACCAGGGTAAACCCAACACTACTCCAGGATTGTTAAAAGTTAGATTCACTCAAGAGCAGTGTGTGCTACGCTGGTTATTTATGTTATTAATCTCTCACACTGAATTATAACTTCCTGCTTACTATTCTCCCTGCTCACTAGGCTTTATCTCCTTAGCCACATTGACAGTGGCATTTTTATGTTGCATCTTTAGCGTGTTACACAGCACTTGGTACGACCTAGCTCTTACTAAGTATTTGTTGAGGCAATGAGTAAGCAAGTGAAGGAAATCTCCTTTCAGATTCCACAACTCAACAAAATTTCTCTAACTGAAGTTCAGTGCAAGCCGACGTAAAGACATAAGAATGAGAATTAAAGAGTCTGCATATTTTTAAATAAATTTTGAGGAAAAAATTAAAATGTAACAAATATTAAAACATTCTTCAAAGGAAAACATTGAATGTCACCTATTATGATTGAATTCCAGTTGCCTTATCTTTGTTGCATCTGTTGACTTTCACAGATGTTTACTTTATTGTGTGGTTGACAACTTTGGATGGTACGATTATTTCCAGTGGGCATTGTCTTTCCTGGCTGTACCCCGTCTTTAGATGTAAGCATACACATAATTTTTAAGCTTGCCCCCGCGAGGGGAAAAACTCGTTCTCAAAACACTGAGAATAAAAACTCTAATCTCCTAGCTGCATGTGGGTAGGCTTGGCTTCCAGTTTCTCCCAGGTCACTCTCTCCCACCAGAGCTGCTGATAGATAAAAAGCTTCCACGCCATGTTCCAGGAGAATAAGCAGAGTGTACCTCTTGGTTTCTGAGTTTATAGGGAGGATTCATGACTTTCAAGGCATGAAGGCCTCATCTTGCATCCTTATTTGGGCATCAAAAGCAATGATTCAACCCCGAAAAGTTTAAATCTCTGTTGGAAAACCCTAGGCCTACCTTGACTTCAGCTCTGCATTGCCGTTGTGTTCCTGTTCATTAGTAGCACCTGACAATCCTCTTTTTCTTTTTTTCTCTTCGAGCTCGCCATATCATATATACTAGTTTTCATTCGCACAGCACTCTTACCTACTTGGAGCAGAAGTTCACTCTGCCATATTGACTCGACATGTAATCCTCTTTGTATTTCCAGTGCCTTCTCAATTCTGTGCACCCTAGTTGCTCCTCAGTTATTTGCTGAATTCATTATCTAATAAGTGAATAAAGCAGACGTGTGTGCCCCAAGTGCTGACATTCATTGGAAGGGTAGAGAATAAGAAGCAAAATGGCCTGTCTTATATGAGCAGGGCGAAAAATAATAGGGAGGAATAATGGGAAGCATGAGAGATAAAAAAGCAGACAACAGAAAGCTAAGAAAAACTTCTGTGATTTGCAAACTTTGCCTGAGACCGGAAACAGAGCGATAAAACAAAAGTCACCATTATGACTCCAGCTTCTAGTCTCGGATCATCTTTAGGATCCTAGTTTTGCCATGTTGACATTTATTTTATTATATTAAGCTTCTGTAGCTCTTCACAAAGTACACACTATAAAAAATCTGCTAAAAACGAAGGAAGATGTCATTGAAAATAAATAGTGAAAATGCCATCTAATGCAAATTTCTGATAGCAAATTCCTCTCCATGACACCCCCAGCTTGACAAATTCGGATCATACTGCAGATGTATAATTTTTTGGCAATAATGCCAGTCTTCTCCCCAACAGAAACTATGTGTTCACCGCTTTCCAGATGTACAACTCCCTCTGGTTAATTCTTACAAAAATAGCTTTCATTGTTCAAAAAAAAACCCCACAAAAAACAATTTGAACAAGTTTCTTTGTGTCTTTATTGTTTCATTTGATATGAGGCAGTTTATCTACCCAGCACATACACGGCCTTCTCAGAGTACCTTGTGGCAGCCTTAGTTTTTTTTTTTAATCTGCATTTGCTAAATTTAGTATGAATGGTAGGATAATCCTTGCTAGGAAAGTGGATTATAAAGATAAAAGAAAGAAGCATTAAGTTCTTTCCCCAACCAGCTCCAAATGTGCCTTTATGCCTATAATATCCCATAAACATCAGGGCGATTGCGCCAGCTGCTCTTGACTCTCGGAGGGCATGATATTTCCTCATTCTGGCACTAGCCACCACCCCAAAGGAAAGAGACTCTCACAAGCCAGAAGTAGAAGGGCTATAGATAAACACTGGGACCTGATAGCTCTCTGCTGACAGTAAGTTCCTATAAAAATAAAAAATTAAAATACAGTATAAAAAGACACTAAATCCAGACATAAAAACAGGCGTTTGGATGTTTTTTTCATTATATACTTCTGATATTTTATAAGCGTGGTATCCAGAACTCTTGGCAACGATGCATTAAACGAGAGTGAGGCAAAGAAAAAGAGGAATTTAATTCCCTGAATGGACTGATTAACACATGGCTTGCTCACTTTCATTTGTTTGGGCACTTGCTTTTGTGTTACTGCATTTTCGTACAGCTAGAAACTGACATACTGACTTCTGTTAAACCCAGAAACACCGTCCAAGCACCGTCAAATATGAGGAGTACATCTTGCTTTATTTTATGGTTATGTTTCTTTCTATCAAATGGTAAGACTGGATATTTTCTTACTCTTACAACGAACACAAAACAAAGCTACACTCTCAAGAAAGACTGGGAAGAATGGGGCTGTCCTGAGCCCCATATCTCCACACTCTTGAACACTGGCCACAAATGACTATGTAGCTGTCTAATATTGAAAAGGAACAGAAACAACAAACAAATCAAGGAGTACATCATCCCAAGCTTGATGAACTACTAGATGTTGATTGCCCAAAGGGGCATCCATATATTGTGGCAGTACTTGATCCTTTCACATATATTCTGTTCAACTTTTTGCTAAATTTCCATCACATCCCCACCTTGTTCTGCAGTGGAAAGACTGAGCCTGGCTGTGTGCTGGTGAAGAGCAGGAAAATCACAGCCCATTAAGTATCCGACCATGCAATGACCATCTGTTGTCCCCTGTTGACCTCTCTGAAGCAGACAGAAGAAGCTTCAGGGACATTTTCAGAAGAAAATCTAGATTCAGATCTTAGCCCCGTTCTTTATGAGATTTGATGCTGATTGCTTAATGTTTTTAGACCTTTGTTTCTTCATCTGTAAAGCGACTACAATACCCCCTGCCATTTCTTCCTCAAGGTTTTTCTTTTTTTGCCACAATAGAGTGAGATAATGTGTGTGAAAACCTTACAGAAGGTTGTTTACAGAAGTGGATTTTCCTATTTTTGGAAGGTTTCTATTTGCATATACAGCTGACCCTTAGGACTTCCTCTGTGCTGGATACTGTTCTAAGCAATTTCAGTATTTAACTTGTGTCATTCTCACAACAATCATGAAGCGGAGATGATTATTATCCCCATCTGACAAATGAGTAAACTGAGACACTGAGCGACTAAGTCACTCATCCGTGTTGTTAATCCTTACACTATACCAAAGTGTATGAATGACACTGATTGAACTGGTACCATACTTACGCTATGAGAACAGTAAACGGGTGTCTGAATTGGTTTAGCTGTAATATTTTGAGATATAAGCCCTCAAAATACGGTACAAGCCAATCTCAGGATAAAGTTAATATAGAGACACCAAAGTGTCTGCATCGTCCACATGGAAACAACGCAGTTTAGCAGTGGAGGGACAAAGGTTAATGACAAGACCCGCTCCTGAATGGCCCATAACTGCATAAGGTTGGACCCTTCAGTCGTTGTCACTTTGTTAGTATTATCGTCATCATCCATGTAAGCAGCAGCAGGAAAAAAGGGTGGCGAAGAAGAATTTCGGAAGTTCTATCCCACATCCTACTCCCACCACAGCCTATTGGTGGGAGCAGGATGGTAACACGCGAAGATGTTGCTAAATAAAATTGTCTGAGCAGGGGAAGGAAGGGATAGGATGAAATATTATTAAATTGCTCATGTAATCCAGGAAGAGGGCTCAGAGAATGCATTAGAGTCATTCCACCCGTTATGTATTGTTTGACTGGAACAGTGAACCCTCAGGAGCCGACCATAAGTAGTAATGGCACCAATAACACAGGGAAGGCAGAAAGATAGACGTTTTCATGGGATGTATCATAGGTATATGTTACTCCCTTCAGCTCTTTTCTCTATTTTACTACTTTTTAAGAGGTTCTATTGTTGCTTCCTACTTAACAATGATCTAATTGCAAAAGATTAGTTTCCAGCATTCCTGACAGTTTCCAAAGAAATGAATGACTTTTTTTTGTCAGCCACAGACACTGCATTTACTATCTATTGCTGAATGACAAACTGCACCAAAGCTTAGTGGCTTAAAAAACAATTTTTATTATCTCACAGCTTCTGTTGGTTAGGAATCTGGGCACGCTTAGCTGAGTACCTCTGGCTCAGGACTTCTCATCAGATTGCAATCAAGGTGTTAGCCAGGGCTTCAGTCATTTCAAGGCTCAACTGGGGCACGATCTGCCTCCAAGTTCCCATGGTTGTTGGCAGAATTTGCTTCCTTGCGGGTTGTTGGGCTGAGAGCCTTCGTTCCTCACTGGCTAAGAGGCTTCCTTCAGTTCTTTGCCGCATGGCCTCTGCACATTGCAGCTCAAACATGGCGGCCAGCTTTCTGGGAAACAGCTTGGATGTGAGGGTCTTCTAGAATCGGACCTCCACTGTGACATATAGAGGCAAGGGAGTTGAAGGCATTGGGAAAGTAAAAAGTTAAGATACAAACAGTGGAAGACAGCGGCTGAACTCAAGCATCAGGGAAAGCCTTCGGAAACTAGGAGGGCCAGGAACGGAGAGTCCAGGTTCTGGGAGTCCTTCGTGTGAATGTTGAAGTCATTACAATTGTTGGCAGGAGTTAGAGTGCACTGAAAGATTGTGAGACAGAGGGAAGGGGTTGTAAATTTAGGACATGGAACTTAACGTGACTCAGCAGGCAAGGAGAATCCCTGATGTCACTGGGGCCGTCTCATATGTGGAGTGGGAGGGATTACTGTTAACAAATTCTTATCAAACTGAAAAGATTTAAGATATGCGTTATCCTCTTTCTAGTAATCACCTCCACACGCCCCCCCCCCCCCCCGCCCCGCCACCTCGTCTCTCCCCCAACACTCATATGATTTAATTCCAGGATGCTTGCAGGAGGAGGCAAGGCCAGGCTGCAGTTGGGAACAAGGAGGTTCACCCTCACACAACTGCCACTGATTCATTAAGGTGATGAAATGTTTATTTCCCTTTAAATTTGCGTGTTCCTTTCAGAAGTCCCAAAGTTTACTAGAAGTCTTTTAAGATGTTTCAATATTCTCTATAAGAAAATTGGGAACTGAATTTTTTTTAACAATGAGGAAATTAAAAGATTCTAACAATGAGTAGCTAATTTATAATCAGAGAAAAATTATAGTGCAGAGTCTGTGTTAGTTTCCTAGAGCTGCTGTAAAAATTTTCACAAACTGTGTGGCTTAAACAATAGAAATGTACTCTCTCACAGTTCTGGAAGCCGGAATTCTGAAATCAAGAAGTTGCCAGGGCCATGCTGTCTCTGAAGGTTCTGGAGAAGAATTCTTCCTTGCCTCTTCCTAGCTTCTGGTGGCTGCTGGCAATCGTTGGCATTCCTCGGCTTGTAACTGCATCACTGTAATATCTACCTTTGCCTTGACATGGCTCTCTTCCCTCTGGGTGTGTCTCTCTGTCCCCAAATCTCTCTTTCCTTACAGTGAATCCAGTCTTAGGCTTTAGGTCCAGTCAATCCAGTATGACCTCATCTCAACTTGATCCCACCTTCCGGACCCAATTTCCAAACAAGGTCATGTTCATAGGTACCGCAGGTTAGGACTTCAACATGCCTTTTTAGGGAACATAACTCAACAACCACTACAGAGTAGTATCAAATAATCCGTGGAATTTCAACACTGATTTCCAGAGCGTCTACTAAAGGAAAGGGTGAGGTAAAGAACCTTGGATATTTTTCAGTCAGGTAAACTGCCAAATCTCATGACCTTGGGGAGTCACTTAAAAGAGGTTGTTTCCCCATCCCCAATTAAGCTAGTGCTTTTTCAGGAAGTTACCCTGGCTTTCATTGTGATATACTCCCTTTTCAGAAAGGGTTGTACAGTTAATGACTGAATGCATATGGACAAATTCAGATTAGACATATCCTTAGCCCTGAGGATGTTTCTGCTTGGCTTTGCTGTTCACACTTCTAGGGTTGCAAACACAGTAGGGGGTGGAGCAATTGAGAAAATCAGAGAGAAGAGGGGCAATACATCAGAGTTGTTTTCCCACTTCAAATGACATGATTCTGAGCTTTCCCACCGGCTCAAGGTCCTCCAAGTTGGAATGCTTAGCATCCAAACAACGTGCAGATGCCTACTGTGAAACAACATGCCTCCTGACCACAAACACCACTGGGAAGAAAGAAAAGAGAGTTTTTCCACATTGGCAAATGACTTTGGTACAAAGAATGTGTGAAAGCAAAGAGATTCTTTCCCCTGGGCTTCATCACTGCAAATATGTACTGTCAGGTAGATTGGTTCTTAGGTCTAAAATATAAGACCCTTTGAGCAGAGCGGCTATATACAGCAAGTGCAAAAGGTGGGGTGCGTTTAAAGTCTTTTCACATGGCCAATTTAAATACATATTAGCTTTTATTTAAAAAAAGAAGCTACCAACTTTTATTATTTTTTAACCATTTTCCAGCAATAATTCCTGAGGAAATATGAATGTGGAGTTAGTTCATTTAGTCTACAAAAAAAAAATTGATTAAATTTTAGATGTCTTTGCCCTTAACCCACTTTGTCCTCTTTGAAGACAACTTATTCCCTCTTTCTTTATTCATGATTTGCTTTTCTTTTTGAAATTTTGACATGACTAATTTCAATGTCGTGACACTATCCTTAGAACTTAACATATGAACGTGTGGTGCAGTTCCGATTGTGGTTTTCTTCACCACGTTTCCGTCACCATGGTCTTTCTCCACATCTCAGTTCATTCCCAAATGGATCAAACGCAGTCATATTTTCACAGGTGTCCTCAGCCCCTCTCCTCCCACCATTAGTCCATTTTATTAGCCAGCATTGTCACAAACTGTGTAGGTAAGCCATATTCAACTTTCTCTATGCCATTTCTCAACTGACCATCTTCTTCCAATACACAAAACTCAATCTCCCATTGACTTTAAAATCCACCACTAGAGCCTCACACTCCCCCTATTGAATTAGTTATTTTTGGTGCATACATGTTTATCTGCAAGCACACTTATATGTTCCTCAATGGTCCTGTCTGGAACACTTTTCTCAAACAATTTCTGAACCTAAAAATGACCTATTCAATTTAAATTTCAAGTTAAAACAAGTCAGTGATTTTTGCTAGTAATTGTTGATGACAGGCTATTTTATTTTTAAAGAGTCAAGTGGAAGATAATTTTCTGATTAGAACAGAATCTTGACAAGAATGTTGGTGGTATATTGCAATGTGCAAAAGAAGAAAATCTAAACAATTAGTTTTCCTTTTCCTTCTATTGCTATGTGAAAAAGAGAAATCAGGAGATCTTAGAGCAGGGAAAAGGTCCTGATCTTCTGGCTGATGAGATGTAAAATGCCAAAAATACAATAAATAAATAAAAATATAATGAAGACTACCCATTATTAGCACAATGGTTTAAATAACTAAAATATGTATGCGTGATAGAGAGACCTTTGCAGCAGCTGAACTGAATGCAATATTTTTACTTCAAGAGAACCTGAAACTAGAAAGCCAGTCCAAAGATGATTTAGTGTTAACACAAGATTAATACAAGATTAAGGGTAATAAATATCCAATTCCTCTCTGGGCATATGAATTAGGTCTGATTACAGCTAATAATAAAGAAGTGAGAAAAATATTCAATTCTAGATATTTACCAAAAAGAGAGAGATCTGGAGCTGGCCCCACAGCCTAGTGGTTAAGTTCAGTGTGCTCCACTTCAGTGGCCCAGGTTTGAGGGTTCGGCTGCCAGGTGCAGACCTACACCACTCATCAGCCATGCTCTGGTGGCAAGTCACATATAAAATAGAGGAAGAGTGGCACATATGTTAGTTCAGGGCGAATCTTCCTCAGCAAAAAAAAAAAAAAAGGAAAGAGAGATCTCACTATATAAGAATTATTTGCTTAGATTGTATCATTGCTTAAGTTCAAATGTATAATTGATTTTAAGTAACAAAGAGTGAGTGATTTATCAATTTGTACCTCAGCTACATCCCTAACTAATGTCTAAGTTTTGTTATTCAGATAGTGTGATGGTGAACCTCTAAGATAGTAAACAAATTTATTCATTCATTCAGTCGATCATTGATTCCACAGGTGTTTATTGTTTGCCTAGATGTTGTCAGAATTGAAATTTGAAGGATGAAGAAATAAATGAAATACTTACCACCTATTAACGTGTATGGCATTCTGGTAGCCGCTATGGGGATATTTGCTCACGTGAGAGCTTACAATTCTCTAGATCCATGGTGTTACGGGCTGAATTGTGTCCCCCCAAATTCACACATTGAAACCTTAAGCCCCAGTTCCTTAGAATGTGACAGTATTTGGAGACAGAGCCTTTCAAGAGTGAATGTTAAAAGGAGGCCATTAGAGTGGGCCTTAATCCAATCTTCCTGGTGTCCTCATAAGAAGAGGAAATTTGGACCCACAATGGGATACAGGGCTGCATGCATACAGAGAAAAGACTGTCTGAGGACATAGCAGAAAGGCAGCCATCTATCAGCCAAGGAGAGAGGCCTCCGAAGAAACCACACCTGCTGACCCCTTGACCTTGGACATCTTGTCTCCAGAACTGTGAGAAAATAAATTCCTGTTGTTTAAGCTACCCTGTCTGCAGTATTTTGTAAGGGCAGCCCGAGACTAATTCTCATGGGTAAAAGTCTGAAATGACTCATAGGAGCACCTCCAGAAACCTTTCATTTTATAACATTGCAGCGCCTGAGTTTAGCTCCAGGGAGCGATTGCGTTGAAAGGGATTTTCTCAGCTACCTGTGTTTCAGCTCTGCTGGTGACTCACTCCTCTACTAGAAGGATATGCCAGCGGGGAATGCCCTCCCACCCTGGCTGACCTTGGCTCTGTCTTCCTGGACGCCACTTTGGTTCCAACAGTTTGATTCTCCAGGAGCTGCATAGGGTCTCATGGTGCAGCCCAATTTCAACTGGTCTCACCGCTGAGAACTTATCTTGTTGAACTTCAACCGCTCCCCATCAACTCCTCCTCCACCAGCAACTTGGTGCTGCCCAGGGCCGCCTGGGGTGAGGCGACCCTGCACTGGCAGGACCCTGGGAGGGAGTGCCTCCTCAGATTTTGCACCCTGGGTACCTCACTCTCATCACCCGAATACCAGTGCCACACCGTTCCCGAGCATTCCTTGGCCCAGGTCCTTGGCACTCCTTCAGAGCACATACAACCTGGTTGTAGGTACAGAGGAGATATGAACAGGAGACTTAAAAAATATATAAGCCTAGAAAATAAGTGCTAAATGAATAAGTAAGTTCAGGGATCTTCAAATCAAACAATATAAAGAGATGGATAATAAACAGCATCCTATCTAACTTACAATCTTCAAAGAAAACATGGTTTGCAAGCCTGGCTCTGCCATCTACCAGCTGTGTAGCGTGGAACAAATTGCAGCCTCTCTGAACCTCTGGGTCCTCATGGGTTTATTTAGATGATTAGAAATAACCTATATAAAATGACTGACTTTGTGCCAGGCAAATGGCCTGGACTCACTGAACGGTTCTACACTTATTACCATTGTTTCTTGATTAATGCAAATCTAACCACCATCATCTCAGCAGGCCTCATTTCAGCACTCACATGACAGACATCCGAAAGCAAAATTGACCTTAGCAATGATTTAGTCCAGTCTCCTCATTTTCAGAGAAAATTAATGCCCAGAGAAATTAAATGACTTGCCCCAGGTTACAGAACCAGTTGGTGGCAGTGACAGTGTCAGCCACAGAACATATGATTTCTTACTCAGGTTCAGAATACTTTTCATTTCAAAGAACTTCATGAATAACAGTACACATATCTTAATAAACATGTATTTGTAAATGTATACTAATTACATATAGACAGTCAGTGAACTGAAATAAGTGGAATAATTATTAAATCTAAGTATTGTGGTCACGCTTCACATTTACACTCAGGGCATCTCCAGTGTATGGAGTAATTGAAGGTTCCTGATTGTCTCTAACAAATCGAATCTTCCTCAGAGCCCCGACCCTGCCAAACAGGGATGGGTTCACGGTGGAGCTTGTCACAGGCTAATCTCAGACTCTGGCTTAAACGGTCTTTCAGGAAAGTGCTTTGTTTTAGACTGACTGCCACCTTTAAGTCTCAAAATGGCAAATAGGAATATGGGGCGCGGACACAAGACAGCTTCTTTTTTTGCTCGTACACTCATGTTAATACCAGCATCTTTCACAATAGCCAAAAGATGGGAACAACCCACAAATGTCCATCAACGAATGAATGGACAAGCAAAATGTGGCATATATGTACACGTGGAGCAACAGAGCATCACCCAGCCCCCAAAAGGAGCAAAATCCTGATACACATCACAACACGCATGAACACCGAAAACACCACAAGTGAAACAAGTCAGGTGCAAAAGGACAAATATTGTATGAGTCCACCTACATGATGTATTTAGAATAGGCAAATTCATAGAGACAGAAGGTAGACTAGAGACTACCAGGGGCTGAAAGGAGGAGGGAATGCGGAATTATTGTCTAACGGGCACAGAGTTTCTGTTTGGGATGCTGGAAAAGTTCTGGAAATGGCTGGCGGTGATGGCTGCACAACATATGAATGGACTTAGTGCCACTGAACTGTACGCTCAAAATGATTCAAATGGTAAATTTTGCATTAGGTATATTTTACCACCACATAAAACACAAAAATAATACCTTGATTTTTCAGTGAATATTTATTAATAGTATTTCAATTTTAGTAAACACATAGCTACCTCAATCTTTTAAAAATAACGTTTAAAATTTTATAATGGAAACTTCAAACACATTCAGAAGTAAAGGGAATGGAATATTAAATTCCCGCTCATCACCTAGCTTCCATTGTAAGCAACACATGGTCACTCTTGCTGCTTCTATTCTCTCTCATTCACTTCTTTCCCCCTCTGCCCCATGTTACTTTGAAACAAAATCCAGAAGTCATAATATTCAAATTATGAACATTTAAATATGAATCTCTACAAGGACTCTTTTCTGAAAAACATAACCACAATACCATTATCACACCCAAAGTGTTTAACAATAATTCCTTAATATCATCAAATATGCAGCCAGTCTTCAGACAATCAGGGGTTGTCTCATAATATTACTTTCACAGTTGGCTTGTTGAAATTAAGAATCTGTACAACTTCTACACATTGTAATTAGTTACGTGTCTTTTAAGTTTCTGCTAACCTATAGAGTTTCCCTCACTCTTCTTTCCGGTTTATTAGTTGAAGAAACTCAGTTGTTTGTCACGTAGAGTTTCTCACATTCTGGATTTGTTTTATTGAGGTACAACTGACATACGACCTTGCATTAGTTTCAGGTGTCGAATAAAGATTCGATATTTGTATACAGTGCAAAATGATCACCACAATAAGTCTAGCTGCCATCTGTCTCTATACAAAGTTATAATTTTTCTTTTCTAATGATGAGAACTTTTAAGATTTACTCTCTTGGCAGCTTTCAAATATGCACTACAATATTATTGACTGTGGTCCCCATGTTATACATTACATCCCCAAGACTTATTTATTTTATAACTGGAAGTTTGCACCCCATGACCCCCTTCACCCATTTGCTCACCTGTCCACCCACAAGGGGGCCTCTTGCCTTTGCAGAAGTGGAGGAGAGATCTGGGGCTCTTGAGAGGACCTCTGGGTTCTCTGGGTCCTCCCAGGTCTCAGCTGTAGGATGGCTGGTCTACCCCCAGAAGGGACCTGGCACTGTGTTCTAAGGTGCAGCATAAACATTGTGACTTGTTCTCTTGGACTCTTCAGAGCTTAGTTGTCCTCTCCTCCTATTTTCAGAAACACCGTCCATCTGGTGCCTGATTCGGCCATTTATACTGTAGCTTCTGCACCATGGCCACTGTGCCTCTTGCCAGCGGAGCTGCCGGCCGGCTTCCTAGCTCTGGGCTCAGCCGCCTTCCATCTCCTCCATGGGGCACGCAGGCCCTTCCGAAGCCCGTCTGTCCATGCCCCACCAAACAAGGGCAGCTGTGAGCGTTCTCTCAGGTCCTCTCTCTGTTTGATGCTGCCGTTCTTCATTTTTTCCTGCGCCATGGCTGACCCATGTTGCTATAGCCTCACACTGTGAGGTTGTCTTTTCAAAGTTCAAAATAGAAGTGGGCAAAACCCCTTCTGCTTTAGCTTTCCCATCAATTAATTCCACACTTCTGACTGGGATTTCAGAAGAGCTGGGGAAAGCTCCCACCCTTACATCTTGTTCTGCTTTTTTTCTCTACTGTGGTGTCTGCCTTTCTCCCCAGCCTCCATCGGATCGTAAGGAACTCTCATGTCTTCAGTCTACCCAAACTCCTCTCAGACATGATTTCTTGTGCTTTCTCTGCACTTTGGATAATATTAAATACCTATGATTCGAGTTAGATAGCCCAGGTTCTTGATATTGCAGTCTCAGGCACCCAGGAACTAGTGTTTAATTAGGACAAATAATATTAATATCTATGTCTAAAAACTGCTTAAAACACTTCAAAGATTTTCCTTTTTTCACTTGGAATAAAATATGAACTTCCTGTGCCAATTTGTACAGCCTGGTCCTCCTCTCACCTCCACCAGCTAGCCTCATCTCAACCCTCTCCCACTTGGCATTACACCCTAAATACACATATCACAGCAAGGAGGCTGATACCCCATTCAGGGTCTTTTTCCTCATTCTCTTTTCCTAGATCTTTGCAGACCCAGCTATTTCTTATCCTTCAGGTCTCAGCTTAAAAGTAACCTCTCCAAGAGGAAGAACCTCTCCTGAGCTTCTTATTGAAAGATTTTGAAAATAGCCACCCATCCCTTCCAGCCATTTGTTTCTAGCATAGCACCTTGGCTATATCCCTCACAGTACTTAAGGCAATTTGAAACTATTTTGCTCATTAGTATGTTTGTTCATTATCTGTTTCTCAATAGAATAGGAAATGCATGGGACTGGAGACTTCACTTGTCTTGTTTACCATTTTAGGCCTAGAACTAGTGTCTAGAGCATAGCCAATGCTCGGTAAGTAAGGAATGAATGAATGAGTGAATATATGTTGATGTGCTAGGAGTCATCATAAAATTGACATTTCCTTATGTACCTAGGTGATTTATACCTTTGAGAATACTATAAATTCCATAATTACTGTAGAATTATGACATCTAAGAAGTGTCAAAATCCTGTCATGTTTTTACCTAAGGATATAGTCTTCAAAACAAGACTAAATGATGTGTATTAAAAAAATAAAGAAAGAAAAAACTTTAGATCTTGGTTATATTTCAAACTAGCATCTTATTATCCAATTAGTTTATCCATTTTATTACTACTTAACTTGCAATATTTCTGTTCTTCACTGGACTTTCTTTTATTTAAAATCTCTGTTCTCTCTGTTACAGAAACCTTCCGAACGTTTTCTTAATAGACGATAGTTAATAAAATGTTCTGTTCCTCATCTATATAAACTTATGCGTATGCATACACATTTATGGAATTTTTACCAAAAGCTAAGTTTATACTAAAATGGCATAAGATTGATTGCTCTGTCGAGGTATATTGGGGCTGTAACAGAGGATAATCACCGCCTGATGCTATTGGTCCCTTGTCCTGAATCACATCCAGGCAGTCCTGCTTTCAGGTAAAGCTGGCAGAAAAATGACTGAACAATGGCTGTTTCTTCATTATCTTCTTTTCTTCTTCCTCTAGGACAAAAATAGAAAGCGCATTATTAAAATACCAATTGTATTACTCAATTGGAATATACATAAAGAGAAACTCACAGGGAGTAAGATTTAATAGAATTTTGTAACCAGGCTTGCACTGTAATTTTCACTTAATTATCCTTTATTCAGAATTAAACTTCTGTTTTTCTCCTATAGCTCAATTACCTATTTAGAAAGTCATTTTACTGGAAGGGAGAAACTCCTCATTTCTGTAGGTTCTTTTCTTTTAATTAACCATTGCTTCATGTGGGTTCTAGATTGATAGCTTGACTCTTGGAACAATAGATTTTACATGTGTCCAGTAGCCTTGGAAGTTAATGACTTTAATCACCCAGTTATAATTTCGCTTTCTCAGTGTTTAAGTGTCTATGGTGTTTTCTTCTGGTGTTTTTCTGTCCCTGTATCCTCCTCTCCCCTTCTAAAAAATATCCCAGTTTATCTTTGTTCCCCTATGGTTCAACAGAACTTAAATTTAAACAACAAAAAATTACCATAAGGAGGGGCTGGCCCCGTGGCCGAGTGGTTAAGTTCGCGCACTCGGCAGCAGGCGGCCCAGTGTTTCGTTAGTTCGAATCCTGGGCGCGGACATGGCACTGCTCATCAGACCACGCTGAGGCGGCGTCCTACATGCCACAACTAGAATAACCCACAACGAAGAATACACAACTATGTACCGGGAGGCTTTGGGGAGAAAAAGGAAAAAATAAAATCTTAAAAAAAAAAAAAAATTTACCATAAGGAGACAGAGAGTTGTCCTATTCTGTAACAATTTTTACTCCTTAAAGAAAATGTACCACATCTCTGCTTTCTATTTCTAGGTGTCTTAAGCTCTTCATTCAGTTCCCACATGGTTGATTGAAAACAGAATATACAGATATTACATTTTTGATCATAAACATCATTGATAATTTAAATTTTCTTTCCAAACTGTACTGATTAAAGAGATAAAAAGAACTTTGCTCTCTATTTCCTTTCAAAATGTATAAACACATTTATTTTGTGAATAACGCCTTGAGTCCTAATTTTTTCACAACTTTCCGTAGTCAACTTTACTAGAAGATCAAGTCATATTACCTGCCCTCAGTGAACTCAGTACCAACAATGGTATTTTATAGGCTCATTCTCTAGGTCTTTGTTTTATCCATGCCTTTTGTATATTGTAAATTTTGTACATTGTAAAAGAACAGCTTTTACTAATTTTCTCTTCATGATTTCTTTAATTCTAGCAAAACACTTACACATAATCAGGAAACAGGCAAAACCCATAGTAGATGGGTTTGTACCTGGAAGATTTTCTTTAGAAGAATAAAATTACTGAATATACTAAAGCTTCAATGCTATATGCTAATATGTTAGTAAAGTTCCATATTTTGTAAAAGTTTTCACATGCTTGATAAGATCTTTAATCATACCAAGAGCACACATAGTCATTTTGTTCACTAACTGAATAATTGAGACACTGGTCGGTAGGGTTAGATTCACTTTTTTATTCTCAAATAATTTCTGAGATTGGTAAAAATCTGATCATATTTAATTCTTCGTGCCTATTTTTTTCGCTCCTCCTCCTCTTTTCTCCTCCCCCACCTTCTTTCTTCTATTCTTCTCTTCCTTCTCCTTCAGCTTCTTCCTCCCACTTTTCCTCTGCACTGTTTACAGAGGAAAGAGACAGAAGGAGAAGACAGCACCTGTGCATCCTGACTTAGTGTTTACCAGCACACCCTGACCACCACCTGCACTGGTCTTACTCTTGGCCTCTTGATCTCTTGAGTTGGGTTACTCATTATTGTGTTAGTGCTCTGCATATAGAGTTTGTGTGTTTGCTTGTTCGACTCAGCTGTATTTTAACCAGGTAAAAGTTAATGACAAATTTAAATAACTAAAATGCATTTAGTGTATGTCCGGAAATTTTGGATATTTTATTGCTGTTTTAATGGGATCACATAAGATTATTAAAGAAAATTTTATAAAGATTATAAAAGTGTTAAATTCCCATTGAAAAATTCAGTTAATACAAGGATATAGAAAGAAAAATGTCAAAGTTCTTCCCTTATCATCTTTAATTCTTCTCCCAGAGGGCATTACTGAGAATTGTATATTTCCATAATAATTTTATTTGAATATACATAGACACATCCATACAAATATATATAAAGACATTAATACATCTTTTTAAGTAAAAACTGGATCATGGAATACATATTGTTCTAAAACTAGATTTTTTAAAATCAATAAGTTTTCGTGGATATCTATATGCTTAAATTATTTTAAAATTAAATTCTTAGAACAAGTAATATAGGTATAACAAGTAATATAGATATGATAGTCATATTATTGACATTATATGCTTTTTTCCTTTACAGATGGAGAAACAAAGCAAAACAGAAACCGAAGCATGGTTCAGGTGAAATTACATTAAATTGCAATTTAGAAGATTTATTTAAAATCTCAGAATTTAGTAGTTTTTGGACTTAGTTTCTTCATTTGACAAATATGGGATGGGAATGAGGTCTGATAATCTGTACTGATAGCACCTCCTGATCCCATAATAAAAGTTATACACACAAAAGTAGCAGTGCTGATAGCAATAGTAGAATAAGTCAGTTGTATTTTGCTTTATTAAAATATCATTTTAACTGCTGTTACCCAAATCAGCAGTATTCTAAATAAGATGGAACTTGATTTGTCTTCTGTGTGATTCTACGCTGGTGTGGTCACTCTAATCCTCAAAGTGGTCAGAGGTCTAGTCTCCTTCCCTTTTCTTGCTCCACCATCCTCAACAGGCAGCTTCCACCTCATAGTACAAGAAGGCTGCTCCAGCTCCTGCTATCATGGCCACATTCTAGCCAGACAGATGAATAAAATGGGAAATGGAATGTGGGCTCCCTCCCTTTAAAAGCACTGTCAAGAAGTTGCGTACACTTCTTCTGATCTATTCCATTAGCCAGAACTTTATCCCATGGTTATACCTAACTTCAGGCAAAGCAGGGAGATGAAGTATTTCTCTGTGTTTAGTAAAGAATTCTACCGCATAAAAATGATGAGAGTGGATATGGGGACAACTAACATTTCTGTCACATTATCATTATGGTAAACAGTGTAAAAACGATTTTGAAATGCTTTATCTTATTTGACAAAAGGATACGATGGATATGGATACCTTTTAAAGCTCATAAAATCTATGATTTTATAAAGAAAAATGGTGGGTCTAAGAAATTCTTGGATTAAATACTAGCTTATCCTTTCACCCTGTCAATTCATCTCTTATGTCAATTATAACTTGACTCTTCTCATGCTTTGTGTATACCACCACCAACTATTAGCAGACAGAGGATAGTTGTAACAGAATTGTAGCCCTGTATTTCCTACCCTTCTTGGTTGAACTCTGCCTTCATTTTGTTTGACTTTTCCCACCTGTTAAATGCTGAGCACAAGACTTATGCTATTTCTGTAGATAATACATAGAAAACTACTACATAGAAAAGATAAAAGATAGTTACAAATGTTAATTAATTTGATAGATGACATGCTTAATGTAAATAATTGAAGCCACCAATTATTTAGTGCCTACTATGAGCCAGGCACTTTCTTAGATCCTTTAAATTTATGTCATTTAATTCAGTCTTCACAACAACCATATGATGCATTTCATAGACAGAGAGCCTGTGGACACCAAGGCTCAAGAAAGTTCAGAAGATTTGCCCAATGTGACTTCCACCATGCTCAGACTTTGCTATTTTGAGCTTCTGGGGTTTTTATCCTTTTCCACTTTTAAGTAAAAGACTAGAATATCCATCTGAATTTTTTCAGCACAGTGAGTAACTGTATGAAATTATGTCAGATACTCATGAAAAGAAATAACTAAGTTAGGACCTTTTCTGAGACTGATGATATTGAAATCAAATACTTTGGTTCCTTTTCCTGAAGGTCATCTTTGTCACACTGTTTTTGTCCTCATTTAACGACTGACAAGGGATATTGCTTAAAGTCCACTGCACTCCTCTTTAACTTGAAGTCATCCATCTTCGTCCACCCCTTTGCGAAGCAAGCACTGAACCCTAAGATAGCTCGGCATGCTCTTGGTCTGGTTGAGTGAATACTGGGGCCTATAAAGACAGAGAGGTTGAATTCTCATTTCTGTGGAGTATTACCTTGTAAGGTGGGCAATGTGCACCGACATGGAAACCCAGAGATGGTTTCATCATGGCTAATGACAGTGTACCTAGCTGGTGGGTAATTACAGGCCTTCAGTCTCGGGACCTCACTCTTGATGAGATTAACGTTTATTCAGAACAATAAATATAAGGTCTATGACACCTTTAAAGTTATGCTTAAATGTGACTTGGTGACCGCTGATGAGTGCCTGTAGCTGTTTCATGCCTTGCTAAACATATTTGGCTTTTCACAAGCAACAGATTCTGAAAGAAGGAGTGTTCACAGTGGATGCTAGGAAAGTACGCATATGAATTCTGTAAAATCCAGCTAAACTTGTGTCCTGTTCTTCAGGGGTGACATTAACAGAGTTTTGTGATCCAGTCTTGACTCTCATAAGTGCTGAGCAGCTCGGCGGTGGGGGGTGGGGGGTGGGGTTCTCCACAGCAACCTCTGTACCATCACTGAGATTTGTTTCTGACAAGAAAGCTAAAGACTGTGGCTCTTGGGTCCTTTTGGAGATTCTGGGAGATAACGTACTTCTAAAAATTCGTTTCCTGTCTAAACTAACCACAGTATATTCCATTATTCGCAACTAAGAACCCTGAAGATATAGCCATGAGACTTGCTTAAGAAGTCTTAAGACTTCTTATAGAAAAAATGAAATTCATTCATTCAATGGATCATTCGTTTACTATTTCCATGTATTCATTTTCTCTGCTGTTCCTAAATAAATAATTAACTCATTTAAAATACTTATTGTGCAACAACTGCATGCAGGCCATTTTATTAGTTTTTGTGGGAGGTAAAAAAAGTAAATAAATTACAAAGGGACTCTGCCCTCAAGAATTGGTGTAAAGTTAATTCAACTGTTCTAGAAAAGAGAAAGTGGCCAGTGCTATGAGAGAGGTACAGAGGTACTTTTTTATGAAGGTTCAGAGGAGAGCTAGCAACTGGGTACAGCAAACAAGAGTCACCTCTTTCAGAGAAGAGATGTGCAGGAGATGGGACTAAAATTTAGGGAAGATTTGAACAGAAAGATGGGGAGATAGGTGTCTTTCGAGTAAGGGGAGAAAATATGCGGCATATGTGAACAACAGGCATACTTAGTTTTCATGCCGAACGAATGGACCCAAAAAGGGACAAAATGGGAAAGGCCAGATCACGAGAGGTTGCAGTTTATGCATAGTTATTTTGACTTAAATTTGTAGCCTTGAAGGATTCCGAGATAGGAGTCCTTCAAGAAGGATATTCCTTTATGTGTTTATGGGCTTTATTGAGATATAGTTCACATATCATACCATTCACCAATTTAAAGTGTAAAATTCAGTGTTGTTTTTATTTGTATCCACAATATTTTGTAGTTCTCAGACAATAGGTTTTGCACTTTTTCCCAAGCATTTTTTTCCTTTTTGATGGTATTGTTAATGAACTATTTTTCTTAATTTTATTTTTAGATTGTTCAATACAAGTGCATAGAAATGCAATGGACTTTTGTGTATTGACCTTGTATCTTGAAATCCTGCTGAACACATTTATTACTAAACAGTTTTTTAGCGCTTTCCTTAGGATTTTCTATAGACAAGATCATGTCATCTGCAAATAGAGGTATTTTTATTTCTTCCTGTCTAAGATAGATGCCTTTTATTACACTTTCTTGCTGAATTGCCCTGGCTACACTTCCAGTAAAATATTGGAGTAGCAAGAGAAAACATCCTGGTCCTGTTTTCCACCACTAGGTATGAGGTTAGGTGTTGGGTTTTCATAGATGCCATTTATCAGGTTGAGAAGCTTCCTTCTATTCCTAGTTTGTTGAGTGTTTTGGTTATGAGGGCAAGTCAGGAAGGTTATTCTGATGTCTGTTTATAAAAGGAATTGGAAATTGAAGATACTAAGGATGTTGTGCAAATATCAAGGCAAAATGTGATGACAGCCTAAATTAGAGCATAGAATATAGCACAGCAACAGATGAGAGAAATATTGAGGAGATGCAAATGACAAGTACTGATGACCGAGCAGACAAGGGATAAAAGGTAGAGGGAGGTGCCTGCCTGGGTACCTGAGGGTGTTAAACATAAAAGAACACAGGTGCAAGCCTGGGTTAGAATCCCAGCTTGACTCTGTCATAGTTATGGGTCCTTGGCCAAGCAGCTCAGCCTCTTTGTGGCCTCATTTCCTTAGCGATAAGATGGAGATATAGCAATAGCTATCTCACAGATTTTCTGTGAATATTAAAGGCATTGTTATATGTGAAGCCCTTAAAACAGTGCCTGGCTCTGAGCGTTACCAGCAATTTTTATTATTTCAAAAGAACCTATTTTTTTTTCTTCGTTTATGAACAAATACAAATGTATGGTCATCAAATTGGTATTTTCCAGCCAAAAAGTAGACATAGAAATGATTTTCTACTAACAATGAAATGGGCAATGCATTGATTCTGTTGGTGCAAAATGTTCTATCATAGGCGAGGTGAAGAACATGGTTTTTCAAATGATATGTTCACATTTTCAGGGAAACAGCCTGTAACCTTACTCAAAATCATGACTATTAATGAGCAGACAGCACAAAATAAAGAAAGGTTCAGAAGTTTTTAGAAACAGATATCCAATTAATATACAATCAAATATAATATGAAATCTGTCTTTATAGAGTAAAAATGCATATTAAGAAATCTAATCAAACATAACCATAGCTAAATTGTCTCACACTTGCCTAAGACATGCACACACCTGCTGAACAAAAGGAATAAAATGTCTCGTTTCTAGGAAACTACTGCAGTTAATCAGCTTCAACAATGTTTTATCTGTGAACTTTTCTTTTATCCAAATCCAGAGTGGCATCTGATTAGAACATAGAATATAGTGATGCATGGACTATTTTACTTAAAATGGCTACATTTGGTCTTTCTCAACCTTTGCCTTCATATAGCTGCTTAATAATGTAGAGTAGCTCTTTAATAAATATATTTAAATATTATTTTGAAATAATACTTTAGGAAATGGAGTAAATAAAGCCAATAATGCCCCAAAGAAATAGCATAGTATAAAACAGAAGAATAATTTTCAGTTCACTTATCAATACTTTTTAAATTATATACATGAATTTTTACAAACCACTGATATTATAAGTCTAAAAGTCTCACATATTCTATGCATTAATAAGTGTAACTTGTTTTCATCTCAAACTAATGAGGAGTAAAACCTTAATAATGTTTTCATCACAGGTCAAACTTTTCTCATCCTGGTTTAAGACTCTTAAATTTTGTCAATTTATTAATCCAGTTTGGAATACTTAAATCAATATAACATATTAAATGAATTTATTTGTTATGCACTGTACTTTTTATCTAATGGTATTGCATCTTAACAGAATACATGATTCTGTATAATATATGTTACAGTTCTAGCATTTCAAACTCAAATACACTTAATAACATTTTATAACAGAAATATTGAGAATGAAGAATCGTCAAGTGGACACTGCTATTGGAAATAACAAAAATACAAATGGTTTAAGTTTCCTATAAGCAATTTAGATCTAGGTTTCAAAACCTTTAAAAAGGATTCATTAGTTGACCCAAAACCTCTATATTTGGGAATCTATATTAGAACAATAATCAGAGACATTGATAATAATATATTCTCAAAATTACCTAGTAGAAATTACAATATATAAAATAATATTTTATGTATTTATAATACATATGCTTTACATATACCCATGTATAAATATCTATAGTACATTGTTGTCTGCAGCCACAAAGGGCAAGGAATGACAGGTACCGCCAAGGCTACTTGATTGTTTACGCAATCAGAGTTTATTGATAAAGGAAACAGAACAAGGAGCCGGGATAAGGGGGAACAGAACAAGGAGTGCGGCTGCAAACAACAAATTAGTACTTACAACCTCCACACCACAATCAGCCAGGGAAGTCACAATAGGTTGTACAGTGGATGGGAGTGCTGATCTTCCGGCTCTGAGGCAAAGAGTCCTCTCCTCACTGAGACTCCCCATTGTTCTATGCTGTGACTTCCTTTTATCTTAATATTTTCTGGGTTTTGACTCAGGGTTTCAGACGTTAGATACTTTGAGTTATTTCTTCTTGTTCCCATGGATGGGATGTTTCTATAGTCTGGTCAGGTGCCTGTTGGGGTGGCCAGGCCAGACAAGGAACATGACGCAAGACATTGTCTTACTAACTTGTGCCTTGGGGTCAGGGTCGAAGTGGCCATCTTTGGCCCTGAGCCCAGACACATTCTTTCATGTAGGCCCCTGGTCCCAGTGTCCCTGGAAGGTAGGGAGGTCAATGAGCTCTGTACATACATAAAGGTTGAAATTAGCCTATGCATCCAAAAATAAGGATTTCAGAGCACAACGGTATGATGACGTATATAGCAACTGCTCAATAATGGTGAATTTCAAGAAATTTCAATGACTTATGAAGAAGTTCACAATATAAAGTGAAGTGAAAAAAGAGACAGAATACTACATTCGTATATTTCTATCTGCACATGTTTTCTCGGCTATGCTTGGCGATAACAAATCATTTTCTCCAAAGCCTAAGGTTCCTCAAGCAAACATCATGTTACACTGCAAAGCTTTTGTTCACTAGACAAGTAAAGAAGTTCAGGCATAGAAGTCTTAAACATGAAGTTGGTTTAAGCAACTTGGTTACCACACGACCAGCTGAATTTAAAGACCAGTGTGAGTTTAGAAAGGTAAGTGTGTTATGTTTTAGGAGGCCTGGGGATTACTTTTGCTCCGGAATCCCCAACTCCTGGACCACCTTTGATGTAACCAAGGAGTCTCGTTCTTGTACCTTGCCACTTCTGATGAGTGTAAGAACAAAATCTAGTTGTCACCATAAAACAGAGGACTCCGTGACCGACTTTCTGCGACTATTGAAAGCAAAAGGGTCTGCACTGACCGCTGGACTCAAGTCACCATCTTTGTACCTAGACTTGTGGCTGAAAATGCAGCTCTTCCTTTGGTCAAACAAGAGCAGATATTTGTGGGGCTCCCTCCACTTGCTCTTCTATACCATTAGTATAATGGGCTGGAATTGCAATTGTTAACTCTCTTCCTTGACTAGATGTCTCAGTCAGTTCAGGCTACTATAATAAAATATCATAGACTAGGGGGCTTAAACTATGGAAATTTATTTCTCATAGCTCTTGAGGCTGAAAGTTCGAGATCTAGGTGCCAGTGTGGCCAGGTTCCTAGTGAGGGCTCTCTTCCTAGCTTGCAAACAACCACCTTCTCATTGTGTCCTCACTTAGGGGAGAGTTCTAGTCTCTTTGTCTTTTTATAAGGACACTAATCTTGTCACGAAGGTCCCTGCCTCATGACCTCATCTAAACTTAATTACTCCCAAAGGCCCTACCTCCTAATACCATTGGATTGGGGTTTAGGGTTTCAAAATATAAATGTGGGGGGGACACATGCAGTCCATATCACCAGAGATCTTCTTTTTCTTCCCTACTAAGTCTCAGAAAGATGAGAGCCGTCAGTAAAGCTTGTAGATGTTTCAACAACAGTCTGTGAGGTCAGTGTAAAGGCTCAGAAGTTTTGAGAAAAAGAACCTGCTTCTGATTATCCATCTAGACCTGGAAGTCATGTGCTTAATTGATAATACATGCATACGTGTAGATGGATGTGGAAACAATGGAAAGAATGAATCAACATGTCTCTTGGAAGTGGAATTGCAAGTAAAAAAATTCTTCCTATACTTTTAAACATTATTCTTGGGTTGTTTTGCAAAAATTTTTCATAAAATATACCTAATTCTAAACATGTGGCGTCTGTTACATCCATGGAGGGCTGGAGATTTGGATCTAAGTTTATGGCAAAATCAACGATGTTAAAGAAGTGATCCATGACATAGATTGTAATCCTATTATTTCCTTGTGTCTCAGGTTCTAGAGACTTTATATGCAGACATACCAAAGGGCACACTAGTTTACATCATGCTAATGCTAATTCAACTCAGAATTCTCTAACTGACAGTGGGGATGAGGGTCACTCCCCACCTTATTATAGTACCTCTAGCTTCACTTTCGAAGACTAAGCAAGGCACAGTAAAAGACGTGAGATGTGTCCATGTATGACTGGTATTTACTTGTCCTCATCTTCAATGAAATATTATTCCACATTTAAATACAAAGGCACAAATTCACTTCCACTATGCTCAGATGTATAAAGAAAAATAGCTTCTTCATTATATCTTTAAGCTACTTCACCTTCCCCTTGAGCCTCCTGAACCTCAGGAAAGGGAAAAATTGTATTCGGTAAATCAAATAGTCTTAGCTCAACGCAATGATGGAAAAAGTCACTTTATGCAAAATGTTCAATTTTCTCATTTCACTTCTATCCTTATTTTCTTACCCAAGTTGGCATCTGACATAGGAGAGGGACTTGGTACAAGTGGAGAAAGTTTCTGCTGTTGTTTTAGTCAGGGTAGCATTTCCTGACTACTTTAGCCACCTCCCTCCCCCCATTTATCCCGGGGACCTGCCTGGTGAGTGCTCACGGTGTTGCTACTCTTGGCTCCAGTGTAATGTGTGGTCCTGCCCCACCCCTCTAGGCTTTGTCAGAGGCTGGTCTTTATCCTCAAGTAACCCGGCCTTCTCAGCGTTCATAGGTGACAAAGACCCCTCTACTGCTGCAGCATACCTTCTGTCTAGACCCTGGCCTCTCCTCATCCTCTGCAGCGCCCTTGAAATTCTCAGCTGCTTACAGTGTGCCTGTCCCGAAGGGGCCCATGAGAAGCTCTGAGTCCCGTCCATAGGAAGCAGAAAGTTAAGGTTAAGACAGTTCAACACTTATCCTTCCTTTCCTTAACCACGCTGTGATGCCAGGTACTTGCCATGGAGCTGCTCTCCAAGTTCAGGCAAGGGCAGAGTTCGGGGGTAAGAATGGGGGAAAGGAGAAGCTAACATCAAAGGAAATGTTCCCAAATCCTAGATCTTATACTGAGCAAAGTCTCCTTCCCGTGTTTTTCTCCCAGCTTCTTTTTAATATACCTTCCCTTCTCTAGGCTAAAATTCCAAAAAAAGGAAGATCAGGATCTACCTGTCTTATCCTCTTCCTCTCTCGTATCTCTTACTTTTCCTATTCCTATGACTTTTTTGGTATCAAAAGAGGCAGGAATCTCTTTTATATGTTTTATGTCATATCCTCTGACTATTTTCTTTTCCTGTTTTCTAGTCCCAATCTAGATTCCTGTATCTCAATGATGGTAGCACTACCCACCAACGAGGCATGCCAGAAATCCAGAAATCGGCCTTGACGTCTCTTTTTTCCTCATTTTCTACACCCAAATCTACCAAGCAATTTTGATTCTTTCTTTTAGGCATTTCTCACTTTTATCCGCATCTCTATTTCTACTGCCCTCGATATCCTACACCAGGTAATAATCATCACCATCTGCCTGTGCTATTGCAGTAGTCTCTTAATTGTTCTTCCTGCATCTACTCCGTTCTGTCTGCCACTGACTCATTCTAAATTCTGCAGCTAGAGTGCTCTTTAAAACCCTCCTGCTCTCTGAGACTCTCCTTACCTAACTCCTGTCTCACCTTCTACTGTTTCCCCTTCACTCTCTCTACTGACCCACATTGACATTTTTTCCTTGTTCTCAGGGCTTCAGGACCGGGAATGATTTCCTTCATTATTCTTGATTCACTCTAACTCATTCTTCAGATCTGATCTCAAATATAATTTCTTCAAGGAAACCTTCCTCGAATTTATCAGACTCTTAGATAAGGTTCCTTTATTATAAATTACTATACCTTTCCTTCACAGCACATAATGTAGTTTGCAATTATATTTATGTTACTTCTTTCTTGGATGTCTGAAATACTCTAAGTCCTCTGAGGGTAAGGATCATAGCTATTTGGGTTTTTATTATTATGTTACTATATTTTTATTAGTCCTAGCATCTATTAGAGTGACTGAAATACAGAAGGTGATTAATAGCTATTTGTTAAATAAATCAATGATATTGACATGGTTTTAGATTTGATTGGATGTAGAATATAAACAATATGGAGAAGTCAAAGATGGTTGTAAGAGATAGATGCTTGAATGCATGATGTTCCTGTGTCAGATATTAAATTAGATATTCTACTTTCCCAGTCTTACTAATTGGTTCAGTGATAACTTCAAAGTACTTGAAGAGGTAATCAAATTACTGTACCAGATCCCAATTAAAACAGATTTGACAGTTGATAATAAACCCCTCTTTGGTTAACTTTCCCAAATTTTATGATAAATCGGCAGTTTTTAAATGGTGAGACTGGGAAAAGATTGAGTGGGTAAAAAGAATTTTTATAAATGACTCTAGGATTTTATTACCATACCTTTTTCAATTTCATAAGACTATATTAGTCTTAATTTGGTCTGAGATTAAAATAGACAATAAATGATCTTTTGAAGACTTTCCCAAGTAACTGCAATCCTGAAGTATTCACATTTATAAGGATATTAAAATATTGTTCTACTAATTTTAAAAAATATGAATGGCTATTTTTTTAATCTGCAAAAACTGTAAAGATCATGTCACAGCATAAATGTCAGTTTTATCCCTACTTAAAACATATGATGTGAAAACTTTCCAAATTACTGTTAAAATTTATATTTAGGATATTAAAGTCAACCTGAAACAACTTAGTAGTATTTTTATTATTTTACACACACACACCCAAAATAAGCAGATTGCATGATATTAAAATTGACCTGGGTACATTTTCCAGTTTCCAGATTAAATTCAGATGAATCTTTCTTTTTCAGGGGTGTTCCCCTTTATATATTTTAAAGGGTTACACATAACTCTCACGTAAGTAAGGATACGAAGTTTGCCTTCTTAGAAAGTGTTTTTTCCATTAAAAAACAAACCAAAAAACAGATGCACCATTGCCTGTTTCACAGTCAGAGCCCATCTGAAGCGGCTGATGCTAGCTCAGGGAAGTCATAAAGAGATCAAATGACTTCTGGGCCAACGGAAAGCCCTACTGTCTAAATGCTTTTCAGGCCAATTTGAAGAAGTAATTAGACTTACTGGAAGTGTGTGTGAATAATGCTGCAAGTATAATTATGAACTGGCCAGACATATTGTTTCCTATATAGAACACCTTGTCTGCTGATTCTGACGGGATGGGTGTAAAATTTGAGAATGGGTTAAATCATGGCAACATCATGGTATATCAAAAGTTGTAGTTCATTTCTAGAATTAGTTGTCATTAGGTAAAAAGCCAGCGATCAGTCAACTAAAATATAATCACGCTCTCCTCCCATCTGTCTTTAGCGCTCGGCTTTTCTTGTTCTAATGTAGACAAATGATTGTAAGTCTAAGGAGTTTACAGATGATGATACAAAAGGCTTCTAAGAACTGAAAATCAATAAACACATAGCAGAGGCAGGCCACCGTAATGCAATTAGGGGATGTTGTGTGGGCGCCTCAGAAATGCCTATAAATGAATGTAACTTCAATACTGCTGCCAAATGTGTCCAGTGTCTCACAAATGAACTGAAAACAGAGTGCCTGGGATATTGTGGCTACAGCGTCACTTTAAGATGACTGCCGGGCTGGTATTACTGCAGCGATTTGCTGGAAATAGCATGGCACATGCACGCCAAGCTACTGTATTTAAGCCTCATCTTATTCTAATGAAAAACGTGTTCACCATTCATGAGAGTGTGTATGTCACCAGAATTAGTATTTGTCATGACTGAAAAAGATGGAAAGAGTGTTTCAGTAAGAGTATGACTGGAAGCTGATTCTGACAATATTAAAAATATTTATTATAAAGTTGTAATAATGAAGAAAGCAAAAACAATATGGAATGCAACTTTGGTGTCTATTGATTTCAATCGTGGAATAATAGTGTTATGTTCAGTATTTGGATATTTTCTAGGGAGTTTGTGTTTCTTTTTCTAATAGAAACCTTGTAAGTGTTAGCTGTGATCCGGCAGTTCCAATAAACACATATATTATTCTTTTTAATCCTTTTACAAACTCCTATTTTGTTAGTGCTTGCTACGTGCCAGGTAATAATTGATTTACAAATGTTGATTCATTTAATCCTCATAATAATCCTGTGATACAGGTAGCCTCATTAACAGTTGAGGAAACTAAGACACGAAGAGGAGAAATACTGAGCCTAGAGGCACAGAATGGTGTGGAAAGGAGACCACTTAAGCCCAGGCAGTCCACTTTAGATACTGGATTTGAGTGTTGGCCTGCAACACATAAATCTGTGTGGGCACAGTGAGAATCATCGCAGAGTTTTGATACAGGTTCCACTACCAAAGATTGACATAGTGAATCTGGGACAGGGCCCAGGCATCTCCGTTTTTAATAAGATTTAAAGTGTTTTTGATGCTGTTTTCTTGGCCACCATCTGAGACATAATGATTTAGAAATGCCAGGTGATATCCATAATATTGAATTCCTTATTTTTGCTCCATTCTATGTTCATCCATGGTAATTTTTGTAACTAACTGATTAAGGCTACAACAACAGTCATTCTGCTCCTAAACAGAGTGAGTTCAGAGACAAAAAGCCCATATGGCTCACGCTGCCATTTTTAATTATCACCGAGGTCTGACCCTTCACAGATCAAACACTTTTAGGGATATTATTTATTAATCTAGAGTAATTAGTGAGCCAACAACTATATAAATTTTGTTAACAGAAACAGTCATGAGCATCTTTACTTGATACGACTGAGAGGCACGCTTCCTGAGTCTTTGTATTCTCTGATATTAAACATTTTTTTTTTTGCTTCACCCATGATGATCTAGGCTGAAATTTCTTTTTGTGTTTCAGATGAATACTCCTTACTAGCACTACAATAGTTAATTGAGTATTTCCATTTTATAAAATATCTTTGAGTGTAATGATTGCAAGTACTTTGTTGAATATTCATTAACTATCCTTTTCTCACAGGGCATATAAATCCTCTGAAATGCAATACATATACACTTTAAACTTTGACATAAAATACTCATATTTCTAAGATAAAGGAGTTTTTCTTCTTTAAGCACTCTCTCAAATCATATATAATCAGGAACATTGGCAACACTGCTGCTATGAGAAGGACAGAGAGAACATCAAGAAATCCAAATGAATTCAAACCCATTAAATGTAATGGTGTGGTAAATCTCAGTGTACCATCTGCTGTGGAACAGTGAAACACTATTGGAATTCCACATCTTATTTACATAACAGATAAGAATGTGCTGGTAGATTTATATGGTAAATAAATACCCAGAGACAAAACTAAGTTTTTCCTATATTCACATCTGGGGATATCCACATCTGTATAAAATTTAATCTATTTCTACAGTAAAATTTAAAATGCCACCTTCTTCAAATGTTATCAGCAATATTGTCGGAAAAACTAATCAATAAAAGAAACAAAGAGTTCATATACAATGCTGTGTAAAACGTAAAATTTACCCAGAGAATTCTATCTTTTCTATGCTGACATGCATATTTGAGAAATACGATTGTAAGACTATAGTAGACGCCTAATATATCTGTGCTGACATTTAACAAATAAACTAGTAGCAATTCTGTCTGAAAGATGTTTGACTCATGTTTACTTAAAAACACTTTCGGAATTAGGGTAGTAATTAAAATTACATTAAATTTGTAGAAGTAATTAATTCCAAACACTTTGAAATCTCTAATATTTAAGTCAGATACTAAAAATTAACACAAGTTTTGAAGGAAACATAAAATCAAATTTTAAAGTGGAATATTCTCTTGTGCTGAAATTTGAATTAATCTCCTCCTTTCTTCTTTCAATTTTACTTAAGGATTTACCGTAAATATACATGAATCACAAAGCCTATAGATGTTTTCATGAAGCATATCCTACGTGTAATTATAAGACCACATTACCTATGTCTATGTGTGTCTTCTTCAGCAGTTGGAATTAGTTAGCAAAGTATTTTATGAATTAGGCATACTTCCATTTGCCTTCTTTTAAAATTATTTTTTTATTTAAAAGTGGTAAAAAGGAGACTGATATTTTTCAAGATTGTATCTCAAAGCCCATGAGATAGCAGATTTCTTCTCGATCCTCTTCTGTGACTTTCCTTGCCAGCAATGTTGAATAATTAAGCACTTTCCCATTTACATTCAGCAACCAGGATCTAATTACACACAGTTCCTGTCTCTTCAACTGCTCTTACCAAACCTCCAGAAGTTGAAGAGTGTGGCTGTTGACAATGGCATGCCACCAAGTGGAAAATTATGCAAAGAAAATTGAGAAAGTAGGAAAAATGCCAGGCCTGGTGCCTTAGGGAAGGTAGAGAATATGAAAGTAAATACAGTACAGAGTATTTTGGTTATTGCTGTTGGCACTCTTCTTGATTATGTAATTGACTTTGTAAATTGATATATTACATGTTTATTACTTATTATCAAATCACAAGAATAGGAAATAATTTTGTTCTTGAAAGAATGATGGCCCATTACACAAGTCCCATCAAGAATGTATTGGGCTATGTAATTGACCATGGTGGTAAATTGAGCTAATTTAAACATAGGTTTTGTAAAGCAATATTTATCTGTGATTACCAATAGCTAGAGCCAATTTTGTATTATATTCACATTTTTCACATCATACACAGGCCCGTCTCCTTTTGAATACAATTAGAATTCTGCTAACAGGGACAATTAATTATTATGTAAGTATGTAATAACAATACTGTATTGTATACTTAAAATTTAATTTTAACTGCCGTGAAACCAGTGTGTTCCACTGACATAACATTTGCTAAATTTAAAAATTAGTTTAACTTCATTATTTAACAAACTTCTAGAAAAACTTTAATTATGGGCCACAAATGCATTTCTAATTCTTGCAGTAATTATTAAGTACCTATTGTGTGCAGACATTCTGCAAAATACATGATGACACAAAGATGAAGAGGAGATAGTCTTTGCCCTTAACATGACCCTGAATTTAAATGTTTAATTGATAAACACCTGTGTAGTGGGTTGAATGGTGATGCCCCCACAAAAAAATGTACATCTATGCTCTGAAGACTGTGAATGTGACATTATTTAGGAAAGGAGTCTTTGGGGATGAAGGATTCTCACGTGAGATCATCCTGGATTAGGGTGGGCCCTAAATCTAATAACATGTCC